>NC_089657.1:5590000-5890000 GCF_037042795.1 Molothrus aeneus | reverse complement strand
CAGGGAATCCTTCAGCTGAAGGGATGCTGCAGTCAAGCAACAAATTCTGCAGGAAGCTGTTAAAAGGCAGCCAGGTCCTTGCCTCCTGCTTTGAGCCCACCTCACTCAGGCATAACCCAAAGAAGATGCCATCTCAAACTTACCTAATGGCCTCTCAAAATATTTTTTACAAGTCTCATAATGAAACTCCATGTGGGTGGCCACCTGGCTGCCCTGAAAATAGAAAAGCTAACACTGCAATTTGGCCAGGAACAGAAATACCCCTTCCCTCTTAGGAGTGGTCCTTGTGAGCCCAGGCACCGTGCCAGGGGCTCACCATTCACTGCACAACCTGCAGCTCTCACAGGGCCAAGGGCTCCTTGGCTTCACACCAAGCCCTGCTCCAAAATGGGATTATTTGGGAAATGTGAATGCAGAAGGTGCCCCAAGGTTTGTTACTGCACAGTGAGGGACACAGGTGCACTCACTGCTTGGAGAATTCAAACCATGTCCTTTTGAGAGGAGACAGACTGGTTTCTGTGAAAATAATAAATGTCACCATTTCAAGGAAATTAGAGAAAGAAGAGTTAGGGCTCGTGAGAAGCACTGCTGCTTTAAGCACAGACAGCACTGGGAAAAAGAAATGCAGCAATTCACATGAAAAGATGAAGAAATCCTGAGATGGACCATGATGGAGAAGCCAGAGCACCCTACAAGAGGGGACATGGAGAGATGGAAGAGGGCAAGCCAAGGAGCCAGAGGGTGACAGCACCTCCACAGCTGAGAAACCATGGGAAAGAACCCCTGTGCAATTCATCACCACATCTGTGCAGCCAGGAAGAACAGGCAGCTGCAGCAAACTGCCAGGCTGTGTGTGACCTGCCTGAAGGAGAAAAACTTCCTCAGTGCTTCCCAAAACTGGGCATTGCCAGGAGCAGGACCCTGGGTCAGACATCAGTGTGGGAGCACATGCTGTGCACACTCCCAGCCTGGCCAGACTTCAGCAATGCCACATTAAAAAAACACATTTTCCTCAATTTGTCACAGCAAGTGAGGTATGAAATAAAAAAAATAAAAAAACCCAACAACTTTCCAGATCTTCCAAACCCTCCAAGTCTTAGCAAACCAATCAAAATTGTGTAAAAATAAATTGCAGTGCATTTTATAGGGGAAAATAACTCTACTGCAACTGGAAACACATAACCTTGCTTTTCTCTAACAAAACCTACAGGAAATGGCTCTGCAAAAGTTAACTAAGTGATACTGGACTTTCTCCAGAACTGCAAAACTGACTGCCCAATTTAACCTTTTGTCCAGACTGCACTACAGAGCCACAGCACAGAGGAATCTGGCTGATGTTAACAATGCTCTGGTGTATTCTCCAGAACTGCAGCAGGGAGAGCAGGTTATCTCACACATGCTCACCCTTGCCACAGCACACAGCCCAGGCAGCCAAGTGCTGATGGAAAACAGCATTCTACAATTTTCCCTTTCTCAGCCAGCCCTTGGGTTTTATTTTGTTTTTTTAAAGATGCCAAAAGCAGAGCAGATGCCTGCATGCCCTGCATTCAGACCTGTGCCAGGCTGGCAGTGCTGACACACCCAAGGGGTCCCATCCCTCTGCACATCTGCCAGGCATCCATCCCTTTGGTGGAGATCTCATAATGTGATATCAGAGTATTTGTGAGTGAAACCTTTCCTTAGCACCCATCACTGACACTCAGTGAGCTTCTCTCCCTTTACTCACCACCTCCACCACCCCAGCAAGGGCTGCAGGAAGTGCCAGGGAAGGATCTTTTGCTCCCAAGGCACCTCAGGAACAGCACATCTGCCAAGAAACCCGGTGTCAATATTTGCCTGGAGCTGTGCAATCACACAATTCCACAAACTGAGCCAAGCTGCCCTCCCCATCCGTTCTCCCCCACCATCCACATGGCTCCAGAGTGGAGATGGTGCTGCTGCAAAACACAGGAAACAAGTCTGGTTTTCAGTCTTCATTTCTTTTGTTTGAAAAGGAGGAACTACAGCTTTATACATGCATATATACATACACACACATCTACTGAGTCCACAACATTTCAATCAGCCTTCACTTTCCATTAAATACACTGTATTGGGAAGGAAAAAAAATTCTAAGCAGAAACCAAGGCTGTTCCATATCCCCACAAAGTTTGGGGTCCTGTGTGATTGCTTTAACCAGGACAGAGCTTCAAGAGCTGCAGAATACTTCTTGATCACATTAGCCAGCAGGAAACCATTTCATGCTCCTTTTTTCAGCAAATTTGACACCACCACCAAAGTTGCTCCAAGACACATAAAAAAAACCCACACCAAAAACCCACACCCATGGGGGAGAGAGCCAGAAAAAATCGGGCTAGAGCAAGAGAGGCTCACAATAAAATGCCCCCCATGGAATGACACTGAATTCAATATACTGAAAGAGCCACTGGGAGGGAAGCCAGTACACAGGAATATTGCAATCAGCCTTGGGAATTAGGGAATTAGCTCTAGTAGGTTGTTTCTTTTCCTGCAGCCCCACACTTACGTCAAGTCACGTGAACACAATTACATAAACTGCACCTTTTCCATGAACACCTCCACTGCGATAAAGGCTCTCATTTTGCTGCACATAAAAAACACTCTCCACAGCTTTATAAGCTTTAATTGCTATGAGAACCCATAAAAAGTGCCCAAATAAGTCTATTTAATGGTTACACATTAACCATCATACACCTCCAGGCTTGTGTTATCCACCTATTTGCTCAATCAATAAACTGCTCGTAGGCAAACTTTTGAAAAACACTGCTGCTGCTGAAAATGTTCTGTTTCTGTGTACCAATAACTTCGTAAAATTAATTGAAAACTCCTAGCCAGAGCTGAAGTTTTCTGCTTAGTTCTTGTAGGGAAAAAAGCAAGCTGGTTTTCAGCAAAGAATCAACCTCAAATATCTCTCTCGTGCTTGAATTTGGATGCTGGCCCATAAGGCAGTGTAAGAACAGCACAAATCCAGGCTGGGAAGGACTTGGGTCAAGAGAAATACGTGAGTGTGTGTGCCTGAGAGACAGAGCTCCTCTGATCCTGAGAAGAACAAGTCTCTAGGAAGTGCAATAGGCATGGACAGCCAGGAGCAGGGAAGCTGTTCACACGAGCAGGACAAACAGGAAGCATTAGCAAGGGGTTCTAGGACAGCAAACACCCAAAAAACATCCTGGCAATGAAACCAAGGGCATTGCAGTCGGTGGATTCACCCCTCTACCCTCAAACAGAAAGCATTAGCAAGGGGTTCTAGGACAGCAAACATCCAAAAAACGTCCTGGCAATGAAACCAAGGGCATTGCAGTCGGTGGATTCACCCCTCTGCCCTCACCTGCCACTGGGTGCAACAGCAGCAAATGACCACAGCCTTATCACAACAGCCCCCCGATCCAGCCACTTCAGAAAATGGAAAAGCTTGGATAAAGTACCTGGAAAAGCTTGGATAAAATACCTGGAAAAGCTCTCTTGCAATGCCCCCACACACCAAGATGCAGGATGGCAGGCAGCATTTCAGTTCACTGTCCCCCTGTACCTGAGGGGACAGCAGTGACCTGCTGCAGCCCAGCTGCTCTCCTCATGGCCATAAACGTTCCCTTGGGCACTGACAGATGTCCTGGTGTGCCATCACAGACACGTGGAGCTGGCAGTGGGGGCACAAGGCCAGCCCCAGCACCTCCTGCCGCCTCTGGGGCTGGGAGAGGAGCGAGGCTGGGCCAAGCAGCCTGACTGTGATTAAGTGTTGATCAAATCCAACTATTTCATAAAGTTTCTGGTATGCCCAGCCAGCTTCAGCAGTCTCTGCACTCTGCTGTGAAATCTCTAGCATATTTATGAAAAGGTGGCAAATGGCTCCTTAGACACATTTCTCCCCACCTTAATAAGCAAAACTCAGTCTGAAATCCAGAGATGCACTCTGAAATCCCAGTGTGGCTTTTCTGTCCAAGCACTCTCAGGGCACCAGAGCCCCACTCTGTGACTTGGATCCCCATGGAGAAGGGACAATTCTATGGACAGGACCCTGAGCAGCCTGGTCTAGTGGGTGCACAGGCCACAGGGATGGGAGCTAAAGGGGTTTTAAGGCCATTCCAACCCAAGCCTTTCTGTGATTCCAACGATTCCATTACTCTGGAGATGGCTAACAAACCACTTCTTTCCTGAGCAGCCCCCCAGCCCATCTGCAGAGCCCCATGCAGGGGGGCAGACAGACAGACAGACAGCGGGCACTTCACACCTCCCCACCATAAACCTGCCCAGAGCAATTACCCAGGCCCATTCCAGCTGGGAACACATTGCTGCCTCTTTTATAGCACCAGGGCTGCAAGGGCAGCAGGCAGCTGGCCCCAGCTATGCTCAGAGAGAAGCCAAAGGCCTCCAACAGCAGAGGAAATGCAAACACAGGGGGCTCACACTACCTGCCCCCCTGCCTGGACCCATCTTAAAAATTAATCCCAATTGTAAAAGCTGGAGTGCAGCCTGTATTTCAGGCTGAATAATAAGGCAAGGCCCTTATAAATAAGGAATCACTTACTATTCAGAGGGAGGGGAAATTATAAAGGTTATTTAAATTAAAAACAAGCCACACAAACAAATAAACCTCGGTGTCTTTCTCCCCTAGCCCCACACTGGCTGCCTGCTCTGCACATGTTATCTGCAAACCACAGGGAAAAACCATGCCCTGCTCTGTCCCTGCTGTTTCACAATCTGAACCTTACACCACGTCAGGAATTAAACAAACATTTCCTCCTTCTTCGGGATTTCCCCCTGCCCCATCCAGAGCCAGGCTCCAAAGTCCAGCTGAGCAGCAGGCACGGGATTGAGGTGGAATGGTCAGCTCTGAGAGGTCAGCTCACCCCCCATCACCCCTAAAAGCATCCAGGGGCTGCTTGGTGGTGGTGGGGATGGAGCACAGAGATGCCCTTGCATTGGGAAAAGCAGGAGGAAAGCTGAGGTGGGCAGGTGTCCATTGGAACCTCCCACAAAATCAGCCCAGAAAACAGGAGAGGGTCTCTGTGAAACCCTGAGCATCCATCCCACTGCACCACCAAGGGAGAGTGAATGCACCAAAGCCACCAAATCTCCTCATTTCTGCATGATCAGTGGAGGGGAAGTTGTTTGCAGCCATGCTCAGAAAGGAAAAAGTCTGTGGATGATGTCTGTCCTCTTCCCCAATAAGTTTAAAAGTGGAATAAGACCAGAGGGCTGGGAAGGGTAAGGGAGGAGCTCCTGCCAGGCTGCAGAACAGGGCCAGGCAAGGAGGGGAGAGCAGCCCAGGGCCAGCACAAAGCCTTCAGCCCTGGATGGCCTGGGCCCATCACTGCAGAAAAGAGGAGCCCCACACTCCCAAAATACACCACAGCCAAGGTGGGAAAGGAGGGCACTGATAAAATACAATCCAGAGATAACAGGAACACTCTGCACTAATTAAAACCTTACTCAGCCCTGGAGACACAAACCCTCAGGAAATCAGAATTCTTGTGCTCATTTTCATGTGTATTACTGGGATTACAAGTAACTGCAGCAGAAAAATTCCATGAGAATATTTTTCTTAATTTGTCCATGTTACCAAACAGGTTTATGTTACAAATTTGGAGTTTATCTTCCTTGGAAAACTCTGGTCATAGCAGGGAACCAGCAAAGTGAGAGCATGATTTAAACCAAGGGGCTAAACACAGGGGGAAAAGTCAGGTTGGCTGAATTTTTCTGTGGTTGCTGCTATTTAATGGCAATACCTCATTAAAATGTGGGATAAAGGAAGCTTTTGTTAATGACCTCCTCTTTCCCTCCCTCAATGTACCTTCCCCTCAGGGTTTTGAGATCACATACAAAACACATCCCCAAGCTCCTCAAGGGATTTTTTTTTTTTTTCCCCAGCAAAGCTAAGGCTGACAAGACTTGACATTCTTGAAATGTTTAAATGGGGGAAGAGAGAGAAACAACATTTTTTCAAACCCACTTTATGCATCTGAGACAAGCAAAAATTGGCCCAGGGCCAAAAGAAACCCTAAAAAATTTTAAAAAAATATTTGCAAGATCATCTTAAATACTCCCAGTGCTCCTGACAGGAAAGTCCCCAGCTGCACTGGGGACCCAAGCCCCCACACTGAATACTGCACATTCCTGGAGGGAGACAGAACTGACCAGCCACCACACAGAGCTGCCAGTCTGTCCCCAAGCACTCCATGGGGACAGTGCCACCACTGGCATCACCCAGGCTCTGTGGGGAAGCCTCTATGGGAGGATTCCAAGCAGGTGGGGAGCCCTAAAAATCCCCAAAACCCACATCCCTAGGACTTGGTAATGAGCTTGGGATGTGGAAACCAGGCTGATGAAAAGGCAAGAGCCAAGATATCCAATTTCTGCCAAATACCAGGAAAAGCACACTGCTATCAGTAGCCATTATATTAATTAATTCATACACCAGCCTATTTTGTAGCTTTTTCCAGGCTGGGGACTTCCTGATGCTGTGGGACAGGACTGGGCAAGGGAAAGGGTGCAGATGGAGCACTACAACTTGCAATAAAACCACTGAGGGTGATAGAAACCAGATGTGGATGGTAACCCCATGTGATGGAGAGGTGTTACAGCTCCATACGTCAAACACTCCAGAGCAGGCACCCACAGTGCCAAAACACACTCAGCAGTGGAGAGCATTCCAAGGGGTACAGAATGGGTTAACAGGAACCCACCGAGCTCCACTGGTCAATTATCCTTCCTCTGGCCAATTTTACTAGCACAGAAATTTGGGCATCAAAGGGGACCACAGTGTTCCACTTGTGCAGTAAACTCCTTTCACCAACGTCACTTCACACTTTCTAGAGTGCAAAGTTCGTGCTGATATTGTTGGCTTTTTTGCTCCCTGCTTTTTGGCACAGTCCCTCCTCCTTGGCTGTTCATTAATATGCAATCAGTGCATTAAAGGCTTCATTCCACAGGCCCAGCTAGGCTGCAGCAGCCTTTTCCAGCAAGTGCTGTCTTGTGCAGGACAGACGTGCAAATGCGTTTAGGTGCTCCCAAACAGTCAAAATTAAAACCCCAAGCCCTATATTCCTTGCTCAGAAATTGTTGTTTTACAGAGCAAGGAATTATCACCATCAGTGCCAAGAGTGTCCAGAGAAAACCTGGAAATTTACTGAATTTACACTCATTATGCTTTAATCTTCTCTGCACTGGTTACACCACTGATGTTTTGCACCATTTACAGACTGACTGATCGTGGCTTCATGGCAAAGGCTGCCTGAACTCACTGGCAGTGAGAAAGTTTCCACTATTTGCATTTGAATGATGAATCGCTGGGAATGCTGTGAACAGTCTTCCAAAAAATACCACCTGTTTTTTCAGCTATCCTCTAATCTTCCAGATTTGAGCAGGAAGCAGGACAGCCCTACCTCATTTACCATCACCCTGGCTGCATGGAAAACCATGTCACCATAGATCACAATAACTCCTGCTCTCTGGGGAGCATTTTCTGAAGGGCTCTGCTGCCCACATGCCTCACTCCTATACCAGCCCCATCACCGAGCAACACTCATTTCAACCAGGAAACCAACTCAGCTCAAGTTCCCCTGGAGTTCTCTACAAAAACAACCCATCAGCTGCTGGCTAACAAGCTCCTCAATTAAACACCTTGTATTTCCTTCCCAGCCTCCTCTTCTCCTGCCCCTGGGCTTGACTGTTTCAGCCTCTGGTCCAGCCCATCCCCTGCTGCCCACCCAGCATCACCTCCTGCCCTGCAGTCCAAACAGGCACAGAAAACTTACCCCAGCCTCCCATAATATATTATTCAATCCTGTCTTATTTTTCTTCCCTAGGAGACTAAACATAGGCTCTTAGCTCAATATAAAACTAAGTACATGCTCAAAACAGATCAAACACAGTTTAATTGCAAGGAGTACCAGAAAAAGCACTCTGGCCATTTTAAGCCACACTAATAAGTTTTTTGTCCCAGTTTTTCAAGAGTTGCTTATTATGGAGATGAGCCCAACTGGAAAATCAAAATCAAGAATCCCTGAACTCTGCAGGAAGGGATTATCTGAGTTTGGGGCCATATCTGCACTGAATGCAGCACAGCCAAATAACATTTTTCCATTACTTTTTATCACTATTGCTTCGTGTTCTCCCCCATGAGCACAAGGTCCCATCAAATTTTCTCCAGACAGCCCCCAGTCCCATAAATTATGAGAAATCTGGAAGTACATCAGTGGGATTACAGGAGAACAGACAAATGTGCACATGCTGGATGGAAAGGGGACAACACAGCACTTTCAAACTGGAAGAGTATTTTTCATTTATAAATAGTTTACATTTTTTGGATCCAGGGGCGGACAACCCGCTCAGTCTTTACTGAAACCAAAGAAATACCATGTGTGAGCACTAACCACAGTGTAGCAAAGATAATAAACAACAGACAGGCAGCCATATGCAATGAGACTGGTGTATTTGGTAGGGGAGGCAAATTAAAAGAAGAAACACCAAATCCAGCAACATAATCACAGTGAGAAGACCTTTTAAATTCCAGAGGGACCCTTCTGTGCAAATTTGGCTGCAGGAAAATCCTCCAGCAGGGACTCAGCTCCCTGCACCCCACTGCACTAAGGCTTTTAGGTCTCAGACCATCATCCTGGCCCAAGGGAAAGTCAAACCCGGGTACCTGGAGCAAGGAGGGACAAAATGATGCCCAGGTGGTCACACCATAACACAGCATGGAGTGGCCCATGAGTCCTGGGGCAAAACTCTGGGTTAATGTGCACCAGCAGAGTCAAAATTCTGATCCAAGACAGACCTGGTGCGCGCCTCTAAATTTATACAAGAAACAGGGACCTAAACCACACTGTGCACCTTGTAAACCATGTTTGCAAATGCCATCTTATGGGGTATGAAAACAGCTTGTACTCAGCAGCAGGCAAGCAGGGGCTGCTGTGGGCAAAGGTTTGCTGGGCACTTTTGGAATTCCAGCCTCCTGGACTTCACCATGAGAACTGACTGAGCTGGGCTGCAAAGCTCCCACACCAGCCCCTGCTGTCTCAGCAAACAAAGCTGAAATGAGTGCAGACAGCTGTATTAGCCATGCTTTTACAAATGTTTTCGAAATTACATTGAACAATATCCTTATATCCCACAGAAGAGACGAGTCTTAAAAGGAAGTGGGACAACTCTGCTTGCCAAGCTGAGAAACCTGGACTTGGAGCATCTCTATTGAAATCAGCCTGCCAAGACCAATTTGATGTGTTTTATTACTGCAAGGAATTCCACAAATATGCTGGCAACTTCTGAGCGTCAGTGCGGGTTCCTAGGTAGGAAAAATCCTCCTTAAAAATATGCATTTTCCAGATTTTGCAAACATTTACCAGATGTAAATTCATGGGGACAATTCATCTGCCATGACAAGTGTGTAGACATCAAATCTAGCAGAAGAGGCTGAGCACCCACCTCTGTCATGAGTGAAAGTCAACAGCCAGATATGCCTGGCTGAACAAAGATTTGTTTTCAATTATATTTCAAATTCTTCTAACAATAACTGTGTGGCATCTGGCACCAACACATCTGAGCCTTTGAAGTGGTTCTTGACTTCAGCAGGAAAAAGGGGGAGGGCAAAAAAGGGAATCAAGCAGCAATTTTAGTGTGAGTCAGACCCCTTCTCTGAAGGGAAGATGTCAGTACCAAAATCCCCTACAACCATGAATGTGCTCGCAAAAACAACAACAAGAAAACTAAAACAAAACCTATACTTGGGCCAAAATAGCAATGGGTCTGCTTTGGGGTTTCACCTTTAGAAACAAGTCAGTGGTCCCAGACTCAGGAGTCTTCCTGCCTCCCAGTGCCCTTCCTGCTCACTCATGGTCCTGCCTCTATAAAGAGCCCATGGCAGGAGACATCCAGTGCATAAATCATAAACCCAATGTCTGGAGCATCCACAACAGCAACTTGGGTGCTGCAGAGCACAAACTATGGGGTGCTGGTGGCAGCACACCCAGATCACCTCAAGGAGAACATTCAGAGAAGAACATTCCCAGGAGCCTTAAGCAGGGTTTGCAGTGCCTGCAGGTGCAGGAGTTGCCACACACACCCTTACTTCCCTTTCTTTCAAGTCCACTTTGAAGTATCCAAACTCCTTTTCAGATTTAAATGACACTAAGATCACCGGGGAAGTCGGTGCAAGAACAGGGAAAAGCTCGGGTTTAAAATCTGTATCTTTTTTATCTGGTTTATTCAAATGAGCACAGCTGTGGTTTAAGAACAACAATGTGGCAGAGTGCAGCAGCTCTCAAGACTGGGAATGGTTGTTTTGGTCAGAATGATGCTAATTTAAAGAGGGATAAAAATGCCTTATTCGTTTTTCCTAAGCCATGCCCAAGTCCTACCAACTCTTTCTTAGGTCAGGCAGTTTTTGGAAACATTTTCTGGCTCAAAACATTTGCAAAATTTCAAGAATTTGCTCCACAAATCTTGAGGCTGCTTTGCTCAGGAATGCTGACATGTGGGCAAGGGAAACCAAAACTTTCCTTGAATGTTGCAGAAAACTTTAAACCCTGCCCAAGATGAAAAATGCAAGAGTCAAAACTCTGAAGGAAGTGTGGGGTTTTCTGCTGCATTTCAAATATCACCCTGAACCCTTTCTTCCAGGAGGGGAACATGGCTGTGCCAGGACAGCAAGGCTGGTGGCCTCCAAGTGCTCCCCTCAAAGCAGGGCTGGAGTTAGGAATGAACAAGTAAAACAGGCTTCCAGATCAAGTTTTCTTGGCCTTTACAGAGATGATCATGCTGTGAAAAAGTTCTGGGCAGAGTCTCTTTTCCCAGACAGAATCCAACCACATCCCAATCCATAAAGGACAAGCCACACTTCTGCTTGCATGGCCCCTGGACAGTTCTTGACTTGTCCTCTGGAAATACCCATTGCACTCCACAAAACTGAGAAAACTAAATCTCTAGCTTACCCATAAAGCCTAATGTTTATAGGGTTACATTAGGTGAGATGGATCTTCACTGCTTTAATTACAGGGCCATTTCCAGGCTGAGGAGTGTCACCAAAGCAAGGCCAGGTCCTGCCTGCATCAGAGCTTGGCATTTATTCCTGCCCTGCTTCCCAACAAGTCCTCATAGACCCCAGAAGGTGAGGGTTGGAGGGATGACTTCAACTGAGGGACACCAGTGTTGTGGCATTGGGCTAAACACAGAGCAAGGATGGAAAACAACCACGGTGGCAGGCTGGGCATGGGTCAAACAGCCACATACTGCCCCAAAACACCATCAAATATCACACACAGAGCTGGTTCACCTTGGCTGGAAAGCCCTCAGTGAAGTGGCCAGAGTGAATGGTGAAGCCCTGGCAGAGTGAGAGGTGCTGCAGGGCCTGGCTTATCCCTCCTGCCTTGTCCCCATAGCCCAGACCTAAATGGGCATCCTGCAACCCCTTCCCAACACCACAGGAATGCCAAGAGAAGGACCAGCTCTGCTCTTCCACATTTGGCACAGTCAGGTGGCTCCAAAGCCACTCAAACAAGTCGAGAGGAATTCTGCATTTCAAACCTAAAAAGCAGGAAAACCATCAAAAGGCTTTTCAGTTATGACAGACCATAATCCCCCCCAAAATATTTCAATGCACATTTTCAATTCACTCCCAATCCCAGTCATCTGAGGGCTGTGGCTGTTTTTGTCTATCTCACAGCTGTGCTCAGAAAACTGACTTCCCAGAGGAAACAGGAATTTCCCTGCCACCAGCTGCCATCAGCCCAGGAGCCTGCAGGGATGGGACGGCAGGCAGGTGCTGGTCCAAAGGGAGATCTGGGGAATGATGCACCCTGCCATGGCAAGAGAGATTGTTTATAACCAGCAGTCAGAATTACTCAGGAAACCATAGAGGAAGCAATTGGAACTTGTTGGACAGGGAGACTTCCCCATTTTGTTTCCAAATGCACAGACCTGTAAGTCTGTGCTGAATTCCTCTTCTTTTAACCATGCATCTCACCAACAAAGCAACATTCATTAACACAGCCCCAAGTGTTCAGCTGCCACCTCATCCTCCCCCAAGAGAGTGGATTTGTGTTTTTTGACTTAAAAAAAACAATCTGTGACAAACCTAAATGGCTTAATGGTGCACAGCCCTTTTCCCAGCAAGCCCCATGCCAGCATTATGACTTGCAGTGCTTCAAGCCCTGCCTTTCAGCTATTCCCAGCTGGAGAGAGAAGCAAACAAAGTAAACAGCAGGACACAGAGCCTGGGCAGCCTGAGCACACCATGCTTATCACACACAGAGGGATGCAGCACAGCCCCAGTGTCCCTGCCAGCTGAGAGGACAGCTCAGGCCCTTGTGAAGCAGACCACAAAGTGGTAACACTTGAGACAAGTGCTAGGAACCACGAGAGAAAAGCTGTGGTAAACAGCCAGGGCTGTGATGTGGCATCTCCCAAGGATGCTGCCCAGCTGCATGGCTCTGCCTTCTCCCCACAGGGGCTGTAAATCCCACACCCCTGAGTGGACAGCAAGGGAAGGAGCAGTCTGAGGGATACAGACAGCCAGGGCCATTCCTTCTCATCCACAGCTGACAGCTCCATGCCCAGCAGAAAATGTGAAGGCATTTTCTTCCTGGAAATTCTACTTCAAAAGGAGCAGCACATCACCAAAATCAATCCCTGGTTGTTGCTGTGGCAGTCACAAGAGCTTGCTGCTTTGCCTGAGATGCTTCCTCCACTGCACTGGTGACAGCCCTTTAGACACAGAGGAATCCATGCTGGTCCCCAAAGAGGCCAGGATTTGGGTGCTCTCGGTGAACAGGCATCGATCCCCTGTTCACAGGAACAATGCAAGGGCTAACCCAGCACCAAATCCTCTGCTCCTGGCTGTGGGTATCAGATAACAAACACCAGCACCATTCCAGCCACACTCTGAACACCTCCCCAAGCAAGCTGATAACAGGGGTAAGCACAGCCCTGTCTCCCAGCTGGAACTCTGTCACCCACTGGTCCTGCAGGGATGGTTAAACAGCACTGCTCTCTTCCACAGAGATTGATTTCTCATACACGATAATCTCACACTGCTTCCCTTCCCTCAGTGAGGATACAGCCTGCTGCCCATGGGAGAGGCAGAAATTCCAAATTTGAGTTCTCCCCTTAAAGTGAAGTTGGCCAACAGCATCAAAAGCTCTGGGGGAAGAGCTTTCCTTTCTCAGGAAACCTGGGTAAAGAGCAGTACCTGCCTCAGAGAGATTATTGCAGCAGGGAGGAGCAAATCCAGCTGTTGTTTGAAGTAGACAGTGCAAGCCTAACACATCCTGTTAGACCTGTACAGGTTTCTGTCCAAGGAATTAACTCAAAGACCAGCACATGTCTCTGCTGGTAGGGTCAGCAAGGATGAATCCAGAGCTCCTGGAAGAGCTTCAGCTCACCAAGGAGCCAGAAGCCAAGCACCTTGACTGGGGAGCTGGACTCAGCCTCACAGAAAGCAACAGCAGGAAAAACTGAGACCTGCAGGACCTGAAGGAGTCCCACTGCATCCCTGTGGGATGAGGGACAGGCTGCCAGCTCCCTGTCCAGCAGGTCAAGCAGGTGACAATTCTGGATAAAAGTGCTCAGAAATCAGGGTGAAGCCTCTGCAGACCTCCTCCCAAACCAGAGAACTTCTCCTTGCCCACTCACACAGCAAAGGTGGAGTCTGCCTAGGCACCCATTCTAATATTATTTTCTAACCTGTTGTAACAGAAGAAGTTTATTTATCCACTCTTATGAACAGTCATTCAAACCCTTTTATTTAATCAACCTTAACAGCTTTTGGGTGGTCACCACCTCAATAAAAAAAAAAGCTGGAAAGTGGGAGAGGAGATACACAAGGTTTATAACCATGTGAAAAAAAGATGGAACAACTCTCACAAATCCTTCCAATTCAGAGAAGTCAAAAAACCCAAACTATCCTTTATTTACTGATTTATATGCAAAATGCATGCACTACTCCAAAAGAATCCAAAGGTGTTCAAAAGCCAGGAATTCTGACTTGGATTACTTGTTCAAGGAGGAAAAAGAATGAACAGAGTTGTTTATAGACCAACAGACAGGAACAGCACAAAAATACACTTAGCAAAGAAAAAGCACAAACTATTATGACACCTTTCAAAATAAAACATCACACGGTTTGTTTAAGTCTCCTAAAACAGGAGAAGCCTCCCCACATTGCCAAAACAAATTAAATACAAGTGTGGATGTGACTCTGCTGCAGTTCAGGAGGGGACAAAGGTTTGCAGTGAGTTACATGGACTAACAGAGCATGGGATGCTCTCAGCAGTTCACAGCTGCCCTGTGTCACAGCACTGGCATTTCTGCCCATTTCTGCCTCTGCCTCCACCAGGCAGAGGAACTGGGCATGAGAGAAGTAGAACATCCAGGATCAACACACACCTCCTCACCCTCTGCAAGTGACAGAGGGGTCATTGCCAACACAATCCTTCCATACCCGTCCATTTTCTCATTCCCTGAGGCTGCAAAGTCTCCTGAGAGAGGGAGAAATAAATCCATGGCTCCATGCACCTTCCACTCCATCTCAAAGCAACCACCTTGTGCTGGGAAACAGCCAAATTCAGGCTGCCTGCCCATGGACTGCTGCAGAAGGGCTCATCCTGTCCAGACTGCTAGAAGACATTGTTTAAACCTATGCTAAAGTTTCTGGTACTTTTGCACAGCTCTGAAAGCTGGGTGGATGGCAGAGCCACAGCAGAAAGGCAGCAAAGGGTGCCTGGGGCTGCTCCCCAGGCAGCAGCAGAGCTCCAGGCTCCCCTGCACACAGCACAGGAGGAGAGGCACCACTGTTTGGACAACTGGAACACATTTAGGGGGCAATTTTTCACAGGGCCTCCAGCCAGGCCGTTTCCTACAATTGCTGTTTTATTACCCAGGACACAATCCACAGACCAGAGGCTTTCCCCCTGCCCAGATCTCCCACCACCCCACTCCTAGATGGACATACACCCACTCACCACACCCCAGCAGAGCACCTACACACACAGGACACCTCCAGCACTGCATCCACAAACACAGCTGCAATCAACACCCACCAAGGGAATATCTCCCACCAATTCAGCCCAAACCTGTCACCTCCAAGCAAATTTCTCCCACCAATGCAGCCCCAGTCCCCATCTGCACTGGGGAGCAGCCCAGCACTGCCACACAGGCTGCACGTCCTGCCCTGCTGGACAGCCAGCACTTTTTAAGAGTATTTTTTAGATAACAAAGAAAACTTGTGTTTATATTGGCATGCAGCAGGCTAAAACACACTCTAAGTGAAGCTGTAAAACAGCCTGAACATCAGCTAGGCAAAGTGTATTTGGAATTTGCAGGTCAGTTTTTTGGAGAGAGGCTTATGGGTAGCTGTTGTTGATGGTCAGTTCTCCAGAGCAGAGGAGCATTCACAGCATTGAAAGACAACAGGGTTCTACCCTGGAAAGTGCCCATCCCAAAATCACAGGCTTTGGGCAACCAGAGAAACACTTCAGTGGTGAGGATGAATCCCTGTCCCTGTGTGTGGGGGCAAGTGGGAAGCAGCACTGCCCAGACTTGGCATTCTGAATTTCTCATTTCCTCATTGCACCTGAGGGTTTGTCTGCCTTCCTATAGGGAGGAAAAAAACCCCATAAAAATTGGAGGAGGTGGTCTAGGAAAAAGCTTTTCACTTCAAGATTTCACAGCCAAATTGCCACAGAATTCAGGAGGGTGTGTTCTCTAAAGTGAAAGGATTCCTCTACACCTTCTGCAGTAGGATTTACAAGAATTACATTTAAGACTGAACCTCTGCCAATTTAAAAAAATAATGAGACTGCCCCAACAGGTCCAAAAAAAGACCCCAAAGGAAAATTCACACACGTTACTGCCCCATTATAAGCAGCAACATCAACACTACCCAAACCCTGCCTCCCACCCTGGAAAGAAGGGAAAAAAAAAGACAAATTCTCCTGCACATAAAACCATAAAACTTTCATCTCCAGAACAAAGTTTTAGGCAGATAATGCATTTTCAAATGCAACTTATGTACAACATTTTAAGAATCTGTAGCCCTATATCAAATTGTTCAATTGTTAAGTCTCCTACACTTTTCCTCCTGAAATTTATACAGTGCCACTGTGGGAAGCTACAAAACTGCCATGGCAGGTGCAAACAACCAACCATTCTGTCTGCACATCCAGCATGGTTAATAAAAGCTACACTGATGGCTGCAGTTTGAGGCCTGTCCTTCAATTCTTACTCAAAGTGAAAATGGAACCACGTGAACCAAGTGAACCCTGCTCCTGGAATTGGACATGACATGTCATCAGGTCTTGAGAGGTGTCCCCAAAATAGCAGGGCCTGCTTCTAGCCATCTCCAAAATTATATGGTTGTGGCCTGAGAAACAACGTGCTGAAAACATAATGAGGGAGTGTAACATATTACATGTGTTGTGGTCCTGCTCTGAAGCCAGAGGAGGCTGGGGCTGTAGGACTTGGGCTGCAGCACAGGACTTGGTTAACTATTAATGGATGACTCAGCTACAACAATAATAGGTATTTCATGTGGTGCATTAGCACAACGGCACCCTGGTCCTTGACTTAGGCCGCTGTCCATGCTACAAAAAAAAATACATTATTTAATAGCTGGACGTAGCAGGAAACAGGTATTTTTCCAGGGTGTGCAGGAAGAAGCCCTTTGTTTCATCCTGCACACCCTGGAGCCTCACACTCTGCTTCTTTCTTCACAGGCCACTAAAAACCAGCAAGGGAGAGCTGTCAGGGGGTGCCCAGGTTTTTTATGAAACCACAATCCAGACCAAGGTGCTTTATTTATTTACTGTTATTCACCAAAGCTAAATTCTATGTTAAATCACTCCCTCACCCTGCATGAGGTGCTAATTCCTGCTCAGCCCAGGTCCTGCAGAGCTGCTCAACCTGAAGCCCGGATTTTCCACAGATGGCTCTCCCAAGCAACATCAGTCTAAATTATCTGTGCTGCATTCATCCACATGACCCCATCCAGCTCCATGCTGCAAGACAGGGGAGTCACACTAGGTGATTAGGTTAGCAGCACAAAATGATCGTGTTAAAAGCTGATGAGCTGAGCTAACTCAATCCAAGGTGTCTGGCAGGGCAGCCAACGAGATCAATTAAAAGCCCTGCAGCCCTAATTGAGAGTTTCTGGGTGCGGCTAACATACCAGCCAGGGCCAATACACAAATCAGGGCCAATACACAAACCCTGAGCAGAGCTGGCTACTGAGGAAGGAGAGTCATCATCCCAATTTGCAGCCACTCGAACTTCAAGACAAAACCTGAGCCCCTCTGGGATGGATGAAAGCGCTCAGGAGCCAAAGGCAGGCACTGCTTGGGCATGCCCAGGGTGGCACTCAGCAGCTCCCAGCTGCCCTGCAGTGGGAGATGCTCCTCTATTCATGAGCCCAGGTGCGAGCACACTCACAAGGGCATTTCAGGGACAGTTCTTGGGGGATTTGCCTCAACATGAAACCACCTTGAGCCCTTGCAGCAGGCTCTTGTGAAGCTGCAGTCTGGGACCATCCTTCCAATGCTCTGGGACTTGTCTGCACCAGGTGAGGCTCACACACCAAATAAAGCTCCACTTCCAAAAACTTCTACATCTGCCCAAATCCCCATCAGAGCCAGGACTCCAGCAACAGCTTAAGCAGGAAGGTGAAATCTCACCCATGCTCGAGGAAGCGTTTAAGTACCTGAAGTGCTTTGTTGAAGTGTCTGGGGTCCCAAACGTATTAGTTTACCACTTTTAGGTTCTTGATGCCAACAAGTAAAGGGATAATAAGACAATCAACCTCACATTTGCTCCTTGAATTACAAGCAGGAAATCCTGCAAAGCTCAGCCACCCCCAAACCTTACATCCAGAAGACTGTAGAACACTTTGCACAAGCAAAGAAAAAAAATATTAAGCTGTACCTAACACATAATAGTTGATTTTTCTAGAGAACACTTGATAGTGTGGGTTTTTTTGGGTTTTTTTTTTTTTCTACTGCCTACTGAGACGCTGCTTCCCCTGTCCTGGGAATTTTCCCTCTGCAGCTCCTCCTCCCCCAGCTCCCAGACCATCCATTCTCCCCTTTTCAAACTGCACCCATTGTAAATGGCACTGAATATTAACACAGCCCATTGAGCACTTGCTTCTTTTGTATGGGACCCCTGCGTTTCAAATTGCAGTCACTGCAGAGAGGAGAAGTCTCAAAGCGATTAAATGCCGTGAAGTTTCTCAAAAGGAGAGAGGAATATGCAGAGGAGGTCCTAAAGCTTTTCACTAGAAGCCAGGGACTTCTGCAGAGCCAGAAGGGCTTCTAAAGTGGAGGTATTTTTTCCTTTTTTATCAGTCTCGTATTTACTTTTAATCCTAGTCCGATGAGCCCATTTCTGCCCCGGCCGTGGCTCAGTGTGGGATGGAGATGAGAAGCTCAGACAGCAGATGCAGAGTGCTTGTGTTAACTGCTGCCCTGCTGTAGGAACTGATAAATAAATACTGCGGCATGCTGAGGGTGGTCAGCGAATCCACCGACACATGTTCGCACAGGAAGGGTGGATTTACTCGCAGGCACATGTATTTATTTGTGCTTAAGCAGCCGGCCCGGAGAGGCTCTGCTGTTCCCCACCAGGGCAGGCACTGCAATGCTGAGGGTGCAGAGCCATCCTGCAGCCCTGGGACTGTCCCGAGCAGGGTCACTGGCAAGGACAGAGCTCCAGGAGCCACCAGAGCTGTGTGGCACTGCAATGCTGAGGGTGCAGAGCCATCCTGCAGCCCTGGGACTGTCCCGAGCAGGGTCACTGGCAAGGACAGAGCTCCAGGAGCCACCAGAGCTGTGTGGCACTGCAAGCCATGCAGGAGTTCTTTCACAAGCACCTCCAGCTCCCAGCACTGTCCCACCTGAGCAGGAAAACCTCCCTGGAGCACCACCCAGCAGGGTGTTTGGGTGGCCAGAGGCACCAGGCACCTGCACCAGGGCACATCCCTCTCCCAAGGCATCCTCCAAACCCCCCGGGCAGCCGGCACTCGCTGAGAGCTGCACAGCTGCAGGGGCAGGAGCCCAGGGTGACCATGACTTAATCTTTGTTCCATTATTTCAGCAGGCCTGGAAACAGGACGTGCAGGAGAGGTACTGCCAGCAGCACTCCCCCCTCTCAGCAGGAGAGTCCCCCACACCTCCTCCTCCAGCATCTGCAGGAGCAGACTTACGCCAGAGCCCGAGAGCGAGTAATGCCCTTTTCAAAAAAAAAAAAAAATAAAATTAAAAATCCCACACAACCAGCATCAGCAGAGCCCCTTACCAAGCAAGCAAAGCTACCCTAACATATGAAAGCAAAGCTACAGGACCTGACACCCAGTTTAGCAAGAAACTTACAGGTAATTTTGAGCACAAACATTAATTTTCACTGAACAAAAATCTTTGTGTGTATGCACTTGAGCCCAGAAAGAGACTGCTCCCGACTCCTACTTCAAATGCACTTCCAGACCCTGAAACCACTGACAGGCACCCACAGGACTTTAAAAAGCATTCAGACACTTTGCCCTGATCTCTCCGGAGAGCAGCAGCACCGTGCAAAGAGCCAACAAGCACGCAGCTGGTGCCTCGGGGCAACTCATCCATACAGCCAAACCCTGGAGCCTTCCTGGGAAACAGAGGGCAGCTCTTAGCCCAGCTCTCCTGGGGACCTGGGGGTGCTGCCTTCTCCCAGGCATGCCAGGCACATGCACACTGACCCAGAGGCAGAAGGGTCCATGCACAGATGGTCAATATCCCCCAAAATATCCCTTAGTCATTCGGGTCAAAAAATGAACAATACTTCTGCCTAAAATAAAAACTTTCTTTGCTGCAGACCACGCTAGCAATGAATTAGCTATCCAGCCATGGCCTCACTGTCCCTAAATCTTCTCACCAAAAGCTGTACCTAAAATACTGTTGCTTTTCTTTTACTGTTGCTTATCACTAAATAGAAAAGGAAAAAACCCTCAGTCATACCGATGCCTAAAGGAAATACCTCTTCTGTCACTCCTCAAAAATCAAGATGCATGGAGAGACAGAAGCAGAGGATGCAGGGGATGTGCCACATCACCAACACTGCTGGAGCCCTGGCTTTTTGGGTGCATGAAGCATTCTGTACTTAAGCTTAGCCCTAAACTTGATGCCACATGTAAGACTCTACTGTAAAAACAAACTTCAGACTTAAACACCACAAGACACTAAAGCACCTCCAAAGGGAGGCACTGCAAAGGAGCTCCGTGCACCCTTCCCAGGACCAGGAACCCTTCCCAGCTGCAGCTGGGTGCTGCTGCGAGGACGGGATGGGTCATGGCAGTGTTGCAACGTGCCCTGTGCAGCAAGTCAAGAACACTTATATAACTGCTACACAGTGCTGAGCTGCCTGTTGCTTTTAAGGAAGAAAAAAAAAAATCAAAAACAACCCTGAAAAACATCCATGCTACACTACATTAAATGTGAGCCACTGCATCCCCTCTGTGTACCAGCTATTCCTTCTGAAAGCTTGGGAGAAAAATGACAACTCCGAGCTCTGCTGCCAGCAGAGAAACAACAATAGTTTCAAAAAGTGCTTTTCCTCGGTACTGATAGTCCTGTTGACAAAATACGCGGCGTGATTAAGTCTGTTCCAGAAGCCTCCCCGGCTGCCGAGCCGCATTTCCAAGCCGACAAACAAAAGCTTTATCTCCAACACGCTGAAAACCGACTCCAAGCACTGCCCCGGCATTGTGGCACTCGTTAGGAATAAAGATAAACTGCTAAGCAGGGATTGTTCAATAGAGCCTTAATGAAGTTAAAGCACTGCCACCAGAGTCATTGGAAGCTGGGGTTTATCTCGTCTCCTATTAGCGATCGAACATGCCCCAGCTTATCACGGCGGGGAGCGAACAGCTCCGGCGGGACCCAGCCTGCCCAGCAGGGACGGAGATGGGGATGCGCAGCTCCAATATCGCCTGGCTCTCCCAAATTTATGGCAGGAGAACCCGCACCCCCTGGGCTGCACTCCTGCATCAGCCATGCAGCACTGCGGACCGTCACATTTGCCTTCTTTTTCTTTAAAAAAAAAATCCAAAAAGAAACAGAGATACTCGCACAGAGGTAACTTTTCGCTAGCACATGGTGCTTTTATAGAGAGAATTAAACCAGTAAAGTGAGTTATCAACCCTCTGCACAAAAAATGAACATTTACGATCCCACTAAACCTGAAAAACATGCTTCATCCTTGTGCTTCTAAACTGAAATAGGTAATTGTAAGTAATTTTTAATAATTAGAAACAATATTATTCTAAAAACAAAAGTACTTGCAATAGCTTCAACGTTGTCTTTTTACACGAACTATGGAGAGGAAAAAAGCCTTAATGTTGTATTTTCAAATACAACAGCCGTCATTTAACCAACTCTTGGTTAGTTTCACTATTAATCGTGCAAATCGTATTCTACGTGTCTAAAAGATCAACAGCCCAGGAGTCCAGAGCAGAAGATTTATACGTGCTCTTACTTCACCAATAAAATTTGAACTGAACAAAAGACACTCCAAAACCTGTTCCATTTGAAAAAGACACTCCTGAGTATTAGCACTCCGGAATAAAACACCTCACAATAAATTTGTTCTGTCTGGGTTATTAACGCCCTTCCTTGCCCAAACAAAGATACACTGTCCTATTTTAAGAGGTGCATGGGAATCCTGGAATTATTAAAAGCTCGCTCTGAAAGGTGAGGAAAGATCCTTCAGAGCAACAGGTGAATGGGATGAGTCAGGGCTTTAATGCAGAGGTCACACGTTCCTCTCAATACGAGACACGGTAATTTAATGTAAAACAATGCGTTTCTAAATGCAGCTAAAAGTGAGTACCACCAGGAGAACCCGACAAACCTCTAATAATTCTTTTCAATAAGGAGCTGGATGATCTCCAGCAACACTTCAGTGACCGTCCTCTTTCCTGGCCGGGCTTAGGAGTATCTATTACAACCAGGGGTTTCAGAGATTCGGTAATTTATGAATCTGTTCAAACAGCAGAAAGGCCCCGCAACAGAAGCGCTGTTTCCCTGTCCCTTTCTGGATACTGATTTCCCGAAGTTAACTAACAGTTCAGGGCACTTTTTAACAAGTTTGTGAGCGCACACAGATACTCTCAGTCCTCCTGGACTGTTAAACCACTCGAGCTGTCAATGCTGAGCACGCTTTTCCCCCGAATCTCCTGAGCATCAAGTGTCCGATGTTTTATTTCGGTTTCCACGAGCAGCGGTCACACAACGCGCTGCGCTTCCCGGGAAATGGCAGAGACACCGTCCTGCACTTGGACACGAACCTGAGCACTTTACAACACCTTTCCGGGGATAAAAAAACATCTCAGGGTGCCGCAGCAAGCACCAGGTGCGGGGCTCTGAGCTCACTGCCGCCCAGGACACACGATACAGCGCAGCTGAATGACTTCGCTACACAGCGAGCACAGAGGGAGCGCAGCCAGCCGCGGCTGGAAAACACCTGGGTTTTACCGAAACTCCCCAGAAGCCCTCGACCGCCTTTCTTTCCCCGAATTTCCCAGCCTAAAAAGTTGGCAGCGTTAAAAGCCAGCATTAAGAGAGCGGGCGCGGGCGCGGCGCTGGGGTCCGGATTGGGGCGCGCCCCGCTCCGCAGCCCCGGGACGGCGCGGACGGGCGGACGGACGGACAGATGGACGATGCCCTAATAAGGATTCGGAAGCCCAAGCTGGCCGTTATCTCCAGCAGATCCCATCGCTAAGAGACCAAACCCGCTCCCGGCTCCCTTTCCTCCGGGACACCGGAGGCCAACCCTGAAAAGACCGAGGTACGGGCAGCCGCAGCTTTCCACCCGGGACCAGCACCGCACCGCCGCCTCCATCTCCCCCATCCCCGGGCCCGTGGGTGCCACAGGGGACACCGGACCACGGGACAAATTCCGCACCGCGCAGCACAGTTGTTTAAGTGAAGCTTAACCCGGGGTTTCGCGGGGATTTCTGTTTAAAGTTCTCCTGCCTTGACAACAAGCCAGAGAGCGCTGGTTTGGCTGCCCGAACCCCCCGCCCCGTTCCCGCGGGTGCCCCCGGTACTCACACGTGCCGCGGCCAGCGGGGCAGGTCCCGGGGCAGGGCGGGCAGTGCCAGCCCGCCGCAGCTCAGCGTGTCCCCGCCGCAGGCGCAGCCCGCGGGGCAGCCGGCGGCGGCCGAGCGCAGCAGCCCCAGCAGCAGCAGCGCCGCCGCCGCCCGTGACGGCAGCGCCATTTTGTATCCGGCACCGGGCAACGTCCGCGGCGAGAGGAGGCGACGGGAGCGCTCAGCGCCGCTCCGCCGCCCGCAGCATCGCCTCGGCCGCCGGCCCCGCGGGGCGCTACGGCGCCGGCATCCACCGGGCACTGCCGGGCGGGTCAAATCCGTGTCCCCGCCGCGGGAAGCGCCGCCTGCTGCTGTTGCTGCTCCTCCTCCTGCCGCTCCGCGCCGCACGGCTCGGGCTCGGCGGGCGCCGGCCGGTCCCGGTGCCCTCCCGCGGGGTCGCAGCCGCCGCCGCTGCCGCCCGGCCCGAGCGCCGCTCGCCGCGGACCCACGTTGGCGACACCGCAACATGTAGCCGCGCCGCCCCCCGCGCGCCCGCCCATTGGCTGCCGGGCGGCCCCCGCCGCGCCGCCATTGGCCAGGAGTCCCCCCCTCCGCGGCGCCGCGCCGTCCCACTGGTACTCGCGGCCTGTCAATCACGCGCGGCGGGGCCCGCCCCCCTTTCCCACTCCAGGTGTGAACGCGGGCGGCCGCCCCCCCCCAGCGCTGCCGCTCTTAAAGGGGCCGCGCCCCGAGCTCCCGAACCCTCCCTGCCGTAAATCCCGACAATTCCGGGAACATCCGGGCCTGGGGGCATCCCTGCACCCCGGACTGTCCTTCTCGGCACGCCACGAAGCGGCCGGAGGGGCTGCACTCCTCAGGGACACGCGTGGCAGGAGCGGGTCAGTCCTTGACGCGTGCTCCAGAGCGCACCTGAGCGCGGCTGCGGGTCCCAAATGTGCCCGTAGAGGGGGAGCCCAGCACGGGGCCGATGGCGAGGGCACCGAGCCTGACCCACCGGGGCTGCCCCCGGAGCATCGCGGGCACGGCTCATTTCGGAGCATCCCTGCGCCCCCAGGACCGCAGCGAGAGGCGCTCCCGAGCTCCCTGGGGAGCATCCAAGTGCCCGGGTCAGGTTTGGATGTGGCCCAGCACAGCATTCAGGGAAGGAAGCTCTCGGAGTGCTCAGCGCACCCACGGCCGGCGGGATTGTGATTTAACCCCTTACAGCAGGAGTTACGTGGGGAGAATGGGATATTTTAGATATCACAGGGGAATCCTCCTTCTACTACCTTTAATTAAATTTGCAACTTTCCAGTGCAGATCCCTCCTGCGTGCAGGGACAGAGCCGTATTTCCTTCCTGTGACAGAACGGGGCATTGCACTGCAGGATGCTCCAACCCTGCTGCTCATCTCTTCCCCAAAAAAACCCAGGGCAATGGCATTTCAGGCTGTTCAGAGTGGGAACTAAGCTGTACAAACTCACGAAACTCATGAAAGCTGGATTGCTGTCACCTAGAGAGTAGGTTCAGCTGAGCAAAGTAAACAGGTATGATGGTGAATTTGCTGCTATCCCAACCAAAGAAACTCCATTTAGCCCACAGGTTGTGAAAAAGTCCCGTGTCAAAGCCTCAGTGTCTTTTCCCCATGCAGGACGTGGAGTTTTGGCAGCTCCATGAGTATGATGAGGAGGATGAAGGCACAGCTGTTCTCCATACCCATGAGTAAGAACCAGCAGCAAGAAAAGGCAGCACACTGGAGCCTTATCAACAACTGACAGGAGAGGAAGGCAGGTGACAAGCCAGCCTTTAGAGTGATGAGCAGTTTAGCTTTTGAATGCCTGGGCTTCAGCATTCCTGCCTGTAGTCCCAAAACTGAGCAAAAAATCTTGCAAGGTCTTTCTCGACAATCAGCATCAGTGCTCACAGTGATGAAATGCTGCCTTGATGGTGTGAGGGAAAGTGTGAGAGGAAACACATTTTTGGGAAGCTGTCACTCTGGGTGAGGACATTCTCACCCCCTGCCTGTTCTCCTTTTCTTCTAGATTTCTTACATATTGGTCAATGGAACCATGAATTGTATTTGACACAATGCACAGGGATTTTTTAGCTTCTCAGCCAGGTGCCTGACACAGACAGCAGTCAAGTCTTCTGCTGGACCCAAAAGCACTTTTATGGAGAGGATTTCTCCTGCTCAGTAGGGATGGTATCATAGAAATAAAGAGACCTTTTGCTACTTTTAAAGTGTTCTCAGATTTGACAACCAGGCTTTTTAATTAACTTCAGCAATTCATGTCAATATTTTTCAATATTAGGGCAAGAGGGTAAGTATGGGGTTTCCCATGGGGAGAGAGAGAGATCCAAAATCTTTAGATAACCTTAACAAAACAGAAAGCTAGAAGCAAATCTGCTGGAACCTGGGTCCAATCACCTCAGATGTGCACAAGATATCCTTGCACAGAGAAAAGGGCAGCTGGGAGGAAATGAGGCTCTTCCCAGTTGTGCTCTCCCTCATGCCCAAGTCAATGCCTGTGCTGGAGCCTGTGTGCAGCATGGAGGATGTTTCTTCCTCAAACCTTATTAAATCTAATTAAATAGGTTATAAAGGTATTTATGAAAACAAATTTTAAAATGGCAAAGGCATGCCAACACGGAAGATACTTCTAATTCTGCCGGTGTCTTTTTGTGGATTTGGAGTTGGTTCAGAAGTGCACACTTGGAAGGTAATTGCTGACAGCATGCAGAATCCATCAAGCTATAATTAACACTCTACTATTATTCTAATTGCCTCACTCAAGCTTCTGTGTTTTTTAATTGTAGAGCAATTTGCCAATAGAGAATTTAATTGCAATACATATTTTATACATTTTGGGACAAAGTACCATTATTTCCACTTCAGCAAAAATGTTCCTCAGTTTTTAATAGTTTGCTTTATTCCTTTCTGGAATTTTTCAGAGGTTTTTGTCCCTCCTATACAGGAATTTGATTGCAACCTCTTGTGAAATTAGCAATGATATAATATCCAGGAGTGCCTGGAGGCTTCAGTTTGGTTCATGACTCTATTAAGCTAGGAACTGTACATACATGTATCAGACACAGCCCTGAGGAGCTTGAAATCTAAACAGAGAAGACAAACTGAGGTGAGAACAGAAGCATTATCCTGCTTTACAGCTGGGGAAGCAGCCCCAGATGATTCACCTGGGGTGACCCCACACTCCTGGGGCACTGCCAGGAACTCACACGAGCCCCAGGCTCAGGGCACCCTTCATCTTCAACATGAGCTGAGTTTCTGTCTCCTGGTTCCTGCAGAAGTATCTCTCTCTCTCTGGTTTGATTTGCAAGCTAGACCTGCCAATTAACTTCTAACCACCCAGGATCTACAGCTGCTTTTCACAGATGTCTTGGCTTTCAGAGCATTGAGGAGGAGCCCTGGGGATTGCAGTAGGTGTCACACTGCATGGGCAGCAATGGCAATGCTGTCAGGCTTTGGGAAGGATCCATTTGACTTCTCCTGGGGCAGGCTGAAGGTTGGGGACAGCAAAATAAAAACGGGTGGACCTTTGCTCTTTTTGACCATCCTTGCATCTGACATCTTTCATTCACTCCTCCATTTACTTCTATTTTCAGGGCTACAAATCCATCTGTAACAACATTTGTCTTCTTCTAATAACTTTCATATGGCTTTACACCCAACACCAGTGGTGTTGAGGTTTGCAAAATGACTGCTGCCATGGCTTCAGTCCCTTGTATTGTCAACGTGGGTGCACTGAGGTTCCAGTCAATATTATCATCGTGATGTCGAATGCTTTAAAAGTTTTCAGCAGGTATAACAGAGTCAGAGTGATTATTCAGCACAGCAACAGTCACATTAACACACCTCTAGCAGTGGCCTTTGGTATTAGCTGCTCATGATTTGGCTCCTGCCATCCCAGTTGCAAGAGATGGTTTCTCTAGTGTGACCAGATCAACCACAGCATCAGCATTCCAGAGGTTTATTAGCTGTTCTGGTTACACCAGACCTGCAAGGACAATTCTATGGCTTGTTGCCACCCAAAGCTGGTGTCTGGTCTCTCTTGGATGCCAACCCCCGTCCTCAGAGCTTGTTTTGTTGGTACAACCTGCAAGCTGCATGACGTGATGCACAAGTGCCTGGGAGCAATGACTGGTGATAACATCACTCCTCACTGCTGAAATGGGGGAAGCCAATTCAGCTGAGCAGGAGGCAGAATATGACAGTGAGAATTAAAGGAAGAGATGATCAAGTGAAGCTTCAGCACAGGGTCACTAACAGTGCTGACATGAAAGTTTACCTTGGCCTCAAACTCTGAAATTTACCTTGCAATGACACAGAAACCTTTTCTTCTCTGGAAATTAGAGGCTGGTGCTTGAACTCTGGTCCTCCAGGAACACAAAGTCTTTGATCAACAGCAGATCATGCTTGCTTAATGTGAAAGTTCACTCGAGTAGCTGCTGTCATTTCATTTTTTCACAGGCAATGAGTTAAATTGCTTTCTCAGCCCAGGACTGACACAGGCAGTTAGTAAAAAATGGTGCAAATAAGTAGATCCAATTATCCACATCCAAATTCTGTCACAACTTTGCCACCTCTGATTCCTTTTTATCCCATACTGAAGGACTTTTCATAAAAACTGTGGTATAAGTGTGTGTGTATTTATCTCATCTTTCTAAAAGCAAAATAGCATGAGAGCAGTTTCTTGTCAAGACAAAAGGGAGAGAGAAAGAGACAGCACTAGAATATTGCCTGCCATTTGGATGGGCAAAATACATGATAAAAGTGAGGGTTTGAATGTAAACCTGTAGTACTCAAACCTGGAAATTACACTTAAAAGCTTTTCTTTTTTTTTTTTTTTGGTAGACAAGGCAATGGACTGAGTCCAAGTGCAGGAAGAAAGCTGGTAGACCTGAAGTCTGAGCACTGTCTGCTTGGATCACACATTTCAGCACAACATTACACTAATCCTGCTTGAACTCCAAAACCCAGAGGTTTCCCCAAGCCCAGGGAAAGGTTTGGCCCCATGTGTGAGCTGGCAGGGTTTGGGCTTTGCTCTTCAGATCTGGGCTTGGACTCAGATCCGTGCCAAGCCTCCAACAGCAAGAGCAGAGCTGTTCTCAGCAGTGTTTATGCCATGAGGAGCTCTATTAGCTGGCATAATAACCATAATTACATGGTGCAACTTCTGCTCCTTGCTCTCACCTCTAGGCTGAGAGAGAGGCATGAAGTTCCTGCAGCCACAGAGGAATGTGTTGGATGAAAAGATACAAGTGGAGCAAGGAAGACTGGAATCCTGCTGCAGATAAAATTGGAGTCACCTGCCCCTGCTTAAAGAAAAATAGAAAAGAAAATTAGAAATTTTGTTGGAGGAGTTTAATACCTTTCAGATAGGGATGCTTTAATCAGGACTAATTATTCATACTGGATAAGTCTCTAGAAAGGGCTGGGGAGCCATGTGCAGCTGAAAAACAGTAGATGCTTTATTTTACTGTGAGCTCTTGCCTCTGTGTAAGGGGAAAAATGAGCTTGAACGAACAATCTTGAGAGTAGTGGGCTCCAAAGGGTTTCCAGAGTAAAGTTTGTATTTCCTTGCTGATGGCTGTTGACTTGACTTCCATGGCAAAAAAGAGGGAACTCACCGTGCCCCAAAACAACCCTGACCTCTCTGTGGGCTCAGATAAGGAAAAGCCCACATGGAGTAAATGCAGGGTGCCTGCTGGAAAAAAAAAAAAAAACACTACCAAGCTGAGTAGTTATGTTAATAATTAATAAACATTTAAA
Organism: Molothrus aeneus; assembly: GCF_037042795.1. Classification (NCBI taxonomy): domain Eukaryota; kingdom Metazoa; phylum Chordata; class Aves; order Passeriformes; family Icteridae; genus Molothrus; species Molothrus aeneus. The sequence goes on along the minus strand of NC_089657.1, from coordinate 5,861,151 downwards.
TCTAGAATTAATAAACATATTTATTTAATAGCTCACTGTCCAGTCTTTCTTGTGCAGCTGAAGGGCACCATCAGCAGGGGTGGTCTCTGCCTGGCAGGGTTTCCAAGGCAAGCTCAGCTGAGGGTTGCACAAGTTGGGGCTGTTCTCAGAGGTCCAGATCCCATATAACAATCAAAGGAAGATGATTGCAGAATGTCCACAGCAGCCAGGCTCTGGAAGCATCTGGCAAGCAAGCACTGCCTTTACAGGTCAGAGCTAGTTTTTCCCAACTTGTGTCCTTGATCTTTATCCATACTGAAAGTGGGGCAAGATACCTTGTGACAACTTTTATTGGGACTCAATTACTGCCTCTGTGATTACTCTGGGCTGTTACTACCAAACTGTCTTTTGTTGCTTCATCTGGCTGGAAGATATTAAGATTTGTCCACTGCTTCATCATACTTTGATCCCTTGTTTAGGAAAGAAATCTGTTTCCTTGCTTGAGTGCCTCATTCTTGGCTAGGGATTGAACTGCAGGCTGATATTTCTGTTTGGCCCTTGAAGCCAGCTATTAACCACACTTCTCATCCTGCTGGTACCACCCAGGAGTGCATCAATACTGCAATACAAATGGCACAGCATCATTATGGGAAGAACAAAATATGTGGCAGGGCCCTGCTGTGGCTTAGAGGCTCCGAGAAGAATCTCTCAAAATATCTTAGACATCTGCCATGTGTAAAATCTCATGATTGTTCTTCAAATTCTTCTGTGGATACATCAGCCTCTCCTCCACTCCTCTCTTGGTGTCCCTGTGCCAGCACATGTGTTCTTACCAGCAGCCTGTGACACAAGGCTTGTTTTCTTCCACAGTTATTCTATTTGTTCAGTACCTGAGGGATGATCCTCTGATTTGAGGCACCCTAAATCACTCCCATAGTGCAACAGTTGGGATGCCATGAAGGATTATGACTTCATGTGGGAATAAGGAAGAGCAGATGAATGCTTAGTAGACACAGATCCCAGCTTATGCCAGCACCATAACTAATTAGAAACAGGGGAAGCAATGGATGGAAAATGTCTCAAACTTCTCTCAGAGCCTGCCGTGGCACATGAATGAGTCTCTGGCAATACCACACCATCATGCAGTAGCTGGACAGCTTTGTCCACAGCTCAGTGATGGATGTTTGGGATTTGTGCATCAGCTCAGTGTGTGACACCCATTTCTCAGCACACGCCTGCATCTCCCACAAGATGTGAGTGACCACGGGGAGCTCCAGGGATGCAGAACAACTGTTTCCATTGTATCCCATGAGGATTGCATTCCTTTGGCCTTAAGGATGCTGCTCCCAGCAGCTCTGCAGAAAGGCACACTGTGATGAAGAGCTCCCACAGAAATAATGAGACTGAATCCCCTACCAGCCTGTGATCTGAGGAAGCACTGTGTGAAGAGGCACAAGCTGCCACCCAAATTTAAAGAAGAAAATACCCTCAAAACTGAAACACTCCAGCAGGATGTGATTTGTCTCTGGGTTAGAAGAAACTACATAGAACTATTAGTCTCACCTCTGCTACTCCAGAGAGGAACTGAATTTAGCTAGGATTTCTTTTGTTCTTTAGCTTTATGCTTTTCTGCAGGAGACCTCCATTACTCCCTTCCATCCCACTTGGCCAAAGCCTCTCTGTTCTGGTTACCCTGGACAATATTTTCTTTTGGATGATCGAAAATCAGACCCCTTGAAGGCCAGGGCAGACCAACCAACCCCCTCTGCTCCTCACAGAGCTACAGCAGCATCATCTGCTCCTGGGGCACTGAGAGGGAGCTCCCCCTGAACACAGCTTAGGGGACAAGCAACGTCCAACAGAACCCCCAGGCAAGAAGGTGTAAGAAAAAAACCAAAAAACACCATTCTTACCTTCCACTTACCCCCTTGTGATGAGGTTTTTGCAGTCCCTGACTCCAGCTAGTAACAAAGCAGTAAATAGCCACGTACCTGTGTACAGGCTTGGTGAGAAGAAAAAGGGGAAGCTGAACTCCATCCCTTCTCCATCACCACCATCTGATACTGCACAAGCCCTTAGCTACACAAACCATCCCTCTGAACCAGGGCTGGCTGCAGCAGAGGTGATTTGTGCTGTCTCCAATATTTATGGGGTGCAGGGTGTGTTTGCTTGGGTCCCTGGACGAGCTACACCTGTGGGGAGAAAAAACAGCTGTGGGCTATAACCTCCCAGGCACCACCTGCACTGCCCCAAGCCTTTATCCTTCCAGGGAGCCCTGAGGCTGAAGTGGCAGGTGGTGCCTTTTTTTTCTTCTATTTTCTGGCTATTTTGCCAGAAATACCAGAGCTATGCTTCAGGTGGCTTCTTGTTTTTAGCCCTTGGACTTGTCATTTTTTGGGGAGAATGGAATGCATCTGGGGCGTGCTGGATATTTTTGAGTGCATGGTGAATGAAGCCTTGTGATACTTGGAATATCTGTCATGGTCCCAAGCTACAACACGAGGGCTAAGTGAAAGAGATTTCCTTCTCTTGTTAAATGCTATTTTATCAAGTGCTATCTTGTTTTTGGCTGTTTACCTCCAGTTTGACTAATTATTGCTGAATGGCATTGTCTGAAGTGGTGTCTCTGTGTGAGGTGTTTCCTTGGGACTTCAGCTGCCTTCTGTGCAGAGCCCACACTTGGATGTGGTTAGGAGGGATTGCTGGTTCTAGAGTGGGAGCATTTTCAGATTGGTTCCATCAGGACTGATGGTTTTCTTTGGCTGAGGGCCTTGAGGCTTGGGCAGTAGTTGTCCCAGATGTCTTCCTCTGGCAGAGAGCAGGGCAGGCAGGAGCTGTGTGTGTCTGTGTGTGTGTACCACAGTGATTGTAGGCAGCGCTGAGCATCACCTGGCTCGTGTCTGAGGTACCCAGGTTGTGTAGGCTGGCACAGCTTCCTTACACGTGGCAGCCTCCAGGTGACTGAATCCTCCCACAGACCATCCACAATTTGTTCAGGCTGGCTCTCTGCACTAACGCAAGGCATTGGAAAGAGCCATTAATCACAGCGAGGGTCGGCGCTGCTGAGCGCACCTGGAGGCTGCAGCCCCGGGTCTGAGCAATCTGCAGGGCTCTGACACTGCCTGGGAGCTTTTCCCATTACATCACTGCTGGGGCCAGCACAAAGGCTATCTGGGTTGCTCAAGGAAGTGTGTTGTGGAAAACAATTCTACTTTGATGACTGATCCAGGCATTTATTTAGGTAAAGCTGAAGCAGTTGTATTGGCTCATTTGATCTGTGCTGTTAATGGGAGACAACTCAGTGCATGCTTTTGTTGTGCTTGCTCTTGCTTGCAGAAGTTGTTGAGAATTTTTTTTATGAACAGAACTGTCTATCCCTTCACATGGCAATCATGCCAGTGTCACAACCTGAATTATCACTCAAATTTTCCACATGGGATTTTTTCCAAAATCTGGCTCAGAAGAATTTGCCCAGGTTTAAGGAAGTCACTGAACATGATACTGAAAACCTAGAAAAGCATCTGATTGTTACAAGAAAATAAAAGACAGGATGCAGCATGTGTAGGCATGGGGTGAAAATATAACAGTATCTTGATTTCTAGAAGCATGCTTTGCTTTTACAGCAGGAATGTGTCAGTAGCCCCTTGTGTCCTTTTGCAGCATGGTTCCTTGAGAGAGAAGGAAATCTGTTCCATGAATCACACTGATCTCTGGGGCTGTGGCTGGAGCACCTTGCAAAATACTTACTTTTTTTTTTAACATTCATTCTCTGTTAACATTTCTCACATGTTAGTGGCTGTTATTAAAGGTTTGATAAATGGCTTGAATGAAAGACTTGCAGAAATGGCCAAGTGACCCCTTTGAAATTTTGTTTGTTCTCTATCTAGATATTAGTTAAGTAAAATAAACTGACCTTCCAAAAAAAGAAAAACCAAAAAAAACCAAGTGGGTCTTTTAACAATGTAATATACGAAAATAAAAGGTGAAACTTGGTGGGAGAAGCTGACAACTGGATGTTTTGCTTTTCTCAGGTTTATATCATATGGTAAAACATGGTGTTACTGCAGGATTTTTCTGTGTCATAGGAGTTTTGTCCTGTTTTAAATCTCTTCTAAGGGTTGATGTTTCTCCCCCTCAAAGCTGTGGGAGAGGAAGGGGTTTTCAGCTCCTTATTTTAGAGAAATTCTCAAAATTCTCCTCGTTTTGGAGAAAGACCACTGTAAATGACAAGGCATAACTGGTTGAAATTGCAAGAGAACACAATGAGGACAAATCTCCTCCACCCTTCATTAAGGTAAATCACAGGAAATAAATCTTTCCTCTCAGCCTGGTCTTTGAAAGTCTCAGCAGGATTTGTCCATCACTGTTTCTTGCAGAAAAAGCTAGTTCTGGTCCAGCTCTGCACTCACAGGTCCACCAGCACTGCCAGGGCAGCTCCAATGGGAAGGGGCTCTGTTCCTTCTCTTTCTGCAACAGCTCAAGCAAGCAGTGGGCACTGAAGGCTTTCAGAGTTTCCAAAAGCCAGGAGGGCAGCCCAGGGCACAGCTCCAGCCAGCACTCCCTTGAATGCCTCTCCTAAAACCCTGCCCACCCTAGTGGGGAGGATCATAAACGGGGGCTCAGGACAGCTGGAAGTCATGACTTTGGGATAATATGGGGTGTGCAGAGTTGCACTGTGGTGGTCTTGATCCAGACTGAGTGTCAGCTCCTAAGGGTGCTGACAGAGCCCATGCTGAGAGTCCCCTCCACAGTGTCCCTCATCAGAGCAGCCCTTCTCATCCTCTGCTAGATCATTTGTCTGCTCTATGGGCTCCAGGAACGGCGCATCACCGTCTCTTCCCAGTTCTTGCAATTAATTTCCATAAACGTTATGGGGTGTGTCTATTTAATTTATTTACTTATTTATTTATTCAGAAGGGGTTTTTACATAGCTTCAACGTGACCTCAGAAGCCTGCTGCAGCGTGAGGCTGAAGGAGGGCAGAGCTGTGTGCGTGCCTGGTATTGCCTGCATGCACCAGACCCTGCAGCTACTCATTCCTTCTGGTGCAGGCAGCTGAGAGCGTGACAATAGCACTTGGATTTCATCCCATTTCCTCCCCCTTAAACCTGAGCGTTGTCTTCCAGGTGTTACAGACGTTTTTGAAGTCAAAACACTTGCCAGCTCCAATTAAACTTGTGGTTTGCAGACAAATTGGGAGCCGGCCGGAGAGGAAGCTGGCGGGAGAGCAGCTTTGTGCAGGGTTCCAGGACAGCTGAACTTCCAAAAATTCTGTAGAAATACTCATCAGGGCAGAGATGAGACCATAGTGATCTGCCTCTGGTAAGAGAGGTATAAATGCACAGCTGCATAGTCTGCAGTGAGGGACCTGCTGTGCTTGGGTAGGGAGAGCTCCTGTTAGAGGTTAAAAATTGGAGAATTCAGATTTCATTTGTCCACCTCGTGGTCCCAAAGCCCAGGCTCAGTGCCACCTCTCTGGCTGTCCTGCTAGGACACCAGGGGCTGGGAACAGATTCTGCATGGGCATGGTCTGCTGATGGTTTTTTACAATGAGAGTGGTGAAACACTGGCACAGGTTGACAGAGAGGCGGTGGATACACCATCCTTGGAAACGTCCAAGGTCAGGTTGGGCAGGACTCTGAGCAGCCAGATCTGGTTGAAGATGTCCTTGCTTGTTGCAGGGGGGTTGGACTACATGGACTTTAAAGTTCCCTTCTAACCCAAACTATTTTGTGATTTTTTTTTTTTTGGGGGGGGAGGGGGTGGGGAAGGGGTGGTAACCTCTACATTTTCCTTCTTCCTTTTCTATTTTGGCTGCTACAACCTCCAATTCTCCCTTATTCAATCCCAGATTCCCCACTTATTCCCTGCAAGACCTGATCAGAAAAGGGTTGATTTACTCTCACCTCTTTGCAAATGATTTCTGGACACTTGAGGTCCCCTTTTATGCAGTGCTAACCAAGTTAAGAGGTAGCTTGGGTCCATTTGTAATGCATTTCTTTAAAATGGAGCAGGAAATAATTTTCCCAAACTGGGAATATTTCATTCAGCCTTTGAACAGGGTTTTTCAGATTGCATAGTGACCATGTTCAAACACTTGGGTTTTGTTTGGGGACAAGGGAGAAGTTATTCTGATCCTTTTCCTACTTGCAATGTAGGGAACAGACACATTTTAAACAGCAACATAAAAAAGACCTTCAATTTTGGCACTCACTTGAAATGAGACACTTCACCTGGATTTAAGAAATGGATCAAAATGGCCTCAAAATTAAACATTTCCTGCAAAAATGTTCATTGTGAAAATAGATTTTTTTTTCCGTGGGAAAATATTATATAGTGAGGAAACTGCTCATTAGTTCTAGCATTTGATACTATTGGAGAAGCCTTTAGAGTTGTTAAAAAAAAATTGCTTTTTTTTTTTTTCGTTCACTCTGCCAGCCAAAGCGGAATCTGAGACTGAAGTCAGACACAAAACCAGGAGGAAGCAGTTTGTCAGACCAGGGCTGAGTTTTGCATCTCACTGTCCTGGCGTTAGTGATCTTTCCAGCCTGGCTGGCAGCACTGCAGGAGCACCCCCAGCAAACGTGTCCCTGGTGTTGTTGCAATGCTTCTGCCCAGGATGCTGGTGCAGCTCTGGGGGATTTCCAGCCCTCCTGCTGCAGCTCCTGCTGTTCTCTGCCTGCAGGCACCACAACCAGCTCCCCAGGTCTGTGTGTGCCGTGCCTTGTGCCATTCCCTGTGGGATTTTGCTTGCTGCACCCTGTCTGCCAGGCACAACTTTCATTTACTGCCCCTGCTAGACCTGAAAAACTCCAAGCTGTGCCTCTGAGAGCCTCAGAGGGAGCTGGCCTAGGGCAGGAGAGAAATGCTTGATTGCCGTGGTGAACGTGAGGATAAAGAGGACTGGGGAATAGTGCCAAATGACCCCTTAAAAAACACTTCCTACTGCAAATGTAGGATTTTGTATGTTCCTTGTAGGAAGTGTTTCTGGTCCAGGCAGCACTGGGGCATTTCAGAGGTCAGACCTGGGAGGTGTGGGGATCTGGTGGCTGGAAACAAGCCCACACCCCCACAGTTCTTCTCGCCAGCAAGACTTTTCCTTAGCCATTCCCAGTCCTGGTGACCATGTGGTGTCCCAGGGGGCCAGGCAGCACCTGAGTTTCCAAAATGAGTTTCTTTGAGTGTCCCCCAGTGCCTCATCCTGTGAGCAAGAGCTGTGCCCTGCTGTTTGCCCACAGCCCAGGAGGGCGTTCAGGTCTGGCTGGGTGAGACTGGTTCCTCCTGGAAGCATCTCTCCTCCTGCAGCCCTCTTCCTGACCAGGTTTCTGTTTTTCCTCTTGTCTCTTTCTCCATCCTTCACCTCCCCCTGCCTCCATCTGGTTTCTATCTGGACTAAACAGATGTTTTTCCACTTCTTAAATGTCCTGTACACTCACCTCGCTGATGTCTAACAGGGGCTGCTCATTCTTCTTTCCCCAGGTGTAAAACTTGAAAAACTGGAGGGGCTGGGGGAGAAGCAGCTTCTCTTAATGCCTTGGTGTGCATTTAGGGCTGGTGGAGGGATGAGAGAAACCTTTCCAATTACTCACCTTGCAGCCTAGAACCCTCTCACTCCTCCCAGGTCCCCTTTCCATTGCTAGTGTATACAGAGGATCAGACCCGTGATTTATGCCAGGGCAGTGTGTATAATATTCTCACTTTCATGTTATAAATGTTTAGCAAATCCACAAGGTATCAAAAGAACTTGTGGAGGAGATTTGCTACAGAGGGCTTGTGGATAAACCTTTTGGACTTGGCTGCAAAGCAGACATACACAGTTTATTGCTTCCCCCTGCTGCAGAGTGACAATAGGTTAAATGGAGGCTTTTCCTTAAAATAAAGGTTCTTGCTTGGCAATTCAATCAAGTGGTATCTGTCATGCTGAGGTCTCATGAAGGATTTATTCCCATTTTAAGTAATGTTTTGGAGGTGCAGGCTCCACATGGAATACATTAGGCAGCAGGAAGGTTTGCTGGCATGCTCGTGGGGCTGGGAAGGTGCTTGTGCTGTGGGCACAGGGGCTCATCTGTGGGATCTGCTTTCCCCTCAGCCATTTTTCTCCCTTTTTCCCCTTACATGGCTCTAAAGGCCTTTGAGGGAGGCTTTTCCCAGCCTTCCCAGGGAGGGAGCTGCAGCATCAGAGCCATTGCTGGGGGGCAGGCAGGAGAAGGTCCCCATATCCCTCTCCACTGAAAGAGAACCCAGCAGCTCTCCCAGGCACTGTGGGGCAGAAATCCCAGTGCTGATCCCAGCTCAGGTCCCTGAGGCAGTGTTGGCCCAGCAGTCCCCGTGCCCTGCAGGCCTTGCTGGGGTGGCAGGGATGGTTTCTGAGCTGCTTTGAGCCCCAGAGGTGGTGGCAGCCACTGCTGGTGCCTCTTCCTGCTCAGCTCCCACAGGGGGGACTGAGGTGAACAACCATCTCTCTCTTTTTTTTTTTCTTTTTCTGGAAAAAACCAATTGCTTTCTGTGATGGGAACTGAAGGACCAAGTAAAATAATGTAATTTGGAAGCTACTCTCCTCTTGGCTTTTGTATTTATTTATATTTTTTTTTTGTTGGCTGGACTCTTTCTCCAGTGAAAACAGCAACCAGAGCTAGGGTGAGCAATCAAGTGGCTGCCAGGTGTCACAGCTCTGTGCCACCTCAGGAGATGGATGCTGGCCCATGGCCACCCTGGCCTCTGGGTCAGGCTCTCCTGCTTTGCTGCAGCTTGTGGAAACTGTCCTCCCTGGAGACCATATCTGTGAGCAGTGGCATTTTCCACGCTGCCTGCCAAGGGGGGCTGTGCACTGGGGATTAGGGACTGAGTGTGAGCACAGCCTGCCCTCCTGGGGAGTTTGGCTTCTGTCAGGCACTGGCTGCTGGGACAGGAGCACCCCCAGCATTCTCTGCAGGTGCCCAGCTGCAGAGGGCTCTTTGCTGGGACACAAATGAGCTGGGAGAGGTCCCCATGGTGTGCTTGGGCACTGGTGAGGAGCAGCAGGGAGTGGGAATTGCTTCTGCTGTGAATTTGCCCTCATAGGTGCCCTCTATAAGATCCATGGTCAGAGGGTTGCACCCATTCCATGCAGGTGTGAGCACAGTGCTGCACTGTTAGAGGGGCACAGAGACAAAAAACAATGGATTGCTTGGAATATGAACACAACCAACTAAAAAACAGCAACCTGAACAACTTGATGACCCATTTTAATCCAGATTTACCTGTTATGCAGCTATAGGTTTGCAGCATTGTGCACCTTGGCACTGCCTTACCATGCTATCTCACAAAGTCTGCAGGTTCCTGTGGGACTGTGGGCATGGGGCACACTCCCTGCCATTGCTGCCAGTCTCAGAAAGAGCAAACACAGCCCCCATGTGCCCCCACAGTGTGGGGGCAAAGGGAAAAGAGGGTTTCAGTTGCTTTTATGGAAGTTCATTGTAATGGCAGAGACTCACTCAGCACTGCAGCCACGTGAGGTCCCTTTGGAGAGGGGACCCTGCTCTGGTGAAGCTGGTGACCCTCTGCTGTGTGCCACCAGCACCACTGATGGCAGCAGACAGGTTTAGCTCTTCACAGAATGAATTTCCCTAAACTTCTTCCTGACCCTGAAGTTTTCAGCCAGAGTTTTGGTATTTCATGTTCCCCACCCCAGTGAAAGCTGAGACTCAGGGTGGAGCAGAGGGGCTGCTGCAGGCTCGGTGCTGATGGGATGTGGAAGGGCCATATGGCCCTGAAACATCACTGTCAGTGAGACAGCACTGAGCAGCCCCCCTCAGACGGGCAGGGAGAGGCAATTAATCATCCTCACCTCCTAATAAGCATGTGAGCTCCAGTACCAGCCAGGGCTCTCGTTGGAGGGGCCAAACTTCAAAGCCTGTGGTGCCCTGCAGATGCACAGGGCAGTGCTGAGCTGGGGCTGTGTCCCACTGGGGTACAGTGAGGGCATCTGAGAGCACTGAAAATCAGTGACAAATGTGATGAGGGTGGCTAAAAATGCTGCCTTTGGACGGGGATGTTGTGTGTTACAGGGCTTCACCAGAGGAGTGCAGCTCACAGCATCCTCTGCCCATCCCAGCACTGTGTCTGGGGGATACTGTGCTCCTGGGGTGTTCAGCTGGAGAACTTTCACTTCCCTTAAAACATGAGGGGTCTGTAAAGCAAGGAAGATTCAGCTCCCATGAGCACTTGGTTGTGCTGGTCTCCAAGTTCTGAGTCCTCCTCAGATCAGTTGTGTGAACGTGGTGCTTAATAAACACAGCCCTGAAGCCCCCAGCTGAGTTTCCCCCACTGGAAAATCAGCAGCTCCTTTTCCTTTTATCTTTAAGCTCTGGCTGGATGAAGCTGAAAGTGGTATTTGGGGAAAAAAAAAAACCCAACCTGTTTATTCAGGCTTTTCTTACTTTAACAGACTTCCCTTTGTCCCAAGCACCTCTATTTCACACACCTGCCTCCTGCAGTACCATCCTCTCCCCTTTCCACTGTTTTATTTGTACACTTTGCTGTCAGGCTGGAAAAGTCCCAAGCTAATCGTGTTTCAGCTCATCCCTACTTCCATTGCTCGTGGATAAAATAATAATTCCATACCACACAGCACTTCATCAATGCCCCTGCCTGTGTGGAGAGCAGCAGGCACTTTCCAGAGCCCTGCTTGCCCCGCCATGGAGATTTGGAATATTTATTGGGAAACTGGGCAGGATCTGTGCCTGCCCAGGTGCTGGCAGTGGCTGTTTGCTGTGTGCAGGAATCAGGGCAAACTCCAGAAGGGTTTATGCATCCAAGTCCATTATCTCTGGAGCAGAGGGATTTGTTCCTCGCTGGGATGACAAGGAGGCAGGCAGTGAGGTGCATGGGGGTGCTGCTGCTGCAATTCCTGTGTGCATGCAGCTCAGTGAGTAATGATGGCTCTGGGAAGAGGGTGCTGGAGGAAGAAACCCTTCATGTGCTTCAGGGAGTTTTTCCCTGCTTTCTACTGAGACTGGGTCTCCAAGAAGGACCTTGGGGGCAGCTTTGTGCTTGTCCTCCTGTGTTGTGCCACCCCTGGATCTCCCTGATGGGCACAGCCCAGCACTGGCACAGCTACTGCAGCAGCCACAGTGCACCATGTGGGCTACCCAGAAGAAAGGAGCTTAAACCAAGCTGTCCTTGGCTCGTGTTTAGCTCTGGTTAAGCAAACAGGCTTTGCAAATTCTGTGGTCTGAGCAAGCTTCCACTTGCATTTCCACATGCAGCATCATCCCGAGCAGTAACATAAAGCAGATCCCACAGAGGGTGGTGTGTGGGAAGACCTCTACCCAGGCAGGGACCAGCCACCAGTGTCCTCCCCCTGGCAGGGCTGTCTGGGCACAAAGTGCAGCCTGGAGTGCAGGGACCTGGGGGTGAACGTGTGTGGCATGTTGCTTAACCATAAAAACCAATTCCCAGCCTGGGGGATGGCTTTTGCTGGGATTTTTTTCAGATGTTTGAGCCTGAAAATTTGTGTGCCTGCACATATGTTCTTCTCCCTCTAGTCCACTGTCAGGCCAAGTAACAATTTCCTTTTCTCACAAACTCTGCCTCTCTCCTGTGCCCAGGAAAGCATCGCTCTTCCAAGCAGCACTGCAAAATGGGTGGCTTTGGTTCCCTGCATCCACCCTGGTGTACCTGTGGGGGAAGAACATCCATCTGATGAGCACTGTTGTGTCATCAGTCACGGGGAGGGCCCAAGAGCAGCCAAGCTGGAAGCAGCTGATGCTCTGAATGGGTTTTGGAGACCTCCCACTCACTGTGAGGAGGGACACTCCACACCGGATTCAGCTGAGCACACAGGGCTCCAGTTGGGATCCAGCAGCAGCAGTTCTATATCAAGGTATTCCTGGCAATTCACCATATCCTAAAAATACAGTTTCATTAAAGCTTCTTGCTGAAGCAGCTCTCGTGTCCCAGTGAAGGGAGGTAGGCTACCGAACCAGCTGTGGGTTTTTTGCGAGCTTGCTCACTGGAGTTTTGAACTCTCTTGCTCAGTTTGCCAACTGCTGTTCTTTCTGATGCTACCCAGTTGTTTTGCATGGCCTTGAAGTGGTTTCCCAGCTATTTGAACTCCCTAAATGACAATGCTTCATTATTGTCTAATGGAGAAGTGGATTCTTCTGTTTATATGTAAAGGTTCCCCTCCTTCCCCCCTACCTCCCTCAACATATGCAAAGGCACTGCAGAAACTGGAACCAGATAAAAAGAAGAAAACAGGCTTTTAAAGCAAGTTCTGAAGTGTAAAGATGTGAAGGCCACTTAGAAATCATTGCCTTGTGCTTTCTCCCACACTGTGATTCATTTGGTCCAATCCATCATTGATTCAACATGCTCATGGGCCAGAGCCTTCAAAGGCAACTGTGCATCTGCTTTAGCCATTCATCAAGGAGGAGCACAAAGGAGAAGGGCAAAGGAAAATGTATTGCCAGCTCCCTTTGGTGCAGTTTAATGGGTGTGAAAGAAGGACAGTGGAGAAGCTGGGTTAATGAAAGCCAGGATGACCGAGGAAGTGCCCCCAGGACAGATATTTTTCCAGCCTAGGTATGGACCTTGCTAAATTTGATTCTGCACAGGAACTTCAAACACTAAGCAGGAGAGCCAAAATGAGGTCGACACCCAGAAGAATAATCCAGTGCAGGTGGATGTTCTTCCCCAGATGTGGCCACCAAGTGGAAGGTGGCTGTGGACCATGCAGAAACAGCAAAGTATTTTCAGATGATGCTCTGCTTCTCCAGAGAGCTCCCACAGCCTGATCCCTAAAGATCTGAGGCTCCTCATTCTGCTGCAGTTCTGCCTGCACGTGGCTTATCTTGCATGTTTGCTGCAAGGTGGGTCCCTGCAGCACAGCCCTGGTCACTGGACCATGCCCAGGGGTGTGCACATCATCCTGGTGCTGGATCTGAGGGATACCTGAGGGATACCTGAGCTCCCTGACTCCCTGCTAGCACAGGCATCTGCTCTGTGCTCTGGGGGACAGGAAACACTGAGCAGCAGCAGCAGCAGCACCTCCTCTGACCAGCCCAACGTGGTGGCAAACCCAAATTATGATGGGCTCCAGGGGAAAGTATCTTGTCTTAACATGACCTGGACAATATTTCCTTGAGGTTGCTGGCCTTGTTGCTCGTGTCATCTGTGACCCTGCTGAGCTGTTCAGTGATTAAATCAGGGTTGGTTTACCTCATGTGTTTCTATTTATTTTCTTGCCTTCTCACATTGTTTCTCCTGGCCCTCCCACGCTGCCATGTTGTCCTCCCACACTCTCTGTCCCTCCTTCTCGTGCACCCTTCCTCATGAGGAGTAGAGGAGAAAGAAAGAGATGGATGGTTTTTAGGAACAGGTTTGACCTTTGTTCACCTTAAAAACCAGAACACGTTGGAGGTAAAATACTCTTCTCATGATTTTCAGTCTGTAGGAAAAAACAAAGGGAAAAGTAAGATTATAACCTGTGAGACACCATCTGCCTGTACAGCCCCGTGACTCTCCCTACACCCTGGTGTTCAAATGATGCCAGTGGACAGCAGCAAGTGGGACAACAGAGAAGAGACTTGGTCTCCACCTTTCCTCCAGTCCAAGCAGAGCCAGAACCGTGCAGGTGGGAGGTGCATGGGAGGTGTTTCTGATGCTGAATCCAGAGTGCCACCAGCTGCTCAAGGAGGGTGAGTTCACAGCTGGCCTGAGCTGTTCTTGTGTAACATCTTTCTCAAAGCATGTTAGGTACTTGAGATGTGGCTATGCTCTCCTTGGCAAGGACAGGAGTTAATATTAACAGGGTGTCAGATTTTTTTTCTGGGCATCCTTGAAGCTCATCCCAAATTCCTGGGCCAGCCAACCCTTTGTTAGCAGAGTGGGATTATTTGTCCTTTTTTTCTGTGGGTTTTTCTTGTTGGAGGAAGGTTGTTACAAGTTGCACAGAGGAAAAAGGACATTCTGTACAAAAGCCCTGGGAAGGCTCTTGGGCAATTTATTGGCTGCTATGGAGCAGCAAGTGATAGAACATGTCTGATGTTACTTATCTCACTTTTGGGGGAGGTGAAGGCCTGCTGTGTTCTCACCTGATATTATTTATCACTGATATTATGCTCTTTTCAATCAAAGATACTTTGCCTGAAGTTTTGTGAAGATTCTTCCAAGTAGTTGAGCAACAATTTGTTCTCGGAATAAACCAATTTGCAGCTGGGGCCTGAAAGGCTTTGAAGAAGATGAGTTTATACTTGCAGGCATTCTGCTTTGTGCTTATCTTGATTTGGCCTTGCAGATCTTAGTCCAGATTTATAGCTGAGTGCAGTCTTCAGCTTCAGCACGGGGAGGGAAAGCCCTGTGCTTCCCAACAGCATGTGGATGGGTAAGCTCTTGTCCAAAATCCAAAATCTTTCTCCTGAGAGTTAAATAGAGCTTCTGGACTCCAGTAATGCATGGTCCAGTCTGTGCTCCTCTCTCTCCTTTCCACACTGCAGGATATAGATGGAAGCTGCTATGAATTATTAATCTTTGTGCTTCTGTTCTGTAAATTGAGAGAGTTTGAGGTTGAAACCTCTGTTGGAAAAGTTTGGGAACTCTGGACAAAAAACATGTAGGAGTTCTGTGAAGGTTTTTTTTTTTTTTTTCCATTTTAGTGCATCTATCAGAGAAACCCTGCTATATCTATATTTCTGTGGTCCGCTTTCCAGTACAACTGTATCGACTTCCTTTTTTTTTTTTAGTTTGCATGTAGCAGGTTGGGATTTGCTTTTCCTGGCTGTCTCCCCTTCAGCCTCCCTTATTAATGCCCTTGCTGAAGCTTTTTTTCTCTTGAATTTCCTTGACTTCACTCCATTTTTGAGCTTTAAAATTAAGAACCAGGACATCTCCGCTAATTTGCTCGCAGCTCAAATCAAACACAGCCACTCTTCCCCACAAGTTCATCATTGTTACAGAAATATTGTAAATCATCCTTGTGAGTTTTCAGTTTGCTAATGAAGAAAGCAAGACAATGCCTGCTGCTAAATGAGTGTACTCATGTTAAAAGGCTCTTGATGGGAATCCGGGGCAGTGAAGTCACACAGCCCTAGCCTGGGTGCGGTCAGAATTGTGAGCAGACATCGGGTTTAGATAAAACACAGCTCTAGCACCAGTGAGCTTTTATTGAAAGTTAGTAGCAGGGATGTTGACCTTATGTTTGGCAAAAGCAGACTACCCAAAACATGTATGCAAGGCAGATGGGGAATGCGATTTAATTAAAAAAGAAAATATTATGATATTCTGAGAACAAAGTGGTAAAATCTTCTGGCTGCGCAGAAATTTCTTTTGGGAAATGGAAGGCTCTGAAAGGCAGGGAGAGGATGGGATCTGGAACGCCCTTCTGCAGTGGGGAGGAAGAAGAACCATCCCAGGGTATCTGGCTGGCAGCAGGGTTATCAGTGACTCCTTGGAGCAGGCATGGCTCCAAGGAGAGCTTCCAGGCACATTTTTCCATAGGAGGGTGCCAGCTTGCTGGAGCCCAGGCATTTCACAGGAGAGGGTTTGATTGCAGGGTGATAGTGGCAATGGCTCCCTGCCCTGCTGGCACCCCCCAGCCCCACCTGTGCTGCCCACCTGTGCCTGGCCCCAGGGCTCTCCCCAGCCACGGGTGCTGTGCCAGGAGCTTTGCACTGGCTGAGCCTCAAGGCAGCAGGTGATGTAATGGGGAGGAGGGAGCTGAGCTCAGTACACACCAAAGGCCTTCACCCATCCCTGCTCCCATGCATCTGGATTTCCCTCTATCCCTCAGGGACTTGTAAAGAAGACCCAGAGCCTGGGACTGCTGGTTCCCAGATCCCCTGCTCCTGGTGAGGAGTGAAACCCTTTGAAGTGCTCTGCAGCAAGGCAGGTTTTTGGGAGCAGGGAAGGACACAGCTGTGCAGTCCCCTCCCGGTGGGAATGATGTGACCCTGGATTCCTGCGGGGTGGGACAGGGCAACAGAAACCTCCTCTTGTTCCCCTGAGGTCCTGCACCCACGCTCTGCTCTCTGCCTGTCCCCTCCTGCTGGCCTTCACCCCGTGCAGGGACAAGGCTGTAGCTGCACCCCAGGAGCAGGGGGGCAGAAAATGGCTCTGAGTGGGGCAGCTGCAGCCCACGCAGGCACAGACACAAACTGGGGCTCTCCTGAGGCAGGGAGTGCAGCCCCAGCTCTGCTGTGCATCCTCACTGCCATGACTGATGCCTCTCTGGGGACTGGAGAGGATTGCTGAGTGGGCAGGAGCTCAGAAAATCAGGCAGTTTAAGGGGCTTTTGTGCAGATTGAAGAGCCCCCAGACAGACACCTGCTCCTGAAAATACATGCCCAGGGCACCAGTTGGGTGCAGGAGGTGGGAAAGGATCTGTGAGGGTGAGTTGGGCTGAGGCTGCTGTGTCAGAGCAGGGTCCCTGAGCCAGAGGGAGCTGGCAAGGGCAAAGTTCTGGCTGCAGGGACAGGGGTGACCTCCTTCCCTGGCAGAGAGGGTCTCTGCTGGCTGATGGAGATGTGTCTCAGCTCGAGGAGAACATCCCTTGCCATGGGGCTGCTCAGGCACAGCCATCAGCCCTGCTCAGAGCATTGACTTCTTGGTGTCTTGGTGGCTTCTGTCACAGGCTCAGCCCTTCAGAAAAAGGTCTCCCAACCTCTGGAGACCCCCACCTCTTGAATGACCTCTGAGACCTGCAGACAGTCCAGCCCACAACCCTGCTCCTCCAGTCTGCCATCCAGTCCTGTGCAAACCCTGCAGGCTGCCTGTGCTGGCCCTGGGGGCCTGTGGGGAGCAGGGGAAGCAGATCTGGCTGCAGCTTCCAGGCCTTCATTTGTAAATAAGCACCTAGCTGCTATGGTAATGCTTATTTAATTTAGGCTAAGCATTTCTACAGCTGTTCTGGGGGAATCATGCTGCTTTACTCCTAGTGTTAATTCATGGCTGCTCACAGCTGCAGAAGTGTATCAGACAGGCAGTCCCAAGGTTCTGCTGCTGGTATGGCACAGCCATGTGGGCTGTCCCTGCTTTGGGCTTCATGGGGAGTGCCAACTGCTCCCCAAAACCACTGCACACAGCTTACACCAGACAGACACCAGTACTGATCTGTGTTAGTAAAGTAGGCTGTAGATTGTATGTTACCTAAGGCATTTTAAAAGAAAAAGGATGCTGGTACGTTTCCCAGGTGTAGCTGTCTTTTCCCCTGCCCTCTGCCCAGTCACACTGTGCCAGAATTCATGCTGGGTTTGCCTGCCCCAGCTGCACAGGATTGAGTCTCCCCTTGCTCCTCATCCAGGGTTTGAATGGCCAGGGTGGATCAAGGTGCAGAGGTCAGGGGCACAGACACAGAGCATGTGGCACGGGCACCTGTGTGACCCCAGGGGTTACAAGCAGTGGGTGGAGGCAGGAGGGTGTCAGGGACCTGCTGGGGGTGGTCCTTGCTTTGGATCAACCATCAGAGCAGAGCTGCTTCAGAGCTGGCCATGGGAGCCCTGTGCCACCAATTCCTCTTCCTCAGAGCTGTGGGGACACAGCAAGCATCCCCAAAGGGCCACAGAACCCCCTGCTCCACTCCACAGCACACCAGAGGCACACTGGCTCCTCTGCAGCTGAAGCCTCTCCCAGCCATGGGCTCCAGGGCTGTAAAGCTGCCAGCCCATGCTGCTGCAGCAGGTGGGCCCTGCTGGCCAGGAGGAGCTGCAGGGAGTGCTCCCAGCTCCCAGTGCTGGCTGCTCTGCTGCTGACAGCAGCTGGGAAGATGCTGCTGCTGGCCAAGTGTGATAAAAGTCTCCCTCCAGCCTCCCCTGGGCTGGGCTGGCTTGGAAAGCCTGGCTTAGCTTGCACTGGGGATGAAGGCACTCTGCAAAAAGCAGATTTTAGGATGTGATGGGCTGAAGTGAACTCTCTGTTGAGGAGTTTGGGGCAGGCTTTGGGGAGCTGCAGGGTGCTCTGCAGCTGGCAAGAGCTCAGGCTGATGGCTCAAGATTGCCATGGGCCAGTGTGGTCTCAGGGGGCACAAACCTTTGTGCAGGTGAGGTGACCCTGGGCACAGGTGGTGCTGGGTCCAACCTTGCTGTGGTTTCCATCACCTGAGGTGACCCTGGCTCCAAGCCTGCTATGGCCCATGGTGGCCCCAGGTTCCAAGCTGGCAGGACCCCAATCATTCTGCAGACCTAACCCCAACTCAGGTGGTGAGCAAAGCTCTGCAGGGGTGCTGGGTCCACGCTTGGGCACACCATCACCTCCATCCACGGCTTGGTTGGGCCCGGTGCCATCTCAGGGGGTGCAAAGCTTGCAGAACACCCTTTGCATCCCCTGGGACAGTGCTGGGTCCATGGCATGCTAAAATAAGCCCTCTGGCAGGAGTTGTTCTGCAATCTGTTTATGGCTGGGGTTTGTACCAGAATTTAAACACTGTGGCGAGGAGTAAACGTAGCCAGCCCCACGCAGGCTTTGTTATGACATTTTGTTGCAGGCAGGAGGCAAGCTCCAGCTCCAATAACAAACACCCACTGTTATGACACTTTTACCTTTCCAACTATTTATGCAAGCACAAATATTTTATTTTACGTTTCGAGACACACCGTTAACATAAAGCAGTCTCGTTCCTGTCAGTACAGGAGGTTCTCACTTGGGGAGCTGTTGTTTAATGAAAACGTTAATTGTGTTTTATGGGGCTCTATCCCCTGCCTGCCCAGCAGCCTCTGGCTTGGAAGGAGGTGAGGTGTGGCTGCTGGTGCTCGTGCCAAGTTATGGGCTGTGAACACAGGCAGTTTCTGGGAAGAAAACAAAATGCATGGCAAGAAGTGGCTCAGAAACCACTTGGTTTTGTGGTGCAAATCTGTTTAGGTGCTACAGAATTAATTTCATGTGAAATGGTTTCCAATGAGGCTACCCCATGACAACACCCGGGGCAGTGGAGGATGAGAAGGGTGTTTCAAAGAACAAGGACTGTTTTCTGCTCAGCTGCAAACACATTCAGCCTTTTCCTTCCATAGCTGCACCATGTTAAATCCTACAAGTATTTTCCTCTCCTGAGGTTGAATTAATTAACTTGAAATTTCTTAACAGCCTGTAATGAGTGCAGAGAGCAGAAGGAACTGAAAGTTTAATCTTGACTTGTCAGCAAATTCCTCCTCCCGCAGCTGAAGGAGCAGCAGCCATGCACTTGCATAATGCCCTGGTGTGGCCACCGGGCTGTTTTGATTAAATGGATTCTGGGGGTTTAGGAAAACTACAAATTTTATAGCTCTGGTGTTCTCTGCAAAAGTGATGTAAAACATCGTAAAGCTGCCAAACCACCAGTGTGGTGCAGGGATCCATGCTGGCCTCCTGTGCAGCAGGGACTGTCAGCCTCAGAGAGCACTGCTAACAAAACAATCCAGAGGGGATTGGCAGAATGGTCAGGGGGGAGGTTTGTGCACTGCAAACTTTTGTTCCCTCTTTCTGAACAATTAATGTCTTTTGATCCGTGGCACTTAGGAGCCACATCTGAGTTTGGCTGGTGCTTGAATTGGACACTGCAGAACCGAGTGCTCCTCTGCAGCAGCATCACTCACAGCAGCAGTGATGTATCATGCCTGAACTTCTCCAGTTTGAAGAGGTTTCACACTGTCTGTATCACAGTACTGCCCTTTACTGCTCTCAGAGTGCATTGAAGATGGACCCAGGGGAAACTGTCTGTCTAAACAGTGGTTCCAGAGAACTGAGAGAAGGTGCTATTGGCCCAAAAACTCATGCAGGGAGTCATCCCCTGCCCCTTATCCACCCCATGTTGCCACCTGACAACTGCCCCAAGCAGTTGTACCCATCTCCAGCTGCTCCTGAGGGGTGAACTCTCACCTGGGTGTCCCCATCAAGCATGCTGTGGTCCCCAGATCAGTCAGTGTCCCCTCAAACCCAATCCAGCTGTCAGATCTTGCTCTGTTTTCCACTCATGAGTGGGGTGATGACCTGGCACCTTGCAGAAGAAACAGGCTGCAATATACAGTCTGGCTCCAGGCCTTTGTCAGCTCCCTCTGTTGCCTCCTTTGGGCTGGTGGGAGCCCTGGGAATGGTGCACCCTCCACTGTGAGGGTCTGTCTCTGAGATTTTGGGGAATGCTCCCTCTTTTGGAAAATTTTGATGTATTTTCCTAGGGCTTGGAGAGATTAAATGCAGTTCAGCATTTCTTAGGGAAAAACTGAATTCCTGAAATCAAATCAATTGCATTAAAATTCTAGTTGCAATTGTAGCCACTCTTTCTTGAGAACAGTGCCAGAGGGATGATTCTAATGGGCAGGAACTGAGTATTCCAACATCCCAGGCCCTGAAGAAGAGTCAAACTCAGAGCAGAAGGGGAGAAAATTGAGCCCTGTTCACTGCCAAGAGGCAGCAGGGAGGATGGGTGGCCACAGAAACGATGCTCTGGTCAGCACTGCCACCAAACTGTTCACTTGACTCTTTCCTTCATTGTTTATTTTATTTTATTTAATTTTAAATTTAATTTAATTTTATTCCTTCTTCTTGTCATCAGAGCTAATCCTGCTGCCAACACCATTGGGACAGAGTGTTCAGTGATGGGAGGTCACTGGCATGGAGCAGGGGGTGTTCCCTGCAGCCCAGCCATGGCCCCAGGTGAGCTCTTGGACCCAGCACCATCCCAGATCCGTGGCACACCTGGAGCCAGCCCTTGGACAATGCTGGTCTAAGCCACACTTGGGTCCAGCATCACCTCAGATGCCAACAGGACTCGTGTGAGGCACAGTTGTGCTCTGGATAGAACTGGTGGAAAAAATTTAGAATCAAAATATTGTTAAATGCCTCTAATATAGAAATGTAAGTTCTTTAAACCTGAAGGTTTAATTGATATTTTTTCTTCAAATAATGGACTAATGTCAAGTAATTTAAGCCATTTTACAGCAAAGGCAATTGAATAATTGCTAATGGCTTTCAGCTGAATGTATTTAAAGTCAGGTCACAAATCTGAGCTGATTGAAAGACCAAGGGGCATTCCTTTCTCTTGAAAAAGAATTAGATAACAATGACAATTAGAAGGTGGGATTCAAAGGAAAGTTGGAATATGAGTATGAGCTTTGGCAGACCAAGAGGGAAAGAACTGACCTGATGAAGAAAAATTGTTGCCAACTATCCTGTGGAGTGATTGAGGAGAGAAAAAGAAAAAAAAAAAATCTGAGACTTTGCCATTAAATTTTTGAATTATCTTAATGTGCTTTAAGGAGTGAAATAAGTTTTTTTTAGCCTGGTGCAAGATATCCTGGGCTGTGGCTGCAACTTTCATGCATTCCTAGGCTGGAAGATGATCTGGATGTGGGATGATGGGCACTTTGGCCGGGGCATCCACGGGCACAGCGTGGCATGCAGAGCAGTGCAGACTGGGTGGGCAGCACTGCCATGGGCTCTGTGCCTAGGGGTGCTCACAGGGTGAGGACTGAAAATAACCCCCAAGCTCAGGAGAATTATTCAGAGAAATACTCCTAAATATTTGCATGGGTGTTCTCAGAGCAAATAAACCTCACACTTTCACAAAGAGCAATTTATTGATACTGCAGACAAGCTGGAACTGCAGCCTTGAGTTGCTGTTGGGGCAAGTCAGTCGTTGTTGTGTTTGTTTCCTGCTGCTGGCTGAGGAATTTGCTGGCTCTGGGAGCTGGCAGGTGCCTGTCCTCACGTGTGTCACCTGGCACTGAGCACTGCCACGTCTGCTCCTGCCCTGGCCCTGCTCTGGGGGCTCATCCTGCTGCTGGGGAGGGCATTCCAGCCTGGCAGCAGGCAGATCCACGCACAGCAGCTCTGCAGCTGCTCCACAGAATAATTCCAAGGTGTAACGTGCCCAGCCTGGGCTCTGAGGGGTAATTCAGGATATTCACACCCATCTCAGCTGCAGCTGAAGCTAGAGGGGACTTCAGTTTCAGTGACATCTTACAGTAGTGGCCTCCATGTCCCAGTGATGAGAATGAACAAATCTGTGCCTTTACTGTTCTCTGGACTGGTCTTGCTCTGGTAGTTCTGGGAGGAGGAAGACGGGAATCCCTCATCAGCTTTCTTCATATAATAGAAAGTGGATTCCTTTGTCTCCTCCTTTTTTGATTCCTTTTAAGGTAACTGGTTCTGGCTCTTCAGAGGGGAACTTACTTTTTACCTCAGTGTTTGTTCACTTCTCTGAATCCTTCTGTGCCCTGCAGGGATGGAGTGTCCTGTGGCAGAGTGGCACACCCCTGCTTGTCTCTGGCTTGCTCTCCTGGATGGAGTTTCACTGGAGGGTGCTCCCCATTCAGCTGAGCTCTTCCCTGCCCCTCCTGCCTCTGCAGGTCACTGTGCAGGGCTGTGAGCACCTTCCAGCACTGCCTCTCTCAGCACTGAACTTCCATTGCTGTTGCTCTGGGTCCTAAGGAGATAGTCCTGCCTCTGGACTGTGGCTGTTTGGAAGGTTTTAACCATCCTGGCCTGCCTTCTGCTCTAATCTTCTGCTCTTTTCTTCTGCCAGCTACCACATGTGGCACGTGGAGGTGTGAGCTGTTAGCACAAACCTGCACTGAACGTTGTCAGCATCACCCAGAATGTGCTGTGGGCAGTTTTTCTGTGGCTTGCAGGCCTGGGACTCCTTTCTGGCAGCACAGTAGTGCTCATGAAGTGCTCTTGCAGCCCTTCATGGCAGTTCTCATGGGCTTTCCTTCTGCTTTATTGGCTCCTGGCAGAAGATCCTTCCTTACTGGATCCCATCTGTTCAGCATCCCAGCTGAGGCAACCTTTGTTCAGGTCTTCTTCCCTGCAGATTCCCTTCTGGATGCTCCTGTTCTCCACCAGACTTTGGCAGCCTTCATCCTCATGCCATTGCTGTGGTTCCTCATCTGCAGTCATGGCTGCTCTTCATTTTCTTTCCCTTGTCCTTTAACTTGCTCCCCAGGGCTCTCAAGGCATGAGATAAGGAGAAGCCAAAGAGCAAACAAAGCTACCAGTGGACTTTTATCCTCCTTTTTCCTTGGAAAAGGCGCTGGGTGTTGCTCTGTGCTGTTTTCTTTGCTGTCACCCAGCTTTCTAGGGCAGTCCAACATGGGAGCAGTTAAGCAGTGTAAATAGCAAACAGGTTCATGTGCCTAAGCACTTCCAGATGCCTGAGCAGGTAATGCTTTGAAATGTGTTTTAAATGAGTGCTGAGTTTTGGCCTGCAGGATAAATGCTGGCTGCCATGACACAAATAATACCAATCTTGAAAATTATCTCAAATTATCCCCACTGGTCGTAATGGAGGTAACAGCTCAGGGACTGCCCCTCAGAGGGTGATTTCCTGCCAGGGTCCTGTAGAGCCCTGCAGTGGCTGTCACTGACTTGTACATTGAATTAACACGTCTCTGCTAATTGTCCCTGTTTCCTCAGGAGGTCTAAATACAAAACTAATTTTTAATTTATTCTCTGTCCATATATCCCTACTCAGCCATGCCCAATCTGTGTCCTCCTGATCTGGTCCTGAGGAGCTGAGAGCTGCGTGTTGAGCACTGCTCGTGCAGAGCTTTTTCCTTTGGTTTCCTTTCCTTTCCTCCTGCAGGGATTTTGCAGCTGGTCCCTGCAGCACAGAAATGTTCTTTTCCCTCCTCTCCCTCTCAGTGCAAACCTTTTTTTTGAGGCGGATGGTGCTTGTCTTGCTGCGAGAACAGCATTGCAAAGCAGTGATAAATCAAGATGCTTACATATCTCCCTTACAGCTCCTGTTGGTAGGCTCCAAACAGCTGAGATGGCTGCAGTACATCGAGGGGCATAATTAGGACATGTTGTGTTTTGTGTCATTTTAGGAAGAAAATTCTTTGTAACCTCTCACACTTGAATATAGCCTGTAAATCAGAGCAGATCAAGCACCATATCAAACTGATACCAATGTGAAAATATTCTTTTTGCCTATGAAATGGTGGAGAGTGGGTGGAGGTGAAAACCTGGACTCCACTCCTGGATCCTTGAGGAGGACTTCTTGTCCTGTAGAAATCTTGGCATCAAACCCTGACTCAAATCCAATGAGCTCATGAGAGACAATTTCTATAGAAATTCTCATTATCTACATGCTCAAAAAATTCCTCTCTGTGTTCATTTTTCCTTTTTAATTTTTTTTTTCTGCTGAGAATGAGTATTTCATCTTCCACAGGAGAGAAATTTATGGGCAAAAACCCTGAGGTCTGTGTGTGGGATAAACCAGTGAACTGGACCATACACTCTAGTATTGCAGAGCAAAAGCAAATTGTATTTCTAGTAACTGTTTACAAATGCTTGCTTCTTGGAAACTGTCTTCTGTATGTGAACAAGGAATTAATCTACCAGTTTAAAATATTGTGAGAGGGATCACTTTGCTTTCTGCTGAGTGATAACAAACATCCAACAGAATTTTAGAGCCTTTCCTTCCTCTGGCTGTTAATATTTAAAGCTTAATACTAAAATAAAAACTTTAAATGAATTATTCTCTCTTAACTGCATTCTGTCTGCTCCCACTTTCTCCTGCAATGGCTGTAGGAGACCTTCCCTAATCTTTCCAATTAACTCGGTATTTCCTGCAAGCCTGACACTGAAGAGGGTAAGAAAGGAGTGTAAAGCGAGGAAAGACATCTGTCAACTATTGGAAATACTTTCTGTGTTAGAAATTGAAGGGAGCCCACACTGCAGCCAGATGATCTGAGGAGAACAATTGCAGCGTTGGCTTGACAAGAATGTGGGTGATTTGTTATAGCTGTCCTCACAGTAGGCACCTGGTTGTCATGTTCATATGAGAATACCTTGGAGATATGCTAAACACATATCCTGTTCCAATCAGGAGTGCTGAAGGGCCAGAGCAGGCAAGGTTTGACTTGTATTTTCTGAAAGACATAAATTATCATTTGTTCCTAAACCTCCATCTTTCAAATTCCTTCTCATTCCTCTCCTCTGTCCCATGACTATTTCAGAGCAAGCAATGAGAGTTTGTTTGTTGGGCAGGCAACTGAAAATGTGTGTTTTACCAACTGTGGAGGCTCCTGACTGACCCTTTTTGGGGGTAAGGCTGTGTGCAGAAGGGTTTTGGTGGTCTGGTTTTGACTATGAGCTTTATATAATAGGCCAGCAGAGGTCCGTTTTGGTAATGCTGCAGTAAAAATATTAAACACTTTCTGGAGAGGAGAGACCCAGTTTCTCAGCTGATCTGACACATAAACTTGTTGTTTGCTTGGTTTGCTTTTTGATTTACTCTGAAGTCTGAAAATGGCTCCAGTGTAGCTTGAAAACGAGCTGGAACAACAGCTCATGTTTGGGAGCCAGGACACGTTTTAATTAGGGAAAGACACTACAGATTTCCAGGGCTCTCCTACTTCTCTGCTCCTTGCCCAACCCAAAGTAAATTAATTCTAGATGCAGAGAGTAGAACCAGCTTCATCCTTGTAAAAGAAAAAAACAATTTCACTGAGATGGTTTCTGCATCACTTGGTGTCCTCCTCCCTTCCCTGGTCTGATCAAAGCCCAGCTTGTCAGCAGTCCCTCCCCATCCCCATCTCAAAAAGAGGCCTATGAAACAGTTGAGTCATGGCCCCACTAGTTTTGTCGTTTCACTCTTTTGTTCTCCTGCACTTAATCTCCCTCATTGTGCCAGGCTCCAGGAAAACAGAGAAAACTTCTGTGAACAGCTGGATTCGTTTTAAGGGCAGAGAGTATCGCAAGATCAACAACTGGAAGTTTACATTTCATGAATCATGGGATTTACCAGTCACACTGGCAATGAGCCCAATAACTCTTATTCCAAAATGGCCTGCCAGTGGAGACATCAAGGGATGGAGGGTGTTTGTAGCTCCTTGTTATCTCTGTGCTTAGTCATGACGCTTGAATTGGAGGATGTTCATCTCTAACACAAATTCACACCAGTCCTTCCTGAATTTTGGCAGTGGATGTTACAGTGGGGTGAGAAAAGGAGAACTGTGGAGGTCACTGCTGCATGTTTAGGTCCACCAGATCAGCCTGTGCTCTGGATCTCCTGCAAATAGAACAGCCTTGCCTGAGGGTGCAAACTGATCCAGGATTATCCCTGAAAGCAGCACATCTCTTGTAGTTGTGTCCTCCCCTGCTGGCTCGAACACAGAGGGACCTTTAAGTCAAAACCTTCTATAAAAACTGTTCAACATGTTCTCCTTCAAAGGCTCAAACCTCTGTCTTCTTCTGGGCATTTTCCCTGGAGCTGTCTCTCTCTCTCTCTCTCTGGCATTCAAGAGAGATGAACCCAGCAAGGACAGGAACTGGTGCAAGGCTTATGTCAATGCACTGTAGGTGATACTGAGCAGGGAATCTGCTCCACCCCATGCCTGGACAGTGCTCCTTGTCCATCATGAGTGGCAGACCTGTCCCACTGCATCATTTATATTATAAATATTTCACCTCTTCCTTTGAGTGTTGCTTTCCTTCAGCCTGTTGGCCACAGTTGGTTATGCTGACCTGGACTGTTGGGTGGGACATCCTGGCCATCCCCACTTCCAGCCCCTGCCTCCATCCTCAGAATTTAAACTCCTCCCTGCCTTGCACGCCTCCCCAAGTCCAGCCTCATGACATATGTGCTATTTGCAGAAAATGTTTGTCAAGACCAGGTGGTTGAAAGTAAAAATGCCAACAGATCTGCCTTTTGTAACTGTGCAAGCAGCTTGTTAAAATTAGTCACAGGCTGAGCTGCAGCACATCTGTGCTGTCAGCCTTCCATCGATCCCGCCCCACGGGAGCTGTGTTCCAACGCCCATCTGCAGGGCTGCACTGCTGGAATCACTGCTGCAGTCCCTCCCAGAGCCTTTCCCCCCTCTCCAGTTCACAAACCTTTGCCCAAATTTAGCCATGAGCCTCCTTAGAAATGCATAAACACTTGTGTGTCCTGAGTTTCGGATACCGGCAGACAGAGCATCCCAAAACAAAACCTGGGAGATCTTGACACTGGCATTTGCTTTAGAAGAATTTGTACTTGGCTGCTCCGAGAACTTTTTTTGTTTTTCACTTAATTGAGCAAGGACTGTGATTTCCAGGGTTCTTTGGTGAGTGAGGTACCTAGCTGTCATTGGAAGATTTATTAAATGTGTGCCCACCTCTCATTTTCTGCTTGTAAAACTGAAAATCAAAGTTCCTCCCTGCTCTTGTACTGGGAAAACCCTGCTGTCTATGGGAAAACACCAAAGCAGCTGATTATAAATAGCTGTCCCAGGTGTTGAGCAGGGACCATCTGTCCCCACTTTCTGTGTAGCACCCAGCACCAAAAACCTCTGGAAACTTCACCCCAGCGAGCTCAGCATGTGGGATCGAGATGGCAGGGCTGTGCCTCAAACCCTCCTCTTCCCCACTGGGGCTGCCTTTGATGCAAGTCCAAAATTACAGCTTGGATTGGCTTCTTCAGACCCATCGTGCTTAACTGCTCTGTCAACATGCAGTTGTTGTCTCTCTACAGACACATGAGCAGTTTGCATGTCTGTCCTGGAGCCAAGGGTCTTGATTTCTTCACATCCTAACTTTGAAGATTTTTCCTGACATGCTGTAAATGATGCTATGCTTACTGTCCTGCATCCCTGCTCCCACCTGCAGCCACCTGGCACAGTCTGCTCAGCTTGGGAATTGCTGCTCCTCCTCATGAAGACAGAAACGTGAGGGGTTTGTTCTCCCACCACTAAAACAGGGATTCTCATGGGTTTGACCAAAATTCCTCCCACCACCACCAGCAACAGACCCAACAGTCCGCCCTGGCTGGGGAAGGGGAGCACACTGCTCTGGCTTTGCCTGTCTCTGAGCACACTTGGTGCTGACTTCCGGACATTTTGCACACAATTCCCTGCCTGTGTGAGAGCCTGCTGCTGTGCTGGAGGCCGTGAACACAGAACCTTTGTGCTGGGCCTTTGTGCTTTTCCCGCGCGGGGCTCTCGGCTCGCACGCGCCGTCTGGCCAGCCCCCCGAGCTGCCTCGCTCACATTCCACGCTCTCCTATGGAATCTGGATTCAAATGTGAAAATTCTCTGCCGCACAATAAAAGTGGCATTTCCATGCCCTTTAGCACATCAGTCTTTTCTTGTGAATAGAGCCCTGAGTTCTTTGGCTTTTGCCGTATGGAACAATTGATCCCTTCAGTTCACTTGCCAACAGTAATCGGTTTCTTCTAGCCATAAATTTTAGCCATTCTTTTTTTTTCCCCCCCTGCTTTTTGGGGGGCATAGAGGTGAATAAAGTAATAAAAAGAGACAGCCATAAAGTAGGCAGCTGTTACTAGCCAGATCTCAGTCTGGGAAAGAAGCAAAATCAAATATCAACCTGCATCTTACCTGTCGCTGTTTGCTCTACAATGGTTTCCACTGCCAAGGTTCCTGCTTCCTCTGTAATGGCTGGTCATGTGCAGTTTTCTTGTATTTAAAGTAGAGGAATAACCAATTTGAAGCACCCTGTGGATTTTAGGGCTGTTGATGATACTCAGCTAATAGAATGTAAGTGGGCAAAGCAGTAGTAAAACAATTTTTTTAGGATGGAAATTTTGTATTAATCACTTTTCTACCTGCTGTCATTATTTGTTTGCCCGTTCTCTGCCTTGCATAGACAGGCTGTGCTTGGACATTTTAGCCAGGCTTTCCTTTCCTGTTCAGTGCAGTATCTGCTCCAGGGCTGCTTGTTCTGGTTGGTCACAGTGAGCTGCAGGTTTCATGCTGGGTGGCACTGCAGGGGCTCTCCAGAGCACCACAGCATCCTAACGCCAATCCCTGCAAAATCTCCCTCTCCTCTCCCCTCCTAGGGACCACATGTGTGTTTTGCTTTCCTTCTGTCTGCAGCTGAGGCAAAAAGGGATGGGAAATGCCAAAGAAAACAGTTCCCCTCTCTCCTCCAAAATGAGTGCTGCAGAGTTTACTTTATAGGCTAAACCTAGAGTGTGTCTCGAGAAGGGGTTTATTGAAATACATTTGTCTTGGAGACAGATTTCCTATCCATATGGCCCAGTACAGCAAGAGCTGTTTCACACTTCTCTGGTGGTTTACAGTAAACTGGGAACACCTGCCTCTGCTGGGCTTGAGAAGAGCTGAGCAGCTTAGGAATTGTTGATAAAATTGTTCTGTGAGAGGATTTGATCTTACTGAGTTTCCTTCCTCTGCCTGCCCAGTGCTCCATGCTGCTGGTATCAGAGAAGGAGGGTGAGGGCCTCTGTTTTGAGCAGCTTATCAGAGGAAACACATCAGATTTAGAGTCCAATCCCTTGGAATTGCAAAAGAAAACATTCTGCTGCTCTGGAAGGGAGCAACCTCCTACTTTAGACCAGCCTGTGCCTCTTCAGCTGCTGCTGCCACTCCAGTGACAACCAGGAGGCATTAACTAGATATGTGATGGAGCCTGGGCATGCTGGGCAACCTGCAGACAGCCAGAAAACTCCCCTGCAGAAAGAGCTGCTCTTTCCCCTGCAGCTGAGGACCTGCAGACATTTGCTTTCTCCCCAGCAGGACTCTGATTCCTGCAAAGTTCTTCCAAAGCTGATGTCATCTGGGCAGAGACCTGCCAGATTTCCTGACCTCTTTGACATGCTCCCAATATCCACATCCCCCAGGGACTCTGTGAGGATGTGTGCCAAGGCCAAAGGCCGTGGGGCTGCTGGCCCTCAAGCAGGCACTTGCCTCACAGGCTGCCCCAGGAGAGCCAGCCCAAATATTCAGTTTCCCACCCCAGCCTGGCTAAATCACTCCCACTGAAACCACTTTATTTCCCTAATAACTCTCTTTAGCTACATTTTGATTTTGGAGAGGGTTTAGGTTCCTTTCCACCACCCCCACTGAGGATTGGAAAGAAATAGATGTATTTTAAAACCCCTAGCTTTGGCAGAATCAGCTCTTTCCAGGGCTGTCCCAGTTTGTATGCCAGGTGCCAACATCAAACCACAATGTCACCTTGTTTCCATCAGTTCAGCATGAGACTTTTTAAAAAAAAATCTGGGACAAACCAGGACCACCAAGGAGGTCTGCAGTCATATGTCATTAAACACTTTCTCTTGAGGAGTATCCATTTCAGGGCCCTGTGTAACCATGGATCCTTTCTTCCACCTTAGACACTTGTGCTGGTGTTTGTAGTAAAGCTGGATGACCCCAAGGTCCCCCCTGTGTGTCACCAGCCACACTTAAAAGAGGTGGATGGCACTGGAGCACAAATGGGAGGCAGCTGGATCAGCCAGCATGGGGACAAGCCTGGAAAGCATTGCCTGAGGCTGGACACATCTTGGAGGCATTGCATGCCAAAAAACTTCAGCATTTGTGAGGACATTTCATGCACTACAGCAGAATTTGAGATGCTGTTCCAGAATCCTGTTCCAGATCTTGACAAGCTGGAGCCACCTGGGCTGAGCAATGGTTTTTCACCTTCGGGTGCATAAAGCTTGGAGCATGGTCTTGAATCAAGATGAGCTTTTTTTTTGTCCATGCCAGGGATCTGCCTGTGTGTGAGCCTTCAGACTTAGTGCAGGGTCTGGTTTGAGAAGAGACCTGCTCAGATGGATCACCAAAATGCTGCTGACACCCAGAGAAGATTAACAAACTCAAGGAAAGGCCAGAAATAATATATCCAGTCCCTACTCACATTCTTGTCATGAGCAGTTAAAATAAATAAATATACATAACAGTCAGTCTACCACAACTGAACACAGTTGTATTATCTGCTCCACTTTCTGATTTATTTGTTAAAGTAGAGCAGGGCACTTAATGCTCTGCACAGCTCAGAGCTGCCCTTTCACAGGCAGCAGAAATGCTTATGCATTCCAGTAGTTAAATGATGCAATATCCAGGTGGATATTTAATGGCCCATGACAAATCTGGAATGACACAGCAGACACCATAAATATCTTCACTTGAACAGATAGAACAAAACCGTTTTTATGAAGGCTGTTCCAAATATTTTCCACGTGCTGGCCAAATTTTTAGAATACCCTTTAAGGACAGTCTGGGGAATCATCCCTGTCCTCCTTGCAGCCTGGTCCATTCTGAGCTTGGAGCTTTGGTACTGCAAGAAATGGAGCCCTTTCCTACATAACAGATAATTCTTGGCATTTCTTTACACTCACAGGAAAACCTGCACAAGTTCATTCACGTGAATGTGCCCAGTTTGTTCAGGGAAACTCCTCAGGTTTATGTGCTTTCCTGAAACATTACTTTTGGTTTTAGATTAATAGGTATATTTAACTTATTTTGTTTAATCACTCATTGACTTATTTTTTTTTTAAATTTTCTTGACTCTCTTACTGAAACAGTGTCATGGCATCCTCTGTTTGATGCTTAAATTATGAAGATGCTATCTCAAAATGTGTGCAGCCCCCCAGTGCTGGCACAAACAGAAAACAATTGGGTTGTTGTCAAGTACATCTGAAAACTTGGAGCTTAAAAAGGCAAAAAAGTGTGTGAAGGGCAGAGCAGGGCTCATAGTGACCAAATCCTGCTGGCCACAATTGCCAGGGCAGAGCTGTGATGGTGCCAGGGACCTGCTAAAGGGGTGGAGGGTGGTGAATCCCTGGAATACACCTTGGACAAAGAAAGGTTTTGGGAAGGTTTTGGCATTGCTCAACACAGGATTTGACTCCTTGTGGAGTGCATGGCAGAGCTCACACTACTGATCCCAAACAGGCTGTGACGACCCAGAAGAATGTATGTACTGCTGCTGTCCTCGTTTATGGGCCTTTTTTGTGTACTTCTTTCCAAAACATTTGGAAAGCAGTAGGATTTCATGACTGAGATGTGTGTGCTTGGAGGCAGCTGCTGAGTCCAGTGGAAACACCACTGTTTTAGGTATATTGTGGGGATATTTGTCCTTTTGGACAAACAGGTATTAATTAGTCTGTTAAGTTCAGCAGCCCATGCTGGTATGAGGTACCTTGGAGCCATTTTTCAAGCCAGACAAGTCTGAAATGCACCACACTCAGCTTAATGGACTATACAAAACTCCATGCCTGCACACACCTCCTCTCTCTAGAAACTCTCTATTTATTCTTTGAAATACTTCCTTTATTCATAAACAGTGAAGAACTTGTCAATTTGTCACGGTCTCTATGTGCCCTTCTCCTCCCTGCAGTTAAATCCTTGTTACAGGCTAACAACAACTGATCTTTATCTGTTCTTAACCACTTACCCTTTCTGCTATTTTGCAGTCACTTTCACTGATGCTGATGTTTATTTCTGTTTAATCTCTAGTGTCAAAGCCCTAGAAATCTCTCTTGGGCTTGAGTTATGGGATACTTGTCTCTACCACAAATTAATGAATGATGTAATCACAGCTGCATCTTGAAGTAGCTGGAAAATACCTCAGCAGTGCTCTCCAGACAGGACCACGTTGCATTTGTCCTCCAAAAACCACGTGCTCAGGCCAAGCATCCATGGGAGACCCTCTCAGATGCACATGTGGAGACAGAATCCCAGAATGGGCCAGCTTGGAAGGGACCACAGTGGGTCATCAGGTCTGTTCAGAGTTGTCCCAGAGCACAGAGCACAGGACTGCACCCACACAGGGCTGGAATATCTTCAGAGCAATTGTTCCATCCAGTCAGGGTCTACTGAGTGCTCCAGCTGCTCCTGGTGGGGTGCTGGGTTTGTCCCAGGAGTGGCCCTGTCCGTGGCAGATTCCCATTTGGAGAGATGGAGGAAATGTCCTGGCCATGGCTCAGCCTCCCCAGCAGTGATGTTTCCTTCTCATGGCTTTGAGCTTGCAAACTCCTCTCTCCTCCAGCAGGCTTCAATGTTTCACTCAATTGCATGGAAATGTTTGTGTTGCTCTGTGAAACATTGATGATTCTCT
This sequence comes from Molothrus aeneus, assembly GCF_037042795.1. Taxonomy (NCBI): domain Eukaryota; kingdom Metazoa; phylum Chordata; class Aves; order Passeriformes; family Icteridae; genus Molothrus; species Molothrus aeneus. The sequence continues at coordinate 5,828,425 of NC_089657.1, read as the reverse complement.
TATTTTTTCTTTTGCAAACATAGACAAAACAACCCTGTTTTCCATGAGCTCATTCTACCAAACACAAGACTTATTTCAAGTGTTTTCCCCCCCAAGACTCAGACTGTAGCAGATGCTTGCTTGGAAAATTTAAGCCTGGATAGTGGAATTTTGGCAACAGCAACTGAAAAACCAGTGTCTTGTCACTGAAAGCATCTGACAACCGTAACCATTGAGAAGTGCAACATAAAATAAACGCAGGGAAAGCATTTAATGTGCAGGGGAGGCTGTGCAGATGAATGAATGGGGAAGGATATCTTCAGGCATGTGGTTTTCTCCTTGATTTTGGACTGTGTACAGTCTCCCACTGGCTAGTGGGGCTGGGCACCACTGGAACAGCCCAGCTGCAACCAAGCCTTGCTCCTATTGCTCAGGGCAGTGTTAGCAGAGCTCACAGTGACTTGTGCTGGCCAGCAGAGTGACTTGGCCTGGCCAGCATCCCGTGCGCTCTGCTGGGGCAGCAGCTTCTCTCTTCTCCTCCCTTCAAGCAGCATTTCCCACAAAACCAACCAGGCTGCAGATGTGGAGCTGTCCACGGGCAGGGGCTGCAGCAAGGGCAGGCTGGGCACTGGCAGAGGCTCTCCCCAGCCAGGGGAGACCTTCTGGGGTGTGGTTTGACACTGACCTGCCCCATTGAAACACATCAGGAGAGATGCTCAGGCTTCCCAGGACCCTCTGGACCAGCACCAAGATATCTAGTTGGACCTAATTTAAGTTTGGGGTTTTTATTCCTATTACCCCATCTTCATTGATGGCTTCCTTTGCTCATCTTTGTTTTCTTTTTCTCCCCTTTCCTCACTGGTAAGAGTGTGGCCCCTTCCCAGGCCAAGTCTGGGAAGATTTGAATTTCCATTACTAATGTCCATCATGTGTTTGTCAGGTCCAGTACACAATTCTTGCTTTGTATACCCAAAGTGTTAAATTGCACTTATTAGACCAGACACTAAGAGAAAATTGCCAAAGCAGTTGATGGATAATTGTGTTTCTTTTATTTTCCCATTTTTCCTCCTGTAGAAAAGATTTGTTTGGTGAAAGGACCTCTGCATTTTTATCCAGTTTTTCTCCCACTGTGATGGAGCTGTGCTTTCATTACTCATTCAGTTTTTATCTTTTATGGCAATGAGTTTAGGGGCTTTTTGGCCATGAACTCATTTGTTCTGTCTTTGCCCTGATTAGCTCACATTTTCTTTTCCTTCTCTTCCTGGAAGAACATCTTTTCCTACCAAAAAAATTAGTACGTTTATCTTTAAGGCATTTGTTTGTAAACCTCCAGCAGGCCTTTGTACTTAATCCAAAGGAAAAATCCCCAGGATCTCCAGGAGATGTTTGCAATCTGACCACAAAACAGGATCCTGTATGTGGTGGGTGTTAGGACCCTTCTGAAGCCAGATCAGAGCTTAGTTCTGCATGTTGGGGACTATGGAGCAGATGCTGAGACAAAAACCTAAGGGCAAAGTAAAAGGGTCCTGATAAGACCCTCAGCATTGTTTTGATCCACAGCAATCAATGGCTTTGGGGCTTCCCACACCAGAAGTTGCCTGTTGGTATTTAATGTCCACATCTCTAATCCCAGTTAAACACTGTGTTTAGTAACATTTGTCTGTGTGGTGGCTCACAAAGCCTTCTGTAAGTGGCTTTTTTATTTTCGTTAGCAAAATACTTTTGGGTTCCATAAAACGTTTTCCTTAAAAAAACAAACAGAACAAATCTTGGTAATCTATCAAATTTAGGGCTGTAAAAATCACAGCCATTCCCAAGCCAACCCCATTGTCTCAGGCTCAGCTCAGACTCTCTGACAGTTTTCCTGCAGGAGTTTTCCTGCAGGGATCTCTGGGGGAACCATGCATGCCCCAAAAATGCCCCAAAAATGATTTCTCCATGCAGGAGTGGTTCTCCATGTGCAAAACCTCCATGGGGTGGAGTCACTTCCACAGAGCTTTGCTGGAATTTTCCCAAGAAAACTGATTTTTCCAGGTGCTCTTTGTATTGCCCCGAGTTGAAGGTGCTGTTTTTTTGCAATGTTGTGGGTGTTCCTTGGTGACCTTGCTGCTGACGACCCTGCCCAGCATCTGATCTCCTCAAGGGCTTCTCTGTGGCACTGCACTGACCCTCTCTGCATCCCCATGATCCCAACTCCTTGTGCTGGAGAGAGGGGACAGTGCCGGGCCCTCTGCACCTCCTGGTGTCTCCAGGGACCTTCTTAGAGGAAAACAGAACCCTTTTCTGGGTTTGCCCCAGGTTGCTCTTTATAGGATTATTTTCCAGACTGGGATTAGTTTCTCCTGGGTCCATCAGGTGGTGTTCCTCTCCCAAGCAAAATCATAGGATTGTTTAGGTTGGAAAAGACCTCTAAGATCGAGTCCAACCATTAATCTAACACTTCCTTCTGGTTTTGACTCTTCCCCCTGCGTCTTTTTTCACCTTTCAAGCAGTTTAATTTCCAGGGTGAATTTTTGGAGTGTTGTCTCTGCTGTTTAAATTTCTTGACTGATAACACTGGAGAAGCCTGACCTTTACCACAGCCAAAATCTCTGTAGCCCTCTTCTACCTTCCCCTGTGCTTCTGCACGCTTGGCTCAGCTTTTCTCATGGCTGTTGGTCTCCAAATGAGTGACTCCTTGGGACTGTCCCATGGCTGGAAACCCAGCCCCAGCCTCACAGGCTGCCCATGAACATCTGGGAATCAGGCAAGGAGCAGGATGCAGTCCTACCCATCTGCCTGAGCCCCATGGGATTTGAATGTCCTCTGCATCTGTCTGTCCATCCCCAGCTCAAATGCAGCATGGAGCCAAATCTCTGCTCTGAGCACTTGGGCAAGAGTCTCTTTTAGGAATTTGCTGGGTGCCTTGGCAGTGGTGGTTGTTTTCCAGCCCAGAGCAAGCCATCAGTGCAACAGATGATGTTTACTTCATGTGACATAATACTCAAGTCAAATATTATTTAGTAGCGCTTGCTTTCATGTCCTGACAACTCTGAAAGTGCCTCTGTATGACAAAAAGCTGTCAAGCAACGTTCTGCAGCTTTGCCTTGTTTTGTGTGTGGAGGGAATATTTGTCTTTTCTTTGGCCAAGTCAGCCTGAACCCAGCAGAGCTACATCAGGTCAGACTGAAGCCATTTGCCTTCAGTTTTACTGGTGCAAGTTTATCACATCCCTCAAAAGAGACTGGAAAGGGCTCTGGTGGGGTTTGAACTGGGTTTAAGGTCTCCTAGTGTGTTTGGTGAAGTGGGAGGGGTGGCAGGAAGAAACTCAAATTATGACCCAAAAAATGTGTCAGTGCTTCCCAGCTGTGTTCAGATGTTTGGGCCGAGGTTCCTGCTCCCACTGACATCCTTCACTGGGCACCACTGCCCTGGTGCCAGCTCAGGATTGCAGAAATATCTGCTGCACATGAGCACTGAGAGACTCCATTGCAGTAGTGGCTGCTTTATTAACCTCTGCTAAACCAAATTTTCACAATAAAACAACACATTTCAAGGACATGACCTAGCATCTTGCAATATCACAAGCTGACTGAATTTACAGAGCCTTTCCCACTAAAGGTTTGTGGATCCAACAAACCAAACACCCTGGCAATGTGGTAGCTGTGATGTAATGGATGTACTGTTTAATTTTTATGGTATGCTTAAACATATTTTATTGTCATGTTCACTGCAGCAAGCAAACATTATCTGTCCTAATGAAGATGTCTCTCTGGAGATGATATTCCAGGTGGCTGAGGCTGCCAGGGGGAAGTGTGTCTGTTCTTCACCCACAGCCCTTCTCAGTCAACAAGGTTCCCATGAACAAGGAGTAAATATACAAAAGTTTTGTTAAAATTTTTGTTGATAAGAGAAAATATTACTCCTAGCATGCCTTCTAGCAGCACCCAGAGGACCTGGCTGAGCTCAGGCTCTCTGCTCTGTGCCAAATGCTCCCCAAATCTCTGTGAGAAAGGCAGCCCCCCACTTGCTGTTTGGTGTTTAGCAGAGAAATCAGTGGATCTGAAATTACTTGGCGAGGTTGGTGTTTGCCCTGTGTTTTGAGGCTGCAGGGGTAAAGTACATCAAGCATAACTGGGGGGAACTGGGATTGAGGGTTGTGTTTAGGATGTTTACAGGCTGTGCTAAGTGCTGGAAAGTAAACTTGCATTGGTCCTCATTTAGCAGTAGAGGGTTGATAACTCCTGTGTGAAGAGCAAAACTTTTCCCCTTCCCCACAACTGGCTGTGATGCTGCTGGGAGAAGTCCAAAATACTGTCGATGGTTGAATACCACAAAAAATGTCATGAATATTCATTGGGTTTTACCATGAATTTGCCAGTGATCACACCCTTTGCATCCACTTTTCACTGATACCCAATCCATCAGGTTGTACTGGCAGCAGCAGGCAAGCATAGAAACCAGGATGTCATTGCCATAAGTATTTGTAGAAACTGGGCTTTACTTTCCCATGCAGGGAAAAAGAGAAAAAAAAATAATCAGAAAAAAAATAAATCAAGATATTGCTGAATAACGACTGCCAGGAAAGTTGGACTCTTGGAGTTGATTTTGTGATGGCTTCTGGAGTGCCAAGTACAAAAAGGGTAATAGCCACCAAGTAATAGCTCAGTTTTTGCCAAGCAGCATCCCTGTGCTTGTTAGGCTGGGGTGTCTCTGTGTTTTAATTGCCCACATAAAGCTTTCCCCTGGACACCTTAAGCACAACCCTCTGTGCAACTCGTCAGAATCCAAAACATCCAGAAGCGTTGCATTTGTGCAAGCTGTAAATCAATTTTAAAGCTGCAAAAAAAATATCTGCATGCTCTGGAGTCTCATCAAGCCCTCTCTGTTTTCCTCAGTGCTAACTGTGTGTGGCAGTTCAGGAAAATAAACTCCAGGCCATTAAAGTAGCCTTTCCTAAGAATATTGGACTGACAGAACCTATTTTATTACAATAAAGTTCCTCTTCCAGACAATGCAGATGTAAAGTCACTAATGCTGGTGTGTTTGGAAAAAAAGATGTTTGGTCTGCTTTATGGGTTTTATTGTTTTTAAGATGATTGATGTTGCAAAAGGCTTTATCATGCTGTCAGCAATAAATGGGGAAAGGACACAGCACATCCACAATCATGGAGCTGGTAGCTCAGGCTGGGTCTCCTGACTTGCAGCTGGGTTCCTGCTCTGCTTGGCCACCCCAGTCTTCTCCAAAGTGCTGGACTTTTGTCAGAGCTCCAGCAGCGAGCCAAAGGCCCACAGGAAGGAGAGGGATGTCTATCAGCAGCTCTGGTGGGCTCTGCTTGGAGAGCTTCAAACCTTGGGGGATTTTCAAAAGGGGGATTTTCAAACCCAGACAGTGTCCCAGGCTCCACTCAGGGCTTCTGCAGACATGCTGTAGCTGATTTGACTTCACATTCTGCTTGGAGACAGGCAGCACAGTTTAATCCAGAAAAGATGGAGACAGAAGTTCTTTAAAGTGGAGTTTATAGAGCTCCCTACTGCTTTAATGCCAGGAGGGGCATTTTAAGGAGACAGAAGGTTGGGAATCTCTCCCTGCTCTTCCCTCCCATCTTCCACAGGAAGGTGCAGATGTGTCCCCATGGCTGTGCACACAGCAGGGGCAGTGCCTGGTGTGCCATTCCCTGGACCCTGCTGTGCCATTCCCTTAGCCTGCTGTGCCGTTCCCTGGTGTGCCATTCCCTGGTGTGCCATGCCCTTAGCCTGCTGTGCCATTCCCTGGACCCTGGTGGGCCATTCCCTGGACCCTGGTGTGCCATTCCCTGAGCCTGGTGTGCCATTCCCTGGACCCTGGTGGGCCCATTCCGTGGTGTGCCCAATCCCTGCTGTGCCATTCCCTGCATCCCTGGTGTGCCATTCCCTGCTGTGCCATTCCCTGCTGTGCCATTACTTGCTGTGCCCATTCCCTGGAGCCTGCTGTGCCATTACCTGGATCTCTGGTGTGCCCATTCCCTGGTGTGCTATTCCCTGGATCCCTGGTGTGCCCATTCCCTGGTGTGCCATTCCCTGGACCCTGCTGTGCCATTCCCTGAGCCTGGTGTGCCATTCCCTGGTGTGCCATTCCCTTAGCCTGCTGTGCCATTCCCTGGACCCTGGTGTGCCATTCCCTGGACCCTGGTGGGCCCATTCCGTGGTGTGCCCATTCCCTGCTGTGCCATTCCCTGGACCCTGGTGTGCTATTCCCTGGAGCCTGGTATGCCCATTCCCTGCTGTTCCATTCCCTGCTGTGCCATTCCCTGGATCCCTCATGTGCCATTCCCTGGATCCCTGGAGTGCCCATCCCTGCTGTTCCATTCCCTCATGTGCCGTTCCCTGGAGCCTGGAATGCCCATTTCCTGCTGTGCCATTCCCTGGATGCCAGTGTCCAGGCCCAGCCATGGCACAGACCCCAGCCAGTACTGAGGGGCACCTCTTGCTCTCCTTCTCCCTGCCTGCTTTTATAGGGCAGCATTTTTCTGCTACGTTGGCAGCAAGACAAGCTTTGTCTGGGCAGGCAGGAGGCAGCTTTGTTGGCAGCTCCCTTTCTTGCTTCCCCTGGTGCTTTGGCTCTTTCTCCCCTCTCTGTTTATTCCCTCAGGAGCCCAGACACCAGCAGAGCTGTTGAGACTCCAGCAAGGGTGCAGCAGTCACAAACATGCCATTACATTTCTCTCAGCCTGGAGAGAAACAGAGCAGGTGCTGTGTGCAGGGAGCTGCCCTGGGCATCGGGGCATTGGTGCACATGCAGAGTCAGACCTAGGCTGGCACCACAGCTCAGGTCATTTCCATGCCACCAGCAGTGGAGAGCACTGTGCCAGCCTCTCACAGTGCCAGCCAGGACAGGCCAGGCTGCTGGGATGAAGCTCAGGAACAAACTGCAGTCCTCTGCTCTGCTGGAAAACTGCAGGGCCACTGTGGGAGCAAATCTGCCCTGCAAGGGAGCATTTGTAAAGTGCCTTTAACTCCCTTGCTGACTCTTTCTGCCTTTCCTGTCAGGAATTCACATTTTAGATGCTGAAAGGAGAACGTGGGGTCTGGATACTCACAGGTTTGATTAATTCAAGCAGGGTTTTGAATCCTCTCCCAGATAACTGGAAGCTGGAGGTGCAGTGGTGTATTGCTGCCTCTCTCCTGTCATAGCAGGAGATGAGGATGTTTGCTTCTTCACTGCTCACCTGTAGGCCTTGAGACAGTTCTTTGGCTGACACAAGATGCCCCAGGACAAAGAGCTCTTTGTTGGCTTATGCCAGTTTAGGAGCTGCCTGTCCCACCTTCTTTTAGAGCTTTTGATATATTTATTTTTCTCCTTAACTGGAAGGTGGGCCGAGCTCTGCCTTTGGAAACCTTCCTGTCCTACAAGCCTGGGACAAACAATGACAGCTAAACCCCTTTGCTTTTCCAAAAGGAGCTTTTTTGGCTTTGAAAGAGATTTTATGAGCTTTTTTTTTTTTTTTTTGTGATGGCAGGAGACTGGATTCAAAGGTCTTTTCCAGTTCTTCATCCTTAAATCCAAAGATTGGAACTTAAGCATTAGTTTTACCGAGGGGGGCTGGTGTTCCATGTTAAAAAGAAGCACAAAATCAGTACTGACAAGAAGCTTCTCACTTGGCATCACCTGAGGGGGAAACGGGGCTGATGTGACTGTTAGATAAATCCCCTCCAAGGGCTCCTGTCAGTGGCACTGACACCATGAGGCCAGCAGCCCTCACAGAGCTCCTGGTGGGGCTCTTGGTGGCACCCCAGCAGGACAGATGAGAACCTGAAGCCTCCCTCCCAGGCAGGCAGGAGCCCACATCCAGCCCTGGTGCCTCTGCCACCCATCCACGCCTCACAGGGATGACTTTGAGCCTTGCCTTTATCTGGTGGAGCTGCCTGGCTCAGGCCCCGCTGTGCTCATCCATGGGGAGCATTTGGCATGGGGCTGAGCTGATGTCCCACCCCATGTCTGGCAGGATGGGTGACAGCAGGGAGGGCCAGCTCCCCTTCCCTGTGCCCTCCCCAGCTGAGGCACAGAGCTGCTCTCAGCACAGCCCAGCTCCCCCAGGCACGGCCTGCAGGGAGTTTGTCCTCTCCACAAACCACCCCTGAGCCTTTCCTGTGCTGGCCCTGGGCTGGAGGCTGGGTGCTTTGAAGGGCAGGACCACACAGGCAGTCTGTCCATCCCAGCACTGCTAATTATCTGTGTCTGCCCTGCTGTCTGGCTACTGCTTGGCAGGAGCCAGCCCTGCCCACGGAGCAAGGTGGGCTCAAACACACAGCCCAGGCAAGGGCAAGAGACTTGTGCTGTAAATTCCCCTATAAATAGCTGAGGAATTACCTTTCCCTTTCTCTCAGGAAGATGTGCTTGGCTGAACAGAGAGCAGCACCGAGGGGTGGCTTTGTTTGTTGACACAGTTGGTCTCCATGCAGTCCGCAGGCTCTGCCAGGTTGGAAACCCCAGCAATATTTTGGTGACATGGAGTTACTAAGCTACTGTCAAACCTCCCTGGGAGAGTGAGCAGAACACCTCCCTGAGCACAGCACACTTGCTTGGCTCTCCTCTTGTCACTCTGAACCTGTTATTTCTTTTATGGCAACCTGGTGCAGTGGCTTTGTCTGATTCTGCAGAATTCTGGTTGGAATCAGGGTGCTCTTTCCTTTCTCCTGAAGACACCAAGCTGATAATGTTCCTCCCTACAAATGCCCATGGTGGAAGGTGGGACTGGGAGCTGGAGAAGCCTTTTCCTTAGGAAACCCAGCCCAATCCAGCTCCCAACCTGGCTGTGGTCATCCCACACGAGGCAGGAGAGCCGGGCTTGGCTGAGCAATGTTTTGTTTGTTCTCCTCTCCATGCTTTGACTTGGAGCCTTGGCAATGCCTGCAAAAAATGCCTTGGGGTTAGAAAAATCTGAAAAAAATATGTTTGTTTCAAATATTTGGCTGGGCTTTTTCTAGGCAAGGTTCCCAGCACAGGTGTGAAGTTTTTTGGGTGTCGGTTGTAATGCAAACAGTGAAGGAAGTGCTCCCAGATGCTCCCTGGATTACATAACATTCCAGCTCACTTTGGGGTGTTTTTTTTTGACTTAGGGCCTTTGGCAATGTTTGTTTTATTCCTTATTTATACATTTATTACTTAAAAACCACTCTTCCTTCCCGCCCTGCCCCAGTCCTGAGCCACATTTGGATGTAGATGGAGAGGCAGGAGAAGCCATGGTGATTTTCCTGGCAAAATTTTCATCTTCATTATGCCCCAATTCATTTTGTTCAGTCTGAAAGACTGGAAGAAACCCCAAACCCTCAAAACATCCTGATGTCCTCTGAGCCCCACACCTCTAGCTGTTGGCTTTGTCTGCCTCTCTTGCTTTTCAAAAGAGACTTGTTTTTTAATGGCACTGCCCAAAGATACCACAGATATTTTGATTTAATGGGAAAAATTCCACAAATTTTAATTAAAATAAGTGAGGGAGGGCATCTGGGAATGCTGTAACTCTTGGTGTACCATGGGCTCTGGTGTAAAAGGAAAAGTGAGTTAAATTAACAGCAGGACCAGATCTTGCCCTGCAGACCAAAACTCCTCCTGACTGCTCCGGGACTTGTGGGCTAGAGAGGCTATGGAGGATGGGGAGAGGGAGCTGCTAATCTGCTGAAAAGGAGATTTCCTGGAAAATCTCTAATGCAATCAACTCACCAGCACAATGCAAGGCAGGAACTGCAATGGGAACAATGCACTTCTCTGGAAGAGCTGGGAGGAGAAATGCAAAATATCTCTGCTGTGGCAGCTCCCTTCAGCCTCACCCTGCTCTGCTGAGAAGAGGCTGCACGGCCCAGGGTCAGTTCAAGGTGCTCCAGGCTCCTTTCAGAGCTCAAAGGTGGCCATGCTTCACTCTCTGCAGCAGAGCACGGGGTCTGGCTGTGCTCTCCAGTGTCTTGCTTTGATCCACCTCAAGGCTGCTGGGAATACCAAACCATGCTACAGATTTCAGGAACTGAGGCAGCATCAGAAAAAGTGGCTCAAGTGGGGAAAGCCAGGCCCCAGTTTTCACCCCCTTAGCTCACTGCCTTCTGCTGCTCTTTGTGGATAAACCATGGGACTCTTTTCCTTCTCAAAGGGTTTTGAGCTCTTACTAAAGGCTCCTTTGAAAAAGAACCAATTATAGCTCTCAGCATCATTTCCTTGCTCAAGCGTGACCCAGAAGTTGTAAGGACTCACATTCTCTATCTGTACTTCATTTCAACTTCAATAATTATTCCTGCTTTTAATTTGATGCTGATTGATCATGAAGCTGTGTGGAAGCCACATGGCACAGCGTGCAGAGTTTTACGCCATTCCCATTTTCCAGCAATCATGTCAAATGATTTATGTAGCTTCAAACATGCTTAAGGGACAAAGAGTGGCATTTGTTTTGATTATCTTACTAATGCTTCATTCCATCAAGAGAAATCACAGTGAATGGGGAACAGACCAAATGTGTACAAACATGACTGCCCAAATTCACGAGGGCCAGCGAGCAGGAAGGAAGTGGGGGGCACTTGATAGGGCCTTACACATCTACTTTCCAAAAAAAAAGAAAAAATAGGTATTATCTTTGCCAACAAGGCCTGAGAAACTCTTACTGAAGGCAAAAGACAATTTTCTTTGGGTTGCCCATTTCTGGATGCAGTGGGCACAGCTGGTGGGAGCAGTGGTTTGGGCAGGTTGGTGCCCATGGGCTGGAGGACACGTGGGGATGGGGTGGGTGAGGAGGAGCCCCCAGTTTGTGCCACATCAGCCTTCAGCCAGCTGAAACTCAGAGCCTTCTTAGCCAAAACCTGTGGCATTGTGACAGATTGGGGTGCCAGGTGCCCCCTGGCCCTGCCTGTGCCACATCCCCAGGGGCAGGGCTGATCCAGGCTGTGATTCCTGCTGGGCACAGAGCAGTGCCCTGAGTTCCAACTGCAATTCCTGCCTTGGCAATGCTGCACCCAAACCAGGCTGGCACCCCGTGATGGGCACGGTGTGTTTTGGCCAGCTGTGCTCAAAATCAGGAATTCTGAGTTTCCTCAGAATCTGACAAAGGAGGGAGGGAATCACCTCCTGCTGAACAGATGGGGATGCTGCTCCCAGCCCAGCCTCTCTGAAACAAAACTTGTCCTTTTTTTCTCTCTGCACACCCATGAATGCAGCAGCCACAGGTGCTTAATATGCATGGCTCAGTTTAATCCTGTTCAAAGCATAAAATAAAATGGCAAAGAGGCAGTAAATCATGATAAATACCAATATTCATCCTAATCTCATTCCTGACAGTGTCTGGAGCCTTTTATCATAGCCAGGCATCTCAGAAGAGCAATTCATATTTAAAAGATTAATTTCGTAAAGGTAAAATGTACAATCAAGAAAAAAAATAAGGATAAGGGGAGAAATCTGGGCTGGAAGCCTCATTCAGACTGGGGTCAAGGTACATAAATACAGTTGCAGCATGAGGTTTGCAAGGATGTTTTAGGGATGTAGTGCTCAGTTCCTGTTTACTTCTAAAGCTGTTGATCACTCACATCCTGCAAGCAGCATTTTCCTTTTTGGATAAATGCTGTTTCATTTAGCTATTTAAACAAAGATAATTGTCTTTATGAAGGAGATCCAGTTGGTAAGAATGAGAATATATTCCTTTCTAATAACTGGAACGCCAGTTATTTAGTGAGTTTAAAATCCACTAAACTTTAAATAACCCCCCCTATCAGTTTCATACTTTTTTCCAATAAAACCTCCTTGACAAAGATAATGATTAATCCAATAGTGAATTGGCAGTTGCAGGCATAAAGTGGGACAAGACATGAGACTGTCACTAGTAAAAGTGCTCCAACCTGCTACAGATATTAGAATTATCTCCTGCCATACTGGGAAATAAATAGTTACTGACTGTTTTGCCCTGGGGAATGATTTTCTCAATGACAGTAAATTGTTACCCAATATCAAATATGAAATGCTGCATATATATATATATATATATATATATATACACACACATATACACACATATATATACACACACATATATGTATATATATGTGTATGTAAGTATATATACATGTATATATGTATATATATACATATATATGTATGTATATATATATGTGTGTATATATACTATTACACATTTCTCATTATTGCATGCACTGTTTTCTTCTAACCCCTCAGAGTTAAAAGAAAGAAAATGAGAACAAAACACCAGCTTTGCTAGAAAAACCTTTTCAGTTGCACTTTGCCCCAGGGCAACTTTCAGCTGTGCAGCACTGGGAAAAACTTTACCTGCAGGAAAAATCTATTACAGACATTCTAAGAGGCTTTTGGAATCAAGAAGCCCCCAGGAACAGTAAGGTGTTCTGAGTGGGACGAGCAGGATGCCCAGCCAGGGTGACAACACCTGTGAGCACTGAATTGAGCGTAGGGACATCAACTGAGGGGGGTTTATCTGCAAGCAGCAGCTGCACTTGTATTAAAGCACTCCTTCATGCTGCTGTCAGCAGCCTGTTCTCCCTGGTCTTCTGTCACCAGGCCCAGCTTTTGCTGCAGGCAGCATTTGCCTGCCACTCTGTGCTTCATGCCCAGGTGATTCTTTACAATTCCAGGAGTGATTTTTCTCCCTCACAGCAGCGTGGGCAGGACACCCTCCCTGCCCTCCCTGCCCCCTGCTATTTTCCTTTAAGACAAAGCAAAAGCCCAAGCAGGGAATTCAGAGAATGTTTTTTCTTCCAACTAAGGAAATCTCAGGGGCTTCTTCTAAACCTCTGGTGAGTGCCCTGGGCCTGGCTGCAATGAGCAGCATTTCACACTGGCTCAGCCCCTTCCCTGGAAAATGTGCCCCAACCTCTCAGGCAGCAGCTGGGGAGCAGCTGGGATGGGCCATGCTGGGCTGGGACTCACAGCCAGAGCAAAGGAGGGTTTCTAAATAAGTGTGGGATTTTTTTTTTTTTTGGATGCATATTGAAGGTGATCTTCCTATTTGTGTGTTTCTTTTCCTTCATGGAAACAACTCATGGGCAGAGTTGTTGCTCCTACACCCTGCACCCCTGAACAAAGAGGGTCTGGGCAGAAATCAAGCCCACAGTCAGTGTGCAATGAGCCGAGGCATCACCTTGCCAGGTGTGATGGAAAAACCCTTGTCATCCTGCTGGGCTGATGCTTTCCTGGTCCCTCATCACTCAAAGTGCTCACTGCAAACAAACATTTTTGGCCTGCCTTCCCCAGTGACATTTCCCTGCATTTCCCACTGCTAAAGCTGGATGTTGGTTTGGTTTTCACATAGAGTGTTTAGGAATGGGTGTGTGATGTCTCCTGACTGTCACCACAACTCCAGGCTCTCCCTGTGTGGCCCTGATGCTCCTCCTGCAGCTTCATTCCTGGGACAGACACACAGAGCCTCAGCCAAAATGGTCCAGAGCTGGTTCAGAACCTCTGACCTGTCGAATTTATTTATAGAAAAATAAATTTCTCCTCTTCCTGCAAGAAAATTCAGTGTTTCTACATGAAACTTAGATTGACTTTATGAGTACCTAAGCTGAAATCTCCCAACATAAACGCAGTGAATTCTTCATGTAAATCTGCAGCAATTTATTTGACTTAAGCCACAGGAAAATCAGCAGAACTTAGCTTCTATATAGATTTTTTTTTCTATATCAGAGAGGTACAGAAATAGATTTTAATTATTTTAAAAACAGAAATGGTTAATATCAGAATTGATTGAAGTATTTGCTTTCTGGTAGGAGCAAGGAGTCTTTTGAGGTCTCTTAGGCAAGCTTCAAAAACACCTAAAAGTTGCATGATCGAATTGTTTTCAATTATTCATTTGCTTTCAATATCTGAAGGTCATACAACAGGCTGTGATGGGGAATGCAGCTGTCATTAAAAATTTACTTTCTTTTTGTACTCCAATTAAACTTACAGATAATAGCAGATAAAAACAACCATGTGATTGCTTTCCTGATGAGGGCACTGATTTATTGACACTGGACTTGGCTTCAGTGTACTCACACCAGGGATGAGTTTGTCTGCAAAGGTTTGCTTCCATTTTAGGAAGAAAAAAATTGGCAGCTGTAAAAGCAGCAGGCTGTGATGCTGTCCTTGGTGAGGATTCTCTGGGCAGCATGGCACACACCATGGCATGCCCCATGCCCTCTGAAGGTGTTAAATGTTAAATTAGGGATTCAGTCCCTCCTTTCCTTCTGCTGTCAGTGAAAGAAGAAGCAGGTCTGGGTCTCTGCTGGGAATGGAGGAGCTGCCTTCAGAGTCCAAACACTGAAGCTGGGAATTTTCCCACATTGAAAGGCAGATCTCTCCCAAGAAATCACCCACCATTCAGTTTCCTAGACCTGGAGGTTGGTGTTTCAATAGTTCACTGGGCAGTCAGTAGGACAAAGTTATAGAAACGGTGCTTTTGGAAATCCAGCCATGGAATTTTGGCATTTGGACAAAGCCTCCTTTTACAGAAGGAAGAGGAGATGCTGCAGGGAATTGATGCCTCCTGCACATATCCAACAGATTGACTTACAGGCCAGTAGTACCCAGGAAAACTGCAGAAGTAATTGGGATATGCAGCAATAATGCAACCTTTTGCTCTATGTGATCTAAACAAGAAATGAGACTCAGCCTTGCGGGCCCAACTTCTCCTGCCTGAGCCAGGGCTGAATTTATAGAGGATGTGCTCAGCTACAGCCACCTCAGATATTCTTTGACAGAAAATTGGACTGCTACACAAAGGCAAACTCTCTAGGAATGCCTCCTCCCTTACCACTGATGGTCAAATCTGATTTATACTCAATATATGTGCATAGGTCTGTGGACAAATAGAAAGAAACTCAAATGCAAAAAAAAAAACCAAAAAACAAACCTAAAACAATAAAGATTGGATTTGGAAGCAACTGTAAAAGAAGAAGATGGCACAGTTTATGAAGAAAGATCAAGAGGAGGGAGCTTTGTGTAGAAATAAAACAAGGAATTCATTCTTATGCCAATGTCTCAAGAGTCAGGATTTCCCAGAAAAACCCAGCAATTTTAAATGGAAATGGATCAGACCAAAGACAGCTTCACTCTCATGCCTAAGGCTTCTCTTCTTCTAAGTGGTTCTCCATCTCTTCTTGTGGTCTTATTTGTTTTGTCTCTCTCAAAACAACATCTCAGCTTATCAGTAATATTAGGGAGTGATCTTAAGCATTGGATCAAAGGGATCCTTTCACTGTGAGATTTCTTGTCAGTGAGCTTTGACTTGTGCACAGCAGCTACCCCCACCCACAGCCTCTGCTCTGAGAGGGAGCTCAGCACCTGTGGAGGTAAAGAATCAGAAACAATAGATAATTTGGTAAATGTTCACTATAAAGTGGGCGTCTAGTGTGGTTAAGAATGCCAGAACTGATGCAAAATCTGCTCAGGATTGGTAACAGGACAGGCAAATGATGGCAGGAATTACACAGATAACAAGGTCCCATTAACTCAGGAGGTTGGATCATTCTCACTGGCCTAAACTTTCATCCCCTTTTTAAACTGCTTCTCCAATGTGCTCTGTATGAGCTTTGAATTTCATGAGACATCAAAGATGTTATCACCATGGTGCTCCCAGAAAGACTGATGGTCCAGGCTTGCTGTCATCACACTGTCATCCTCCCAGAGTGCCTGGATTGCAATAAATTACAGCCCTGGTCGGACCGAGGAAAGGCTCCTATGTGCTCTGCTGAGGACAAACTCCTGTGCAGGCCTGTAAAATGACTAAGATGAATGAGGAGGGCTTAGATTTGAACTCATCTTTAGGTCCTCCTCATGCCTGTAAGCCTGGCTGATACAACTACATGCAATGAGTGAGAACATTGGGTCTAAATTATGAAAACAGCTGCAGCAGAAGGTGGCTCTTAAATCTTCCCTGGATATCTGTGTATGTGTGCATGGAGCAGTCAGCTCCATCTTCCTGCTCAGCATCCTTCCAGGCAAAGCTCAGGGAACTGTTTGCCTCAGATTTGAGTGGAATTTGATGAGTAATTTCAGCCAAACTCTGGTATAAAGTGGATTTTGTAAGGATTTTAAGTGCTTGCTAATAAGTTTTTAACCAAGAAACAGCTTGTGTGCTATTTTTCATCAGTGTGTGATGCACTGAGTGGAGCAATGGGCCATTTTGACTTTTTTGGTGTCTTTCATACATGGCAGTGCCCAAGCTAAATATACTCACCCCAAATTGTCATTAAAGAATACCAGAGTAAGCACTGTTGTAGCCATGAGGAAAACCTTCAGCTGGTAGGAATAAGGGTTAAAGAAACATGAGCACTGAACAAAGAGGAGATCCAGATCACAGCTGAGGTGAAGTCTGGGGGACCATGGGTTTGGGATCTCTCCTTACCAGGACAATTGAGTGTCCTCATGGGGTTGAGCAGTGTCTGGGGAAGTCTGTTGGGATTGCCTTTTCATTTCCATGCAGTTATTTCTGCACCCAGCCTGTTTTCTGCATATCACTGCCTTGCAAACTCACAAATTCCCAGTGCCCCACTGAACTCAGGGTCCTTTGTCAGGGAACTGCAGCTGACACAAAACCAGAACAGCATCCTGAAGTTCAGGGCAGGATTTGCCTGGGAAGGAGAGAAGTGCTCAACTTGGTTATTATGCAGACATAAGCAAGAGAGGGTTAAGGATTCTCCCTGTGCAGTTTGAATTTTGCTATGGGCTTTCTGAAATTAAAGTAACTTCTGGAATGTATTATTTCCCCTTTTTCTGCTGATAAGAATTGTAATACAGGGAATATTTTGTTATCCACAGAATGTTTAATTTCCCGTATAGACAGGATGTTACATTTTTGTATTTTCTTGGATATTCCCAGAAGCAGCCTGAGATCTAGATGCTTGTAGGGACAAAAAGATGAGCAGTTTTGGTTTTCTTCCACTGAATTTTCATGAGGTGAAAAGTTAAAAACAGCCTTTAGGGAAAGGACAGTTGTAAAGAGGACAGCCTGGAAGCATAAATGCTAGAAGCTAATTGAAAGGCACAATTACTTTTAAAATTCCCTTTATCTTACTGCAATGTTAACATTAGTATAATTTTTTCCCTTTTCTGGGAGGCAATGTCACAGCAGGTTGATATTGGTGTGATTAGATAAATGTTACTCTTACATGTGCACCGCCTCAGAGGCGCGTGTGTGTACATTTTTAATGACTGAGGTCTCCTTCCCATTAGAAAATATCCTTTTACACCTTAGCTAATGTAAAGGACACAGCAAAAGTATCCCATGCTGGGAAGTGCAGTTTAAAGTATTCAAAAAGCTGGAATTTATCAGAATGAGCATATCTAAATGGGGAGTGTAGTTGGTGCAAGGGAAAACTTTTTTGATAGAAAAATAGGAAAACATTTCTCCGTAGTAAAATGGAAAAACATTCTGCTGGAAAAAAATTCAGACTTGGTTTCAATTAGTGAACTGTAAAATTTCCCAGAATTTCTGGGTGGTGTCAGATTTCAATTTTTTGGCCTCAGTATTTCAAGTAGGTATTAATTTGCTGATGGACGAAATCTCCCTGAGTTCAGCAGCAGCACATCTTCCACAGATCCTTTCATGGAGGGGAGCACTATCCAAACCCATAGGAATCAAATCCAAGCCACTTGTACACAGGTACAAGCACTAGGAGGTGACCATTATTCAACCAAGCACCCAAATTTCTTCTTCCAGTCCTTCCCTACATACTCCCTGTTTGTGCATTCAGAATAACTCTGTTCTCATGTGAAAGAGAACAGGAATCTGGGAAGCTGATACCGAGTTTCCAAGATTTTTTTTTTTTTTTTTTTTTTTTTTTGCTGCTATTGCGGTCGTCCAGTTACTGTTTCAACAGGAAGGTGTTTAATCAAGGCAAAAGGCACAGAAAAGAGCTGGTGATTTCCAGAAGGAGAAAATGTCGTGCTGATTACAGTGTTTCTTTCTCAGGATGGAGTAGACAATACAAAGCGTGTGATAACACGCTCGAGATATGCCTCAGATCCCCAGCAGCAGCAGCAGCAGCAGCAGCAGCAGGAGCAGCCCTGTGAATGAATGGCACATTTCCTATCACTGCTTTCACAGTCCCAGGCTGATAAGGAATGTCTGCTGCTGCAGAGGTGTTTGTGCCAGAGCCTTGCATACACCTTTGGAAAACCTCAATCTTCTCCCAGGCAACAAGAACATGAGGAGTTCAGAGAGAGGGAGAAGTTCCCTCTGAATTTTTAGCTTGTGAACTTGCTGGTCTATTTATTTTTATTTTTAATATTGGATAATTGTATTCTCCAGCTCGGACGATGGCAGGAGGACAAGAAGAAAGAGGATATTTCCCTTAAGTTTTGACCCAGAGAAGTGAAATGTTTGGTCTCCAAGTGGGTACAATGTCTTTTTTGTGCTTTAAAATTTGATTGACACTGGCAAAAGGGACATATTATGCACATAGCACATGTAGCCCTTCATATCCTGTTCGATGTGTGACTTGAAGTTGTTAATCTCATGCATTTCCTATGCTCAGCACTGTGTGCCAAGATGATCAGAAATAGCCAGGGATTTGGGATGCCTCAGCTATTGGGTGTCCAGCTGAAGAAACTTCTAAAGGTCTTGGTTTTCAGAAAGCTTTGAATATCCATCCTCTGAAATTGGGCTTGTAAAATGTCTGGACCCAGTCCTTGGAGGTCTTTGTGGAACAGACACTTTCATATTTGCAGGTTGGGTTTGGTGGAGCATCACTGGCATCCTCAGATGCTCTTCCAGAGTCATGCTCCATGAGAGCAGAGAGGTTGAGCTCTAAATGTCACCTGGTGTTCTCTGATGCTTTAGTTTTCCTTGGAATTGTACTTGGCTGGAGTGGGAAAAGGGCAAAACTTCCCCTTGAGATAAAATCTGTGATCCTTAAATATAAAACAAGGGAAAAAAGTACCTTCCTGAGATATCCCAGCCTTATCTTCAGTGGGTTGGCAAAGCTGTGATTGACCTTCATGCTATGAGGTTTAGAGACAGAGGAGTGATGCCTCTGCTGTGTATTAAATTTGCAGACATCAAGTTTAATAAAAATGTCAAGTTCATCTTTTTCTAACTGGTGTTCTCCAACAACATCTCCTCTCCTCTCCTCTCCTCTCCTCTCCTCTCCTCTCCTCTCCTCTCCTCTCCTCTCCTCTCCTCTCCTCTCCTCTCCTCTCCTCTCCTCTCCTCTCCTCTCCTCTCCTCTCCTCTCCTCTCCTCTCCTCTCCTCTCCTCTCCTCTCCTCTCCTCTCCTCTCCTCTCCTCTCCTCTCCTCTCCTCTCCTCTCCTCTCCCTGTTCTCCCCTCTGCAGCCTCCCAGCATCTTCTAGAAGTGTTGGTTGGACACATTTCACAGATGAACTCAAAGGTTAAAAACACCACCAGAGAATAAACAATGTGAGGAACAGAACTGGCGTGAACCAGCTTGTCTCAGAGGTACAAAGCTGAATAATACCTGGGTAAACACAGCAGAAATGGCTGTTGACAAACCAGCCCCTCTAGAACAGTGACTGCTGAAATGCTGGGGCCTGCCAGAGTCCAGCAGTGCCCAACGTGATGAACCACGTGTGTTTGAGAGTGAGGACGTGGGGAGAGATATCTGTCACATCCTGGGTGTTGTAGTGTCCCACAGTCACACCTCTGTTATCTGCAGTGCTGGGTGTATAGCACAGTTACACACACTTAATCTGGGAATAAATATGTCAAGGGACAGCCAGTTTTCATCTCTCTGCTTCTAATGCTTCCTTCATTCTTTTTTTAAAAGAGAATAATGCAAAATAATAACAATAAAATCTGCTCTTCAGGATGTTTGCAGTCAGTTTGGCAGGTTCAAAAGATAATCCTTCACACTTTTTGGCTTTAAATAAATCACCTTTTGTGTAGAGAAGAAAGGCAGCCTAGCCCCTTTTTCTGCTTTGAGGAACCGAGCCACTGCAAAACCTCCCAGCTATGTAAATGCCCTGGCCATCCTGCAAACACATTTCTCAGCTGGGCTGGGGGATAACACATTTCTTTCCATCTCAAGGACCCAGAGAATAAGGTTTGTTCATTCTGCATGATCTCAAGTAACCAAACCCTTAACTCTTTGCAAACCTTTTGTGAAGGCAGAGCAAGGATGTTCATGCCAGCAGGCACTGCTGGGTTTGCTTACAGAGCTCTGCAGTTTGCCTCCATGAGCTCATGTAACATGGAGGCCTTGCATTTTTCCTTTCCATATTCTGTTTCCAGACTTTCCACTGTCCTCCTCCCCCTGAAAGCTGCCTTGCAGGTAGGGTTACTCATGGAAGTTAGGGGTGCTCATTACCTCAGGCTGGGGAGGCACAGTTGGCAGCAATTGCTGCTGTGAATATTGAATGTGCAACACGAGTTGGGTCCTGAGCCCTGTGGAGAGCCTGGCCTGCAATAGAGATGCACTGGGGGAAAATCTGAAATGTCACAAGTCCCCCTGCAGGTATTTACTTCTTAAGGGACATCTTCAGTGGTGAGCTTGGCTGTGCCAGGTTGGACTTGATGATCTCAAGGGTTTTTTTCCAACCCTGCTGATAATGATAATGAAAGATGCAGAGGAATTACATGCATTTCTCAGGGAATAATATTTGTTGGTTTGTTTGGGTTTTTTTAAAACCTCTATCCCTGTCTTCCATGGGAAAAAGCAAGATGCTTCTGTACTCAAACCAGCAAATTTTTGGTCCTGGGAAGATATGTTTCAGGACAATGATAGTCACAGTTCTTAATAAGGGTCTTGGTAGGAGAAGTAGGAAAATGGGAGAAGGCTCTGTCTCAGTCCAGCTGGGGTTTCTGAAAGTTGATTTCGTGACCTCCCCTGTGCCAAAATCAGCCAAAAGAACAAGTCATGTTT
This sequence comes from Molothrus aeneus, assembly GCF_037042795.1. Classification (NCBI taxonomy): domain Eukaryota; kingdom Metazoa; phylum Chordata; class Aves; order Passeriformes; family Icteridae; genus Molothrus; species Molothrus aeneus. The sequence goes on along the minus strand of NC_089657.1, from coordinate 5,807,624 downwards.
ATGCTTTATGCAGACCATATGCCACTGATTTTTTTTTCTTTGAAACAGCCAAAATCCTTCACTGGCTAGATGGAAGTGTGTGGATAATGCATTTTACCAACACCAACGCTTCATGTCTAGAGCACAGCATAGATGCCTTTGAAAGCAACTCCTCTAAAGATTTATTTTAACTTGCTCTTACTCCCTGCTTGTTTTTTGGCTCAGGTCTGCACTGAATTGCAATTGATTTTGCTTTTAAACATAATATCAGATATTTAAAAAAAACCCTTTGTCCTCCACCAAAATGAAAAAAAACCTCTTCCTCTAAAAAATTAGATATTTATTCTCCTGCTCTTGTGCGAATTCGTGTCTGCTTCCTTCCAATTCCTCACTTCTGGCCAGCTGCAATTCACTTTCTCTGCTGAGATGGGCTGGAAGGGAGGCTCTTCAGTGGGACATTTTGAAGCAGTTGTTTGCAAGCCCACTGTTAAAAGCTCCTCTTCCTCCTGCTGCCGAGCATGTCCCGTGGAGCCGTGTCCCCTTTCGTGGCTGCAAATCTCATCTTCTCGCCCGCCTGGGGGGCAAACCATCTGACCTGTGACCTTCAGCTGATCCGAAACCTCCATCAATCCTTCTGCAAAGTTTCACTGGAACCAGGCCTTCCAAATGACCCTTTGCATAGTTCCTAAAAGGAAAAGGAAAAAGACAATAACCGGCCTGAAAAAACCACCCCCCAGTCCTGCGCTGTTTTCTGTTGTTTTAGCAGAAACCAAACATAAGTCAGAAAAACACAGGCAAGAAAAATAGAGCACACTGGCTGCCAGAAAAACAAATCAGAACAGAACATAGAGGGGCCTCTCACAGGGAGGAGGCAGGGAAGAAACACCTGTGATTTCCATTGAAAATCCCCTGATATCTGCATTCCCCCCGTTCTGCTCCAATGAAAGTTCTCGTTGCTCTATCTCTGACCCCGGGGCAAGGTCCTGATGCAGAGAAGTCCCTCCTTGCTGGGCCAGTGAATCACAGCTGAGGAGCACAGAGAGTGCCTGCCAACTGTCCTCATGTCATTGCTATGGTTATCTCAAAGTGCTCTGCAGATGTTTGCCTGCTTAAAAAACAAAAGGAGAGGAAAAAGGAGCGGAGAGAGAGAGAGGGAGATAAAAACAAAGCTTTAAATTTTCCCTCCCAACAGTTACACCACAACAGCTAAAAACCTTGGATGGAGGCAGAGCTGAAGTTGTTGATTTGGTTTTGGATGGTGATGGTCCCTCGAGGCTCTGGTGGAAGATCCCCAGACAGCCCACAGGGACATGCTGAGCACAGCCAGTGACAAGTGAGCAGGGATGGTGCCCAGGACATGTGCACAGCTCTTAGACAGGCTTGATTCTGCTTTGGCTCTTCCCAGAGCAGGGGGACATCCTCAGGAACTGTGCTCAGCCCTGTGACATCCCCTACATAACAGCTTGTAGTTCTCTTGCATAGACTTTTCCTAAAACTCCTTTATTGCAACTGAAATAGGCACTTCTGCTCATGTTGGGCACAAATCCTCCTGGAAGCTGTCAAAAATCAAGCTTTGGTTGTTAGAAAGTGTGGCTGTATCAGAACAGCTCCTCCCTGGATAAAGAGCCAGCACAGCTGCACTGCCTCCAGGACTCCTCCTAGGACTGCTCTGCAGGGCAGACCTGGCCACGGGGTAATCACAGCCCTGAGCTTTAGGACACAAGCAGCCAGTTTTCAGCACTAAGACACATAACCCCACCTGTGGATGGTGTTTGCAAACACCATCTCTTAGTTGCCTGTTACTGTCCCACTGAGTTCCTGGTTGTCCAAATGCTCCTTAACCAACATGCAAAGGGACAGTGGGACTTGGAGAAGAGATCCAAGACATTACAGAGACCTGAACGTGGTGATTAAACATTTTTTGTGGTTGTTTAATAACATTTTCAGAGGTTTACAGGAGGCAGGAAGATAACTGAGGTGCTGTGGGTGTAATTTGGGTGAACAGGAGGACATCAAACAGGCTCTTAAGGAGCTCCTTCGCCTTAGAACTGCTGCAGCACTTGCCCTGCTGTGTCCAAATGCCCCACAGGGATGTTTTAGGGGTGTCCAGCCCTCCTGGAATCAGGAGGAGAATTTTTCCATCAACTCACACAAGCCCTGGGTCACGTTAGCAATGAGTGTGCATGCTCTCAGCAGCAGCACCAGCCTGCTGGGCTTGGGTGTGTTACCACAGGACACAAACCACTGCATGGTGGAATGGCTGTCCCTAAACCACACTGAAAGAGAAACAGCCTGGGGAGAAAGCTCCCTCTGTTATTCCATGGGTGGTAGGTCCAAGCACACAGTGTTTTCAAGAATATTTTCTGAGGCTGGGGTGGCTAAATGTTGTTTCAAAATAGTGCAATTTCCTTTGCAAAATGGGGTGAAGAATCCTTATCAGGGAGGCAGAGCCCAACCAAGGGCTGAATAGAAAATAGTCTTGCTATAAAAAGCATCATTGCCTCTCTGAAACATAAGCCCAGGCACATAAAGAGCTCAATTCAGCAATACATCTGACCTGGGGTCTCCAAATTGTTTGCCTTGCTGTAGGACAGGAAGAGAGCCTCGGCTTGAAAGAATTTGACAAGGCCTTTCTTTGGAGCTGCCTGACTTACCTTCAGCAGGGCAAAAGAGGGAGCTCAAGTTAAAGGAGACAACGAGCTGTGCTGTAGGTCATGGAATCACAGAATCCTTCAGGCTGGAAAAGACCTCTGAGAGCATCGAGTCCAACCATGCCCAAAAACTGCCACAATCACCACTAAACCATGTCCCCAGGGCCACATCTCCACGTCTCTCAAATCCCTCCAGGAATGGTCACTCCACCATTCCCTGGGCAGCCTGTTCCAATGCTTTCCAAAACAACCCTTTCTGTGAAGATTTTCCTAACTCCTCACCTAAACCCCCCTGGTGCAATTTGAGGCCATTTCTTCTTGTCCTATTGCAGATAAAAGTTTCTTCCCAGGACAAGGAACATTCCAAGAGTTCTGGCATGTAAATCTCCCCTGATCTCCTCAGATCTGCCTGAGCATCTCCACAGCAGCAGAGTGGGGGTTCTACTGAAACAAGTTTTGCACCAAAGGCTGTGGGAAAAAAATTGCCTATTTTATAAGAGGTGCTTGATTTGGGGTAGTCTTTGAAGTTTATGAATTCATTGAAGATGCTCACTAGTGTTGTTACTTCCTCCTTTCCTTCTCTTATCCTTCTCTCCCTATGTGAAAAACACCAAACAACCCAGATGGCAGGAAGAAGTGGGCTTCAGGCAAGAGGAGAAATCAGGAGATGTTTTGGAAAGCACTTCAGTAAACATTGGCTGAAACTCTGAGGAAGTGGATTTCTTCACGTCTTGGAGTGGAGGATGCACTCTGATGCAGTCTGTTACATGATTCCCCATTTCTTGCACACACCATATCCTTCTCCCATTTTAGAGAGCTGTGGAGATTTTTGGAGCACACATTTGGAGCTGTGGCTTTGCCAACAGGGACCAGGCATGTGCTGAGCTGCTCTTTCACCCCTGATGTTTGCATGTCCCTTGTGCAGCCTCTGCCCATTCTCCCTCCTGGGCATTGCTCAGGCTCAGCTGTGACAAGGGGATGTGCTGGGGGACCTCTCCTGGGTGGCATTGCAGCCAGGACACCTGTCCCATTCCCAAATCCCTTTCTGATTTCATTTTGGGGTTTTTCTCAGTGCTACAGTGTTTGGCATCCTCATATCCAAGACAGACTAAAAATAAACCGACAGACTTAAAAAGAGGAAAAAAACCAAACTTGAATCAACACCAAAAGCTGCATGATCTGGTAATAATTCTGGGAAGGTGATGTTTAAAGGAGAGCTGTCTCTGTGGTCAGTGCAATGCTTGTGCTTCCAGGGCCAGCAGCACAGACTGTCTCTGGAGCTTGCAGAGGTTTGGTGCAGCCAGAGCTCCCCAGCCTGTGGCTCTGCACTCAGGCTAATGTTACCCAGAGCTGGCCACTTTGGGTTGGTTCTCCAGCTGAGGAGATCACTGTCCAAAGAGGGATAAAGGGTTCCTTTCTTCTGGGTAACATCTGAAATCACAGCCTGAGCTCTGGTAACAGGATACTGGAGGCTTCAGTTCTACCGATAAGGGGAATTGCTTCTTTTCCTTGTTGTTGTTAATCCTGGGAGTGGAGATCAGTTGCAGTGCAGGTGTCTGATTTTCATTAAAATTGCAAATTGGACTGAATGCTTGATCAGATAACAAAGACATCATTGAAACCATGTGTCTTCCTTCAGCAGCAGAACAGGACAAGACAAAGAATTTCCCAGTGTGTGTCCACTTGTGCATATTTACTGCAGAGAGAGAGAGTCTTAATACTTTGGTCATGGGTGAATAAACAGCTTCTAAGAAATGCCATCTCTATCAAACATGCTGCAGCTTTGGAACAGCTTTAGAGTTGAATTGAAGAACTACAGTATGAGCCCTTTGGGGAGAATACAGGCTGCTCTCAGAGGAAATCAATTAACTGTAGCTTCCCTTTGGTCCTAATTCATCAGATCCTCCCTTTTTATCAAAGTACTTAAGTGTTTTCTTAGCTTAAGCATGAGCTTAAGTGCTTTGATGAGCAAAGATGGACTTTCACACATGCTGCTGTCCTCTCCAGAATCAAGACCGTGTGTTTTTCACGATGGGAAAGAGAACAAGTTCAATAGAGAGGTTCAACCACTCGTTCTGCTTGGGAATCACATGCAACAAACTCATCTGGAGTAGGAAGGAGTGGGGGCTGATGGCATCTACACAATGTTTGGAAAGAAAGTTCCTCATGCAATGTCCTCCTGGCAGCTAAACAAAGTGATTTTGAAGTAAACAAACACACAAACACTGTGTTTCCTACAACAACATCTCCTGACAGATGCCACTGCCTTTATGTCTTCATTATGTCGTTTTAGATCATTGTCCTCTCTTCTTCCTCTTCGTGGCAAATACCCTTGGATTTCCCTTTGCAATGATGGAGTAGCTAAAGAAAGGTTCCTCCAATCCAAATTATTAGCTAGCAGGTGTCTAAGATAATCCTTTAAACACTCCAGAAACCAGGATCAATGAGAAAGGTGCTGAGCTGTGCCTACACACAGTCAAGCATTTGTTTAAAATCTGTGAGACAGGGTTTCAGCTGTGACCCATGTGTTTGGTGTTTGCAGAGCTTCTGAAGGTGTTGTATTGAAAATGGAACATGTTAAATGGGTACTTGGCATCAGAGGAACACTGAATGATCTTCTCTTGGCTGTCAGTAGGGTTAGATACAGCCACAAGAGTTTAGGGGTGAAAGAAATTCTGTTCCTGGTGCAGGGGAGCAGTGATATCCTGGGCTAAAAACTTTGTATTTGGAGGTTCTTTACTAAGTCTGCCCTGCTCCATGGAAATGTTGCAGGAGGAGTTCCTCAAGGAGTTTAGACACTTTAGGGTTAGGGAAAATAATTCTTGATTTTCACACTGAGACAGTAATGAGGAGTTCCTCATGCTCTGCATGCACAGGGAGCAACTCAGCTTTGAAAACATAACTTGCTGTCCTGTGTCCTTGAGTACAGCCTGCTCAGCCACAGCTGTCTCCAGCAAGTCCCATTTCATTTTTGGGACAGTTTGCTTTGCTCTGGGTGAAGGACACAATGCAGACATTGCTCTGGCCATGGGGACAGCCATGCCGGGATGCTGTTCTGCGGTGCCTTAGGACACTCTGGGTGCTGGTAAAATGGGCAAATTCAGATAAACTGCAACCCTGAGAAAGAGCAGAACTCCCTACCCCCCATTGCTATGAAAAGCATATGAAGGCTGTGAAACAAATTGTTTTCTGAAGAGTGGGCATTATTTAAATTTTACAGAAACATGCGAGGAATTCCTCTGGGACTAGGACACACAATACAGACATACAAATGGATTTCTCTGACAGCTTCCCATGCAATGAGCACTCAGTATTTACTGTTCACTTTCATCCCTGGGTAAATGGGACATAATTTGAAAATATTTTCATTCCTCTCAGAGCATCACTTGGGATATCTGTAGAATCACTCAGCGTCACGATTCCAAGAAATCTGCCAGGATTGTGTTCTGAAGTTTGCTTTGGATATAAAAGGGCTCAAAAGGCCATAGATTATCCCAGGACATATCAAAACACGCATTAAAAATTTCCGTGTTCTTGAACTTGTGGTAGAAGTCAGCCACATTCAGTCAGTTCTGTTCAAGTTTAAACTCAAGGGACTTTCTCTGTTCTTGCCAGTGTGTCAGTGCCTCGGAGGGATGTGCAAACTGCTCACTGGACTTTGCCCTGTCCTGTCAGAGGAGAAGCAAGTGCTGGAACAGGCGGGGAAAGCATTTGGGCTACAAAGCGTGAGAAAGCGCTGGCCCGCAATGGGGCTGTGTCGAGTTACAGCATTAATTAGTGCAGAGCAGCAGCAACCCAGGCATTTATAACCTTCTCTCATGGCAGTGGAAATCTGGCAGGAAATTGCTGGGTGCGTGGCTGTCAGATGTGCCATGAGCCCAGCCCGGGGCTGTGCTGCAGCAGGTGGTTTTTAAGGACAGCAGCCAGCCAGAAGCTTTGGGAAGCAGCTGCTGTTGTCACTATGGGGAAAATGCAGTTTGCTCCAGCTCTTCTCTGCTGTTGCCTAAAGGGATGAACATTGCAGGGAGCCAACATCCCCAGCCTCACCTTTTGCTTTAACTTAAAGGATTTCCAGTGTAGAAATGCTTTAAGTTAAAGCAAAACTCCTCCATGTGCAGAACATCACCAAAGGATAGCGGTTCCCTTTCTGGTTCCCTTGTTGCCACCTTCTTACTCCCTCTTGTATCAGCAACAACCTGTGGTGAGCAGTGAGGTGAAGGCGCTGCAGGGTGGGACACTCCTGTTGTACCAAGGTGGTGTCACAGGATGCAGCACAGAAATGGATGTCACAGCTCATCACTCATGGAATTGCACCAGAAAACTCTGCCCAAATCTGTTTGAGATATAAGCTCTGCCCGTCCCTCTGTTTCAGACCTGTTATTAGATGACCATTTCTAATCACAGCAGCATGGTGTCAAGAAGCAGCTGCAATCATCACTGGGCAGGAGGTTACAAGCAACAGCCACAAGATCAGCAGGAGCCCCTTGGCCAAAACTATCTCATAAAGAGAAGTGGGCCAGAACAGCAACATCAGTGACCCTGAGATTGTGTGAGGTTTTATCAGTTTAAATAATCTTATCTGGCAACTCTGTTCTAAACATGAGCTGAGGTTTCATGGCCATCCTCAACGCTTTTGCCTGTGCTACAGTGGCAAGTTGCATTTTGGGGGGGTCAGTAATGGAAAACAGATGTTTAAATGTGTACAACAAGAAGCAAAAAAGGAAATACTGCAAGCACAGAGTCTGACGTGAGCAGGATGGTATCTCTGAGTTGACAAAATGAGACCCATGTTCATGAAACACAGGATTAAATAAGCTGCTATTTTCTAATTGTTGTGCAAAGCTGCTTTTGTGACAATAAAATTTCAGTCCTTGTAATATATTCACATCAGAAATTTATTTTAACAGAGCCTGCTCCTAGTTCATGCAGGGATAAACTTTTGTCCAAGTGGTGTTGCAGGAAAGGGCTGCACTGCCCAAAAGACAATGCAAGATTCATTATTTGCCCAGCACACTGCTGCCAGGCTATGAAAAATGCTTCTAAGTATTCTTTTAATTAAGAAGAGATACTTCCACTGAGTAATGAGGAGACCTACTTTCAAATCAGAGAGATTCCAGTATTTCAAAATTAGTTTCCATTCCAAGTTGGATTTCTGAAATGTGCCTATTCAGAAAGTTTTTTAGTAGTGTCAAAATATTATGCCAGTCAAAATACGTGTCTCCTACAATATTTAAGCCTTCAGTGAGCATTTGTAAATTATTACCATGAAAAATAATCCAGTTGAATAATGTTTCTTTTCCTTTAAACATCAAAACAGCCTCCTGAAGTACATTACTTTGGACATGCTTCATTTTTGCATAGAAAACTAATTATTTTATTTTTTACACCAACAGTAGCAGTATCTGTGAGTTTCAGTTTTATTTCTCTTCATCAAAGGCATGTGATGAAAAACATGAAAAGAAATTATTTCATAAAGTTGCTTTTATGGCATGCATTAAAGCATGCAGAACTGTGAGATGGTTCAAAAAAATTGAAATTGCTCTACTTAAAATGATAAAGATCATCTTGTCCCTTTTCAGCGTGTCTCCCTGTTATTCTTGGATGAGGAATAAACAGTCTCAGAGTAAATGTTGCATTGAAATCCATTGAGAAAAAAATTAGACTTTTATATTATTTGTTGGGAAAAATGATGATTCTGCGAGCTGACATTAAGGGACAGATTTTCAACATTATTCACCCATTGAAAATAGCTCCTATTGTTCCCAAGTTCAAAAGCCTCTCTGGTTATTGCGACTTTGTCCTAAATGTGTAGCTGAACAGTTGGGCTGGGACTCCTCAAATCCAGTTGCACACACATGACTTCCCATGCAGTCTCTGCCCAGAGCGTGCAGGGATGCTGCTCCCACCTCCAGTGATGCCACAGACACTGAGTTTGTACTTGCATTTCACAGGAGGGTGAGTTTGGCTGCAGCAAGAGCCCAGAGAGGTTGTAGGAACCTCTTTTCCTCACTCAAAGCAGGACATTGGCATTTTACCACGTTTCTGATGAGTGCATGAAAAGAAATGTGGCTGTTTTTGTCCGATCAGCCGGTGGTAGATATAATTGTTGCTTTGGGCTCACCAGGAGATGAAAGGTCTCCTTTAGGTTGAGGGATGTTCTGTGGTTTGGGCACTTGCTCATCCTACTGGATCTTTTTTGGGGAGGCCCTTCAGGCTTCATCTCATCTCCTGCTCCGTGTCCACATAGACCAGGCAACGGGGTTTCACCACGGGGATGCTGCTCTGGGATTGCAGCCCTTATTGAGACAGGACAAGCTGTGATCACCAAGGGGCTTTATTCCCAAACAGGAGCAGAACCCACTCCCATGTGGGGCTGGAGGGCTGGAAGAGCCCCCATCCTGCCCGGAAGGATCCGCGCGAGGCAGCGAGCGCTGCGGCTGTGGCCAGCGATCCTCAGGCCCCGCTAAAATTTCACACATGATTTCTCAGTGAAACTGCAGTAAGATAAACAAGATTTGGTATGAATTTAAACATAGCACTGGTTATATTATTTGGGAACAAAGCAGTTGCATAACCCTGCAGAAAACAGCCCAGCTGTTCTTGCCGGACAGCGCGCCAAGGGCTGCGCTCTGCTCCCTGCCTGAGGTGCGTGCCTCAGTTGGGCTGCCTTGCCCTGTCCTGCATGGTGACACCCACTCCCAGTCCCAGGCTTCCAAGGAAAATCCACCTCCAGCCCCTCCTGTGTGGTTTCAGGAGGCACCAAACGAGTGGATCCCGTGCTGCAGAGCCCTGCTCTGCGCTGCCCCTGCCTCGCTGCGCACTCCCTCCCCATCAGTGTGCACAGCATGACAATTGGATTTGCTGTGAGATTAGGGCAGTGTAATCTCATTAAGGATGACAAGCTCCACTGGGCTGCTCTGTGTATCCCCCTCTCTCACACACACACACACAGAGGCAGGGCTTTGATGAACAGCCACAGCAGAGGCAATGGTTCTGCCAGCCCTGCAGCACCATGGGGAGAGGCTCTGGATGGAGCTGGGCATCAGCACAAATCCCACAGCAGTGAGGTCTACCTGTGTGTGCTGGGAGGGTTGAGAAGAGGTCCAGCTCCCAATGAGTTGTCCTCATAAGTGGCAGAGGCCTCTGAAGGTCAGTGGGATGGGTTAACCCCCACCCTGAGTGGTGCTTATGGTCCAAGCAGACCCCAGACTGCATTCAGCAGAGCTGCTCTGCAATGTCACAGCCTGCATGGGAAGGATGGGTGACAGGGGACTGTGCCAGTCCTAGACAGACACTGTCAAACCTCTCCTGCTCACTTATCTCAAAGGGGACTTCCTGCCATTAATGCCTGAGTCTGTGTGCAAAATATTTTCCAAAATATCCCATCTTATATGTTAATATAACCTAACATATTTACAATGTAATCTATTCCTGTTCTTCTCTTTGCCTGTTATTTTTATGTGCTAAAATTAAAATCGAAAAGGCAAATAGCTTATTTGCATATGCAAAACAGAAGTTAACGTGCTAATGATTGCCTGCAAATAGTGCAGGCACTGATTCTTAAAGGCAAATGCTTGAGAAGGAGAACCAGGACCCAAACCACATGGCAAGCATTAAGGCAAACAACTGTCTCAGTGACAACAAAAAGAGAAAACTAATCCTGCTAGTTTTCTGGGAGTTCAGTTTTATTCACATTCCCTCCCTGGGCATTAGATGGAAATCCTTCTTTGGTGAAAAACTGTGAGCTGGGCTGTGCATGACTGTGTGCTGCCATGCCCACCCTATTTCCATGAGCCCCACTAATCTTACTTTGGGTACAACCATCACTCAGTCATTTTGGGACATGTCATGGATGCCCCCACACAGAAAAGAGAAAAAACAAATAGGACAGTTTCTGTGTGCTGATGCTCTTCCTTATTTCTTCTCAGAAAAGTTGCTCAAATACTTCCCTGAATTGCAAAATATTTTGGAAGCTAAAGATAGTCCAGGCAGAAAAGCAGACATCTAACTGACACTAAGCAAATAAATACAAGTTATGAAGAATTCTCAGTGAAAATAAAACCCATGAGGAATGGAGCTTGCAACTGAAAACATGGCAGGAGGCTGGGATGATGGCAGAGTCTGCTGATAAGCATTGGCTCCATCCACAGGATCCAAGCTGGGGCTGGAGAGTGTCCACACTTCGTGTTAATGCTACCAAAACCATGCTGCAGGTGAGGGGAGCTGCAGTACTGCCAGATGGTGCAGCCTGTGAGTAGTGCTGGTGAGCAGAGTGTGTGCTCTGGGTCCGTGGGATACCTGAAATTATTGGACATGAAGGCTGTGGCTGGGTATGAAAATGCAGTATCACATAAAGAGACCAGGAGAGGACTGAGAAGGACACTAAAGGCTGAGGAATGGTTTTGCAGAGTGGGCATCCTCTTGTCTGGGGTTTCACTTGTGAGGTGGTTTGGTCTCATGGGCTGAAGCCTTATTCTTTCATGGGCTCAGTGCTTGGTTCCCCACCATTGGGCTGATTTCTATGGCTCAAGGGGGTCCAAAGCACTGGCTGTTGTTTGCAGGGATATATTTGTGGTAGTGCCAAGATAAAAGCCTATTTCCACCCACAGTGCAACCAAGGCACTTTCCCTTCCTCGCTGCTGGGGCACTGAGCTGAGCCCAGCTGCTCCCCTGGGACAGGCTCTGCCCAGCACACACAGCTCTGTCCCAGGGAGGAAGGGCTCCTTTCCACAAAGAACCGATGAAATGATGTAAAAGACTGGCGAAAACAGAGGAGAAAAATTCTCAACTACTTAACACTTCCGATAGCTGCTGCTGTTGTTATTCCCTGGGGCTGAACCAGGGCTATTTTGCAGAGTGGGAGTAAATCCCATATTGAAATACCACAATGAATATTAGCTATTAGTAATGCCTCGATAGAAACACAAGATACAACCACAGTGATCGAGAGGGGTATGCCAGAGATGATTTCACTGTTCCAGAAGCTAATGAGCTTGTTAGAGGAAGACACTATTATTAGCTCCTGCAGATCCTTGAAGCCTGCCTGTTCAATAAGCTGCTGCTCGTGGGGTTTGGTTTGCAGCATGGTTTATTGCAGAGCATGAGCCCACATGGTTTCCATCCTGTGACAGCATCCTGCAAAGTCCAGGCTGGTGTCCCTGGGGATGTCAGCTGTGGTATGAGCCATGCTGCAGACTCCCCAGACCCCTTCATGCACCTGCTTCATCTCCTTGGGCTTCATCCCTCTGCACCTTTCACCTGGAGGAGATGGGGGGTGTGTTCAGCAACTCCCATGGGAAGATGTTGAGAAAAACCAACTGCAGTGTTTGAATTCCTGGGCTGCTTTTAACAGGGCTGTGGCTGCAGCTTTAATCCAGCCTTGCAGACCCCACAGATTCCTCACCTTACATTGGGGTGAGTCCCAGGCCATGCCAGTCATGCTGGTGAGTTGCAGGTTGGGGAAGTCCATATGGGCCAGGATAGAATTATAGAATAATTGAAGTTGGAGAAGAATTAATGATTGCACTCTCAGATTATTGAGTGCAATCATTAGCCTAACACTGCCAAGCCCACCACTAAACCCTGTCCCTAAGCATGACATCTACCTGCTATTTGAGCACTTCCAGGGATGGTGATTCCACCACTTCCCTGGGCAGCCTGTTCCAATGCCTGACCACCCTTTTCAGTGAATAAATATTTCCTAAATATCCAATCTAAACCTCTCCTGATGCAGCTTCAGGCTGTTTCTTGTTTTTGTTACCTGGAAGAAAAGAGTGACCCTCACCTGTCTACAAGGTCCTTTCAGGGAGCTGTAGGGCAGTGCCACGTGAGGGACAGGCTCAGCTGACGGGCGCTGCTGTCACTGCTCCTTCTGCAATCTCTGACCATGTTTGATTTCAGGGGGATGTATATAATGGCTCAACTCAACTTGAAAGCCCTTGGATGTGATCCTTCTCCTTGTCTGGTTGTTTTTTCCTTAATGCAGCCAATGCTGCCGGGCAGGGCAGGCAGGGAAATGAGATCAAAGTTCAGCCGAAGCCTTCAAAGCCAAGCAGCAGAGTAACCTCTGATTGGGCTCTTAACTAAAGCTGCACAGCCACCCTTTGAAAGTGCCTGGACCCAGCATAAACCTTGCATTATGCATGGGAAACACCCAGAGCAAATGCTTTTATCACCCAGAGCAATCAGGGCTGGTTATTAGCTGAACACAGCATTAAGAGGACAAAAATTTGGCCTGTTGATGCTGCTGAGAGAGGTTATGAGGTGCAGTGAGTTTTCCACTCCAAGAAACAAGGCTGGAGTGGGAACATGGGCAGCCATCTCCATGGGCAGCAGAGGTGAAGTGGGATCTCCAAAGAGGGCTGGACTCACAGCCCATCAGGGGTGGCTCAGTTATCCCCAGCACTGTCAGGGCAAGCTCATCCCGAGGCTGCTGCTGCTGCCTCACTTCTGCAAGCAGCTTTGAAAGCAAATCCGTGGTGCCCACACCAGCCTGGCAGCCTCACTTTGAGCCTCAATATGGCCAATACAGCAAAGTCTGAGCACCCCTGTGTGTAACAGAGGACACTTCCAGCCTTCCCAGGTCAAATAGTTTGTGTGAAACTGGCAGCAAAGGGATCTGCAGCAGCTCTCAAGGTTATGGGAACCAGGAGAGAAGGCTGAGATGTTGGGGGGAAATCATGGACCTCTGGAGGCTCTTCTTGGCCCTGCTACAGGCTTTCTGCATGACATTAGCTCTACTTTTTTTTTTTTTTTTGTGAAGAAATGATTTTAATTTGCTGACGATGGGGTCCTTCATCTTTTCTGGTCTGGGTTCTCTCTTGGTAGATGGAAAATGCTTCCTTTTCTCCAAGGGGCTCTCAGGATGCATGTCTGTTCTCACCACTGAGGTGCTTGCAGACTGAGGTGATGAGAAACCTATAAAAACATATCCAGCTCTGTCAGAACTGGAAATGAAATGGGAAACAAATGTTCACCCCATATTAGAATAAGCGCAGAGGGATTTCTTGCTCCGCTGGAAAAAAAAAAAAAAGAAAAAAGAAAAAAAAAAAAGAAGAGTAATTCTGCACATTTTGGTCTCCATTTGGTGTGGAACTGCACAGCTGTGAGTACTCCAGGGTGAAATGACAACCCATCCCCGAGGTCGCTCTTAGCAATGCTGCGCCTTCAGAAAGACGACAGTTTTAAACAATTTGTTCCTAATTGAAAGAGGTCACATGAGACTGACTTTACAAAGTTTACATAACAAAGAGTAATTCTGTTAAGTAAAATGATTAATTCCTGTCATTGCACATCAAACGGCGCAGTTACAAAACAGTATTGTCTGTGCTGCCTTGCATTGAAAGCCATTTTCCCTCCAGTTTCCCTTCCCAGAGCGCAACCTTTTGACAAAGCCTTAACTCTTTGGTGTTATTCAGGCAGGAATTTGTGAATGGGAAGAGAGTGGGCTGCCATGGATGTGTGAGATATGTTATGGTGGTGTGGTGGCAAGCAAAAGACAACAGCCCTTTAGAGTGGGCCCAGCTCAGGCAGGGCCCCAGAGCAGTGAGAAACGCTGGCCAGGACAATGCCTTGGTTGTCGCCCTTCCTCTGCACAATGAGGCATTGAGGGAGACCCACAGCCCAAAATGGCACATTTGGACTTGGAAATTTTTCCATGGTGCGTTGCACAGACGTGTCAAGGACCCAGAGCAGCAAACAGCTGAGTAATTTGGTGTTGGGATAGCCTGGGAGGACATGGATAGCCCCACACCCATCACGGTGTATGCCTGGGGTGTGCACAAATCCTGGGGTAGCAGAGAAGCTGGCTGCTCTGAGGAACTGAAAAACTTGCAGAGCCCCAGTGTGATATGTGGGGAGTATTTGCCCCTGCAGACTGGGATGTACTGGGGGGCACAGCTGTGCTGGATGACTGTGCTTGAGGCATGCATTGGCATTCAAACCCACTGCTGGATTTTAATATGATGTCTCCTGCACCCCATGAAGTTTAGGGGCACTTATTTTCTTTCTCTGCTCACATTTTTAGCCCTAAGACAGCCTCTTGCTTGGTAAGAGCCACAGAGAAAGGAGGTGCTCATAAGGGCACAGAAGACACAAATTTGTGCTTAATCAGGCTATAGTTCTGCAGCTTCTGAAATTCCTTGTTAAAATAATTAGAGATTTTTTTTGTGTGCAAATTTATCTTTCCCCAGTCTGTGAAGTAGAAGTGACTTTCCTGTAAGAAGTTATTCTTGCTTGTTTATTCAAATAGAGCATTTATATGCTCTCTTCATGTTTTTTCTCATTACAATCCCTTTCCTTCCCTTTCTCCAACCTCCCCTTGGGTCTCTCCTTCCTTGCTTGCATTTCAATTCAAAGCCCTGTTGGAGTTTTCCATTCTCTTCTAGGGCTGAGTCACTGACTTTTGTCAGCCTCCCACCATGGATGGCAAGGGAGAGGAGGAAGAGAAAGAAAGAAGAAACAGACAGAAATTGCTTCAACACCAGCCAAAAGTTGCATAAAAAGGCCCAAATGTTATGGCTTCTGAAATAAAATCAAGCACAAGCGAGCCCTGCCAAATCTCCCTTGAAATGCTGGAAATCTGGAAGTGTTCAGCACAGTTAAAGAGCAGATTTGTAAATGTCACTGGAGGGGTCAGGGCACAAATCCTGCTGTGCAGGTGGGATGGTCCTGTCCTTTGCAGGCACAGCCAGGCTCAGCATCCCTGCCCTGCTTGGGGGCATCTGCTCTGCAGGAGATGATGCCATCCATGGCTTATTTTGTTTGCAGGGATGCCCTGACAAAGGCAGGAATGAAGCATCTGACTCCATGTTCTCAGAAGGTTAATTTATTACTTGATGATACTATATTATATTAAAGAATACTATACTATACTAAAGAATACAGAAAGGATACTTACTAAATGCTAAAAAGATAATGAAAACTTGTGACTCTTTCCAGTGTCCTGACACAGCTTGGCCCCAATTGGCCAAAGAGTTAAAACAACTCACAGCAGAATCCAATGAAACAATCACCTGTGGGTGAACAATCTCCAAACACATTTTAGACAAGTACAACACAGGAGAATCAAATGAGATAAGAATTATTTTCCTTTTCTCTGAGGCCTCTCAGCTTCCCAGGAGAAAAATCTTAAGTGAAGGGATTTTTTTCAGAGAATGTGAATGCCAGACTGGCTCATGCTGCAGTTTGGTGGCCTGGCAGCTCACGTGTGGCAGTTTGAGTGAATCCCTGGGTGAGCATTGTTGGAGCAATGCAAGGTCTGGCTGAACACCCAGGCCACCCCCAGCCCCAGTCCTGCCCTGACACTGCAGGGGTTGCTGCTACATCCCAATGTCATCTCAGCCCTGGCCATGCACAGACCAAGCTCTGGACCCTGTGACTTCCAGGGGCTGCTCCCAGCCAGTGCCCAGGCTGCATGGGCAAGCAAGGCAAATACATCCCCTGTACCAATCACCCCGTGCCTCTTTTCCCCCTCCTTTTCATGGCTACAGATCTCATTTCCAGCCTGTGAGACACCTGCCAAGTCTAATTAATCTGTCTGCAATGATGACAAATTTCCTGATGTTGAAATCAGACTCTTTACTCCAGCAGAAAGCCCTGGGCTCAGTGTGGCACCCGGAGTGGCAGAGCCCTGCTGCTGGCTGTGGGCAGCTCTAACTCACTGAGCACCTTGTGGCTGCAAGGAGGCTCAGACAGAATTTTCCAGAGCATCCAAAACTCCTGTGGCCAGACCTCTTCCCTCCCTGTTCAGATAGAAATGATGGAGCAAACAATTCTGTGTCTACAGGGAAAAGTCCCATCTCTCCCAGGGCTTTGCCTGGAGAGGGAAGAGTTGGGAATTGCTCCACAAGGACATTTGAGCTGGGTTTTGTCCCTGTCTTTGATTATCTCCTGGAAAAGCCCATTTATTCTCCATGGACTATATGAGTACTAATCTTCTCCCCATCATGTTTCCTGCATTAAACACCACCCCTCTCTTCACCCACCACCTTTCAGTGGTTTTCCAAGCCCAGGACAGACCTTGCATGGTTTGCTCTCAAGGCACTTGGCTCCCAGAGTAGGTGAAGGTTCATTTCAATGTAAGTCCAATAAAATCTACTTCTGCCATAAAAGGCTATCACTGGCAAGTCTCAGGCATTTTCTACACCTCTTGCCATAAACCTAAGCAGTTCTAACTGCATTTACTTATTTATTTGTGTCACCAGCTAATCTGTTCTTTTGGGAAAGCAGATTTTGTATTGTTTGTCATTTCAGAGACATTTTTTCCATCTCTTTCATGTGCTAAATCACAAGTTCTCTAATGTTGCAATCCATTTTTCACCATAAAAGTGTTTAATAATGATAGATTAGATTGGCCTTTCTGACAGATTAGATAGGTTTTTAGGTTTGGCCTTTGATGAAATTACAAGGGAGAGCAGTAGACAAGTAGTAAAAAACCTCCTCGTAGTGAAAGGTTTGACTTCTTATCTCCATAGATTAGCACCCTGCCTCTGCAAACAGCTTCCAGAAAGCTTAATGAGTCTGTGGGGACTGACTTTTATCAGAAATAGTTGCTCTCTGGGTACTTGAAGGGCAAGGAGCAGCCACTTTGATTTAATGAGTAAAAATATGCTGTGCTGCCCACTGCAAGGGCCATTAACCAAAGGGGGCCATGGCTTCCTCAGTGCTGCACTCACACTGTCCCTCCTCCCTGTCTCCAGCTACAGCACTTCCACACATTTTGGGAAATGCCAGCACAGCCAGTGGAATGGGATGGGTAAAGGTTGGTGGTTTAATTCTCAGTCCTATCCATGGCAAGGCCTGGGGTCTGAGGTAAGACATGGGTGGGCAAACCAGTGTGGTTTCCATCTAACAAAAAGGAGCCTGAGGGCATCCTGTCCACCTGCACCTCTCTCATGAGCTGTATTCATGGCAGAGCAGCAGGGTCTCCCTCTGCCTGCCTCCAGGAGCTGGGAGATGAACAGACCCAAGAGCATCCTTCTGTTTCACCCATGCCTGTGATGGGCTGCGCTCCCCAGCTGTCACGGCTGTGAAAAGAGACTGGGCTCCAGAAGGAGATGGAAAAGATGGAAAGCAAAGCCCTCAATGTCCTTCTCAATCACGATGGAAAAGATGGAAAGCAAAGCCCTCAATGTCCTTCTCAATCATGATGGAAAAGATGGAAAGCAAAGCCCTCAATGTCCTTCTCAATCACGATGGAAAAGGTGGAAAGCAAAGCCCTCAATGTCCTTCTCAATCACGATGGAAAAGGTGGAAAGCAAAGCCCTCAATGTCCTTCTCAATCGCAGAAGTGTTGTGAGGTCCTTAGAGAAAAAGTTCTGCAGAGAGTCTGTGATGCACAAAAATGGTCTGAGAGTGATGCAGGCCAAGTGTTTCCAGGAGGAGCAGGGATGGGAGGATCAAGCTTGCAGAAGCTGTGGGTGAGGCACCATGCAGGACACTCACAGACTTAGAGAGGTGCATGGGAAGGCTGTGCAATGGGCAGGCAATGGGCAGTCTGTCAGAGAGGCAGCTAAAGCAGCTTGTTTAGTCTGGCACAGATGAAGGGTGAGAGGGTGGTCTCTATAAATGGTCTCTATAAATACACATTTACAAAGCAAGGCCCCAGATTTATTTATATTTTAATTGAATCAGTTTAAAAATGGGAACCCTGGTTTTGTTATTTTGTTGGGGATTTTTTGTTCTTTTTTTCTTTTTTGGGTTTTTTGGGGAGGGTGGAGTTGTTTTGTTTTTCTTTTGTAAAGTAAATACAGCGGGGTTCACAGTCATTTCCACACATCAGTATCCTGAATTTGCTCCATCCTATAGAAATTTTCAAGTGTTCCCATTTACTTTTGTCCTCTTTTCCAGGAGGCTGAGTTCACAGGTGGCAGGAAGTGGTGGAGGGCTGGGAGGAGTGGGTCCTGACAAGAATGCCCTGTACCTACAGGAGCTGTGTGGGAGCACACAGGAGCTCCAGGTGCAGCCCGTGGACCTTGTGCTTCATGGCTGTGTTTGCTCCTTGGTGTGTCCCACTGAGCTCATCTCCCTGAGGCCAAAACCCCCAAGGCAGCCTCAGCACAGCAGTCGAGGGGCTGGGTGTTTGCTCACTTACAACAACTTGGGCATTTTCAGGCCAAAAGGAGAGTGTTCTCATCCTGTGTGGACTTCTCTGATCTCCAGATCTGCCCATGGCTTCCTCCAGCAGCAAGGAATATCTCATGGCAGGTTCATCACAGGCTTTAATTAATACAGAATATTCTCCTTTCAACATCTCAAAGCCCAGAAGACATCCTGGGCCTTGGCATTGTGTCTTTAAAGGACAGCCCAGTCCTGGAGGGGCTCCAGGACTCATCTCATCTGGATGTGTGGTGTGGAAGTGCCACAGCCCCAGGGATCTTCTGCAGGGCTAAGATGGGCACTGGGCTGCAAATCCCATGGGGAGCTCCACAGGGGAGTGCCAGAGTGTGGAAAGGACTCTCACAAAGCTCAGGAGATGAGTTTTCTGAGTGAAGATGTCACCTCCCTGTCTTGGGAATGCCAGTGTCTCTTTTTCTTTTTGCCAACCAGGAGAAAGAAGAAATGGTCATGAAGCTCGTGCAGGTTTCTGAAGCTGCTCTGGGCCTGCAGCTCCCAGCCAAGGAATGCTCAGGAGCATCAAGGCAGCCTCATTTTCCTCTGTGGGAAAAGGAAACATGCTTCCCTGCAGCAGAGAAGGCAGATTTGTCCTTCTCTATCTTAAATATCAGAGATCAGAAATATCTCCTGTTATGGAGGTGGCTGGGGTGCTGCATTCCCTGATCCTGATTCCAGCAAAACAAACAGCTGGATGGATTGCTGCTTGGTGGGAAGAAGTGTCTGAACAGCATCACCAAGCCATTCTCCTCTGGAACAAACTCCTCAGGGCTGCAGGCTCAGCTTTACACTGGGAGCACTTGGAGAAACCCTGTTCTGGCAGGGAATCTGTGCCTTCCCCTCATGCTCCTGGATTAATTAGAAAAGTCTTCAAACATCCCAAACACAATGATTGCCCTGTGATTTTTCAAATAAGCAATTTATTTTAGAAATAACGCCTCAGCCTCAGGGACCTCCTATCTATGCAAGAAGTTTTTATTAACTGCAGAGAGGAATCCTTTGGGGTGAAAACATCAGCTTTCAGAAGACTGTAATACACTGCTAATTTGTACTTATTTATTTATTTGACAAAAGCCATGAAAACTGAAAGGCATCCCAAGGATTATTTTAATCTCCTTGCCATTCTCTGGGTATTGTTTGTATTCTGGGGAGATCACTTGATATTTCAGCACTGTCTTCTCATACAAAGGATATGTTATTAACATGCATATTCTTTGGCAGCATTTCCACATGCTTTTTGAACCAGGAAGGCATTTTTTATCTTGCTTTCATTTGAAAGGTGGAAAAGCTGTTTTTCCATTAGGGCAGATCATCAAGGGAAATAGTTCAGACTGGAAGGAATCAGTCACAGCAGTGTCAATTCAGCTGCACAGGGCCCCAGAGGAAAGATTGGAGGAGTTTGGCTCTGTCTGGACTTTGTCTAACACAGCAGACTGTCCAGGCCTGATGGCTTTTTGGTGTGGGCAGTGACATCCAGGGGGCCTGTGAGGATCTGTGGGGCTGGATGTGGCATGGAGAAAGAGGGACCAAAGCACCAGCCATGCTGCTGAGCACTCTGAACCTGTGACATGTGCTGAGCCTGGCTCCTTGTGGGCTCAGTGAGATGCTTTTGGCAACAGAAGGGATTCAGTTCCCCTCTCACCTGAGCTGAGAGAAGCTCCCTGGAACCCAGCCCTGCACAGCTCAGCTCTGCTTGAAGGCTTTGGCTCAGGTACTTTGGGTTAATCTGAATTAGCAGCTTTCTCCAGACATGAGTCTTTTTCTGCTGCAGCAGGAGCATGGGCTGGTTTTACCGCTGTGGCTGGATCCAGAAGGGAATTTCTGTGCACAGGAGGGGTTTGGAGCAGAGGTGCAGCAGTGAGATTCCCCCAGCACAGCTGCCCACCCTAGCAAGGGGCTGCTCTGTGTTCCCCGTGCTCCTGGACACCCCCAGCATGACTTTATCTTTTGGCCTAAAGGAGTGTGCAGCTGTTTCACTGCCTGCTTTGGGCCTGGAACGAGCTTGCCTGATAATGTCTCACTTTGGCTTTCCCAAATCTGTTTGCTGGGAGTGATCTTGTACCTCACCGTGTGCTGCCAACCTCATCTGCAGCCAGGAAAATGAATGGCCCCAGCTGGCTCCGTGGTTTTTTCCCTAGAGAAAGGGCACAGGTGAAAAGGGAAGGTGCCAGCAAACAGCCAAAACTGGGTGTCCTGGGAGGTGGCTGGAGCTGTGTCCCCTCCTCTCCCACGGGCAGGCAGTGCCCTCTAGTGCTGCTGCCTTTCGGACAAAGCCGGGAATGCGAAATACGGAGAAAAACAAAGCTCTGCTCTGAGCTGGCACAGACAGATGGACACGAATCCCTAAGTTCTGCCAGCGCCCCGGGCAGGGCTGGCCATGGTTGTCCTTCTCCCTGGAGGAGCTGCATTGGTGGTGGCCATGGTGCCAGCGGTGAGGAGACACTGGGACACTGGGAGGTGACATACAGAGGGAACCCCGTGAGACACGGGGATTTCCCCTGGAATCACAGGAAGATCTGGAGTGGGGATCACAGGAAGAGCACAGATAATGGGTGCTGGGTCTGCAGGGATGTCCTCTCCTGGTGCTCCTCGTGTCCTCACTCTGGTGGCAAGGATCCCTCCAAACTGGCGGCACACTCGTGCTGGGAAGCTCCTTTACAACCTCTGCTGCCACCAAAACACCACGTTTCAACCAACAGGTGATGACAGTGACACTCCTGGGGAGACCGGTGCCATTGGCAAAAAGTTAAATCATTGGAGAAAAGTTAAATCTGTTTTGAATTAGGAAAACAGCAATGTTATTTTAGCTAGAGACTTCTTTTGTATCTTTCTTCCTTTTATTTTTTCCATTAAGAAATGTTTTCATTGTCTTGTAAGTGTTGAACATTTTATTGCTTCATTTTCATTCCTTGATCACAGTTTGTTTGTTGTTGGCCCCTGGCTCTAATCAGCTCTGCTTTCTAGAAGGGAAAAAAGGTTTTCATTTTCTGAATGCATGTATGTTTAATGAAAAAAGAAAGCCCAAAAACTCATCCTACCTCTGGCTTGAAGAAAATTTTCATTGGTACCCTTGGGAGGTGAAAAGCTTTTCTGTTAAACACAATGAGAAAGGAAATTTGATCCATATGATTCCACACAGCCTCTTCCTTCTTATTTCTGGCAGCATTCTCAGAGGATGTCTTTTATCTTCATCTCATCCTGACACCAGCCACAACCCATGTCCTGCTCTCAACATACTTGAGCACAGTCTTGCTGCTGAAAACACCTCCCATTTCTCAGCCAGGAAGGTGTCATTCATTACTTCTGCCCCACTGGTCTCTGGGGACTGAGTGGGGAGCAGGTTTCTTCTGTTAGTTGATGTAAATACACACAATTAAAAATTGCTCACTGCTTCTTAGAGATGGAGACCATTGGGAATGGACAGAGCCTTAGCACAGTCCCCTAGGGCAGAATCAGGGCCAGCTGAGGAGCTGAACTGTGCTCTGGAAAGTTTCTTTTCCTCTGCCTGTCTCAGGCCCTTGGTGTGAAGGCCATAGCTCCACCTCATGGTCCCTCCACCCCCAGAGGTCCTGGGTGCCAGCAGTGAGATGCTCCAGGTGAGGCTGGTGGGCCCCAGAGATGTGTTCTGAGAGGTGCCTTAATCTTTCCAATTAATGCTATCCTCAACAGCCAAGTTTTTTTGTCCTCAACAAGTTCAGATGGCTAAATTGCCTTCACTGGGACATCCTTTCTGAAAGTTAGAGGGCTGGATAACTTCCTTGGCTGACATGGAAATATCCTGGCCTCATACCAGAGGAACAGGAACCAGGGTGTCTCTGCCTGAAGACCTGGGCACAAGTGCTTTGTGGATTCCTGCTGAAATTGATACTCTGACATTGATTCCCAGTGGAGATGGGGCCTCATTAACAGAAGAGTTTTAATGGAGCCACATCCCCCTGCCAGCATCTTCCTTGGCCAGAAAATAACTCTCTTTCCTTGTAGTGAGCTGAAGTTCTTAGTTAATACTCACTTTTCCTTAAATGATATTTCACTGGTACAGTAAATGATCAATTTCTGTTCCTTGTAACCAAGGTCAGGTGTGAGAGAATAATAGTCTCCTACCCCAGCCTGGCACACCACATGGAAATGATTTATTGCTTTTCTAAAAGAGGATTCTTGACATTTTGAAAATGCAATGTAGTCCAACAGTAATTAAGCAAAAAGCAGGCTGCTGAACAATTGATTGCCACTGTCAGCAAAGCCTGATTAACTCAGATGCTTGAAGAACTGTTTCTGCAGCCCATGAATTAAAGGTTAGTAATTAAATTTATGGGCCATGGCCACTGTCTCTGGATGGCACTTCACTTATAAGCATCCCCATGAAGAATAATCAGATAGAAAAAAACACAGGTTGATACCTCAAAGGCTTTTTATTGAGAGACAGTGAAAAAGTGGCAGAGGATTGTGCAGCCATTGGGTGACTTGTGGCCAGGAAAGGCACCTCAGGCAGGACTGATGTCCTGACAGGGTGATGGAGCCTTGTTCAAGCTGAGAAGCAGAACCTTGAACAGGAATTTTACTTTGAAAGGATGAGCAGCAGTAATGTCTCTTCCACTTGAGCCTTCAGGGTGGGTTCTTGACCCAGCAGCCTGATGCACAAAGCCAAACCTGACACAGAAGCCACTGGTTGAGCTCTCCCAGTGATGGGAGAGGCCAGACAGTGATGGCAGGAGCTCTTTTGAAAGAGCTGCTCACAATCACAGCAGCTGCCAGGGAGCTTCTTTTGGGCCCCCCTGGTCAATGTGGAAAACATGATGGACAGAAACTGCCTTGAAAAATCACTGTAAAGCCAAGGGGCATCCTGATGTTCCAAAGCCCTCACAGTTCAGCTCCTCCCTTGTGCTGGCTGAGCAACATGAAACACTTATGGGAATTTCCCATCCTTTAAAAAGAGCTAAAGTTATGCCTTAGATATTTGGGGTTTCAGGTTCCCCTTTGGGCTGTCTCATGTGGGATGAACCAGGATAGCCAAAAGACAGGGATGAACCAGGGCAGCCAAAACCCAGCCACTGGGATGTGACAAACATTTCTGTGGAACAAGACTTTGGGATTTGGGAAGCCATGGGTTTTTACTGGATTCATGAAAGCTGTGCCTTCATCATGCAGGTTTATTGTGTGTTTGTTGAAGTTAAGGAGGTTTTGGGAGATGCCAGAAGTTCTGTTCCTGAGCAGAAGTTAACAGATGTTATTTGATTGCTTTGACAGTGTTAGGCATTGTTTTTGCAGGTTTCTTCCCACCACTGGGCTGTCATTCTTCATGAAAGCAACTTGAATTTAATTGCAAGGCTACGTTGGACTCCTGCAGAAGTACTTTGTAGTCTCATTTTCACATTAGGATAAAAACTAAAAAAATAAAATCAATGCATAATGATTTTTGCAATCTGCCATCCTCTTGGGTGAAACTCATCCAGAACAAACTAAAGAACAGTAAAAATCTACTTCTTCTGTGAAGACCCAACTCTGCTCATTACACATGGAAGATTCCTGCAGCTTTTCCCCCCTTCCTGCCAGTCTTGACAGACACATTTAAAATCCTGCATTTTACTGACAGCAGATTGAAAAGCAGTGTGACAGAGCTCGTGCTGCACCTTCACTGTTCTCTTCCCTCATGAACACAGGCCTGCAAACCCTCCTGTGCATTCAGAGGGTGTTTCCACAACAGCTGCAGTGTTAGCCAGCAGGATCAGGATTCACTCCTTTGTGGGTGCAAACCCAGCATCTAAAGTGCCCCCTGCCACCAGGTTTGCCCTAGCATGAGTTGCCTCTCCTGATAATTGCAGCTCTGTAGCTACCAGATCCAAGCAGCAGAAATTTCATGGGATTTTTGATGATTTGGGGTTAATTTTATCAGGGTTATTGGGAATCTCATGCTGGCTTTCAAATTTTGCTGTTAGGCTCTTCCTAACTGATACCTGCACTGAATTTGTCTTTTTTCTGTAACCCAGCAAGGGGTTTTGGTCCATTTTATGGCACTTTCAGGACCCTCTGCCTGGTGCTATTGCTGGTGGAGCTCCATGATGAGCACACACAGCTCTCATCTCACACCACAAGAACATGAAAATGTCACCATGGGGCAGACAGGGGTGGCCAGGGACATGTGGCCAAGGCAGCAGCATTTACTCACACAGCCTGAACGAGATAAATAGGCTGTGATTCATATTTCCATGGGTTTGTGCACATTCACACAGCTGTACTGAAAGGAGAAGAAAGAGTTATTTATGATGTGTTCTGAAATATAAATTATATCAAAGTCAAAGCTCAGGGTAATTGCTGCTGAAGTAGATCCAAAGGTTGGCATTATGATTAAATAGTGCTGCTGCCTTTAAGGGGAAATCTAGTTACAGACAAACAACATGGAGGTCAGCAACAAAATATAATTCAATTCCTAGCTATGAATTAATGAATGTGCTTTAGATTCATTTAAATCCACAAAGAGACTTTGTGTTGCAGAAATATTCATTAGAAACTTTACCAGATTATTCCTCTGGCAGGGGCTCAGCTTTCTGCACTCCTCCAGGTGAACCCAGTTCCCACAGAACATGAAGAATGTGCCAGTTTTCTTTACCAAATCCAGCTGCTGTGGGTTTTGGTGCTGTCCCTCTGCTGCAGCCCCTGTGCAATGCCTGTCACTGCTCAGCAGGCTCTGAACAGGACCCTGGCAGGGAGCAGCAGCAGGGTGACAGGCTCAGGGTGCTTTGAGCTCAGCTTGATTTGGTAGCAATGGGGTAACAGTGGAATGGAACCCAAAAACCCTACTGGAGACACCAGCCAGGGACCAGGTGAGAGCTTTCCACCTTTGCTCTGGGACTGTGGCCTCTCTGCAGGGTCAGTTAAGTGTGCTCCTGAATGTTTCCTGGGTTAATGAGGCTCTTCCCAACCATTGCTTATGAGGGCATGTGCTGGAAGTCTTTAATTTTTGAGGTTCTTTGTGGCATTCACATTCTCTGAAAAATTCCTTCACCCAGGATTTTTCTCCTGGAAAGCTGAGAAGCCTCAGAGAAAAGGAGAACAATTCTCATCTCATTTGATTCTCCTGTGTGGAATGTGTTTGGAGATTGTTTCCCACGGGTGATTGTTTCATTGGATTTGGTGTGAGTTGTTTTCACTCTTTGGCCAATCAGGGCCAAGCTGTGTTGGGACTCTGGAGAGAGTCAGGAGTTTTCATTATTATCTTTTCAGCATTGTGTAAGTATCCTTTCTGTATTCTTTACTATAGTTTAGTATTTTTTAATATA
This sequence comes from Molothrus aeneus, assembly GCF_037042795.1. Classification (NCBI taxonomy): domain Eukaryota; kingdom Metazoa; phylum Chordata; class Aves; order Passeriformes; family Icteridae; genus Molothrus; species Molothrus aeneus. Next base: position 5,781,607 of record NC_089657.1, on the reverse strand, counting down.
ATATAGAATTATAAAGTAATAAATTAACCTTCTGAGAACATAGAGTCAGATGCATCATTCCTGCCTTTGTCAGGGCATTCTCTGCAAATACAATAGTTATTTGGAGAGTTTTCCATGTTTAATAGTCTCTGGCCACCTTCCTAAACATGCAAGGAAAAGAGCTGATATAGCCAAGGACTATCCAGGGGAGGAAAATAAAATAAAATCCTCTCAGTGGTCACAAGAGGGGACAAAGTGGGGACAAGTCACACCAGTAGGTTACAGCCCTGCCAAGGGGTGCTGTGCCCCAGTCCTGCCTCCAGGAATGATGCCAGAGTGGGAAGGGCTCCTTGACCCACCCCATCCCTTCTCTGGAGGGAGCTGGGGCACTGTGCTGGCAGGAGATGAAAGCAGCTCTGACTCTGCCTTGGCTTTGCTGTCCCTGTCCTGGTGGTGAAGGAGGGATGGGTGGCAGGACAGAAGGCCACCTGCTTCCTTCTACCTCCTGTGACCTTCCTTTGCTTCTTCCCAATGCTGCAGGAATTTATGAGGGGTCTTTACAGGGGCAGAAGGCTACACTTGAAATGGGATGGACAGACCCCTCTGTCCTCACTCACAGCTTCTGCGGCTTTGGGCTGCAAATCAAACCATGAAGAGCCCAGAGGGCACGGGGGAAGAGCAGACAGCACCTCCCCAGAGTGAAATATTTGGATATTGACAGCCAGATCAGCTCACCCCAAACCAGACTGCTCTGAGCTGCTGCAGAGCTGCTGCTGGCAGAGACAGGCTGTGCTCAGCCCTGTGCTCATCCTGGGCAGGACCCTCCTGCAGGGGTGAGTGCTGGCCACAGCAGCCACCAGCCACTCCTCGTGGGTGACACTGGGAGCTGTGGCATTGCTCACTGTCCCCAAAGCACTGCTCCAGCTCCATCCACCTGCTAGGACCAAGCACTTGGCCACACGTCCTGAGCATGGCTGGGAGCATTGCCTCTTCAGTGCACTGCTGCTGCTTTTCCTCTGGGCTTACTTTTTATTTCTATTTTGTTTGCTTGGTGTTTCATTGTTCTTCTCCCATGGCTTGGTATGGTTTGCTGCAGGGAGCTGCCCCAGCCTCAGGTGGCCTCACCCTTCCCAGCCTTCTGCTCCAGGGGGTTTTGCTTTCCTGCAGCACCAAGATCTTGTGCCACAGAAACCAGCAAGTAATAACTCATAAACCATTTTTGGCTTTTAGTTCACAGTTAAGAGCTTGGGGGGAAAACATTTACTGTGGACAAGCAGTAGCCATCAAACTTGGACTTTGCCTTCCAAGCACTGTGGTAATTTCTCACCCATAAGTTTCACTCATTATTTATGGTAGAAAATCAGCTGCAGCAATTTAGGAACCTCAGGATGTGGTTTCCTTCACCCTTGTGCATACTTAGACCTCAGGAGACAGGTGGAGACTCTTCCACACTCATAAAATGGTGATTTCCAGTGAGCACAGATTTCATCCTGGGGTTTCTGGAAGGTTCTCACTTGGTTGAATATGAGCTTTTTTTTTCCAGGCACCATTCATATCCCTGGGGTCCCTGTGGAGATGCCACAGAATGAAAATCCCTGCCCTGGGGTAAAGAAGCAGGTGGACCAGGGCAAGAATCTTCTTCTTGTATGGCAGCTCTGATTCAGAGAACAAGATTCATTGCTGGCATGAAATGCTACAGCTCAAATGAAGTCAGATAATATATCTGCTTGAAATGAGATGCTCTGATTTCCAAGCAGCAGGAAAAGCAGCTCAGGTTGCTCAGCTGCAGTCTTTCCTTTTGAGCACTAGGCAAGCAGCAGGAAGAGGGTGGGGAAGGCAAATCTGCTTGTGCTGCTCCTGGGGATCACAGCCCTGATCCCACCCTCTGAGATTAAATTCATTTTAATTCAGGCATGAGTCCCAACCTCCCTGTTTGTGGGTGCTGTAAATTGCCTGTAAGCTTTACCAGGAGATTTCCTCTCCTGACCTAAATGCCATGGTAGCATTTGAGCTGTGCACCTGCTCCCAGCAGAAGCATTTCAGGGCACTTCTGAAACACAAATTTAATATCCTGGCAGTCCCCAGGACAAGTGTGTGTGCCTGCTATCAGCATGTATCTGCTATCTATTACCTACATATGTTAAAGGGTCAACATGGTATTTGTAACCCTGTCCTTTAAAGGGCCTCATGATGGAAGGAAGGACCTGTGTTGACAATGTTGCAGATGCTTGGTTCAAAGTGAAGTTTATTAAAAAGCTACCCTAATTTCGAAGGACTTTTTTACTAAGAAATAGAAGAAATCTTTAATTAAATCTCAAACAGCAGTGAGAGGAAACACCAAGAGTGTGAACATTTGAAATAAGCAGCACACCATAATAGGTTCAGGAAATAGCTGTTTTGGGCTCATGGAGAGTTCTCAAAATCTATAAAATTAATTGAACAGGAATGAAAGTAGTGATTCCCAAGGAACAGATGGAGCAGAGAAAGCTTGGTTACTTGGCTGTTGCTGTAAATTCCAGCTCAGTTTCTATTCCCACTCCCACCCCTCTCTGGAGGGCAATGCCCTGGTGTCACCACACCTCCCTTGGCACAAAGGCCACTGTTACCATCCCCTGCCTGGTTGGACATTTGGGCTCAGCTGGAAGGTAGAGAGGGAAGCAGAGACCCTGTCCCATGGAAAACATCAGCTTGAGATGTGTCCCCTGCAGCCCAAGCATTCCCAAGATGCTGAGTGCTTCCCCTCCATGGGCACCTGGCTCTGGCAGGCCTGGGACGAGCTGTTCCCCTGCACTGCTGGCAGCCCAGCCAAGTGCTCCTGACCATGGAATGCAGAAGTTTCCCGGCAGGTCTGCAGCCCCTGGGCTCTGTGTGTGGGTGTCCACTGACCTCTCCTGGCCAGACCCAGGCAACTCCCAACTCAACACCATCCCTGGGAAAATATTCCTGCTGGGAAGCAGCAACTCAACACAACTTCCAGTTAAAAGGCAACAAAAGAGGCAGAACCAACCCTCTGGGACATGCAGGAGATCTTCTGTGGTGTCTTTAACAAACTAAAGGCATCTGTGATTGTGGGTTATTGTTGCAGAAATAAATCACAGTATAGGGACAAAGGAAGACCTGGAAGCATCCAAAAATCCATCTCAGTCCTACAGTCCTCACTGGGGAAAAATTAGGGGTAAAACTGAGGTCTGCAAAATTATGCCTGTGAGGAAACTGGGCAACCTGGGAAATATTAAATAAGTATTAGGAAGAAAGGAGAAAATACTTTATTATTAAATATTATTAAATAATATTAAATATTGTTCAATAATAATAAATCTATTTAATATAATTAAATATATTTAAATAATTAAATATATTTTAATAATAAATAATATTAAATAATACTAATTTAATATTAAATAAGTATTAGGAAGAAAGGAGAAAATACAAATCACATGTATTTGAAAGGGCATCATTGCCTGAAGGAATCTGGTAAATCTCTTAGCTGCACCATGTAGGGCCATCTGTAAAAACCTGTATGAAAAATGGTTGTGGTTATTGTGCACTTGTAGTAAGAATTCAAATAAGCAGCAGCAGTAATTTTCCTGACAAGATAAGCCAAACATCTCCCCATTCTCATGGCTGTCTACAAATCCTCTTATTTATGTAACCATCTCAAAATGCCTCATTCAACTGATATTTCTCAGCTGCATATTTCAACACCTGCACCTCACAGCAGAGTTGAGCTGTGAGCTGGGCACTGACATTTGCTTTCAGGCAGGGGCAGCACTGACCCCTCTGCAGTTCTCTGGCAAAGCAGGGACCCTTGCTCTGGGTCCAAACAGATCCACATCTCCCTTCTCAGCTTGCTTTCTAGATTTTTTTAAATTTGTTTTTCCTGCTAGAAGACAAGGAGGATTGGCTAAACCTATAGCTTAAATATTATAATTAATTGGTGCTTTTTGATTTTTTTATATGCCTTCTGCTGCTATGCTAAAAGTGGCTTTTCTTTGTGTGAGAAAGCCTTTGTTTGCCTGAAGCAGGCTTTTCCCACCCCTGCATAAATAGCACTTTGAAAAATTGCATCACAAAACCCACAGCACTGGGATTTTAGAAAAAGAGCCTGAATGGCTGGAAACTTCACATAGCTGTGCAGCTGGGAGAGTGTGGCTTTCATCTGACAGGCTCTTTAAGGATGGTTTGACCTCTCTCTTCCTTTACATGCTGGGAGTTAACTTCTCCTGTAAGTGTCCAGCATAAATTATTTTAATGCAAATTTTCTTGTCAAAACTACAAACAGACATTTGATCAAAGGTCAGCTCTCCTTTGTGTTCCTGTTTGATATAGAAATTTCTATTTCATCTTTGACTGTCATGGTCAGTTAAGGGAACTGTTGCCTGATGGGAAATTACTGATGCATTTCATGTCCTCTCTCCAACAAGGCTTTTTCCCCCCTTTTCTATCTTATGGGTGTTTTAATTTGAATATGTTTTCATTTTTTAATGGAATAGTTAAATTAGCTTTGAAAAATGTCGTGGTATGACACTGAAAATTGTCTGCTTTTTAAACTGAAGCTCAATTTACTGCCTTTTGATATCCTGGGAGCTGATCAAATAATTACTATTCCCTTACTGCTGGTTGTATTTCATGCTTAAATTCTGGAACTCTTTTTTTTTTTTTTTTTTTTTTTAATGGGACAGTGACTGAAGAACAGGAATTGCAGCAAAAGGAAGGTTTTGGAAAAATTTTGTATGTATTTCTTGGGGTTTTTTGGCTCTGCTGTACCCAAGAGAGGCTGGGGAGCCTGGAGCTCACCCAGACCTGGGGGAGCACAGTGGAGGGGTGGAATGATCCTGGTTCCATCCTGCCCCAGCTCTGGCATCTTGGGCTCTGAGTGGGAGATGCTGCAGGGAACTGGCCACACCAAGACTGGGGAGGATACAGAAGCCAGCTAGGGAATGATCCCAAAAATCACATTTCTATCCACACAGACTCTCCCAAGAGATTATTTTCTTCTTTTCTTGAAGCAGTTTCATGGTTTGACCAGGCTATACAGGTCTGCCCAGGCTGTTTTCCTTTCCAGTCTTGCCCAAGGCCTCTTGACTGACAGTCCCTCTTTCCCCATTAGCTTTGCACCCAAGTCCCATGATGAGATTTAGCATCAGGGCACCTTTGGGGAATTTCACTTCAGGGCAGGGGAATTTCATTTCAGAGCTGTGGCTCTCAGGCTAAGTCTCCAGGGGTGTAAAAGGCTGACTCCCATGAGGCTTTGAGGTGCTGAACCTACATCATTTGCTAAAACATCACGGGAGATTTCTGCCAAAGCAGGGAATTGAGCACAGCTCCTCCTGTGGCCAACACCCCAATCCCCATTTATCACCCTCCTGCAGCTTCTTTGGAGCTCTTCACAGTGTGTAAAGTCAAGTCCACATCTAAATCCTTGTAGGATTTACTACCTTGTGGGATTTACAACCTTATAGGATTTACAGCAGCAAACCACTGCTGCTGTATCCCTTGACTTTTCTCTATGCAAGGGCAGACATGTCTGACATGTCTGCGGCTCTGGGGCTGCAAACCCCAGTGAGATTGGAGGACCAAAACCCAGGTCATGATTAAAGTTCAGCTGTCCAAACCTGGAGCCATTTTGGGGGGCCTTGCCTGTGGATGAGTTCTGAAGCCATCCCCCTTGGGGTTTTTACTGATGTGCACCATGACTGTTACTTGAGAAAATCCCTGGAGCCATAAGCCCATCCAAGGAGGTGGATGCCATAATTAGACACCACCCTCTGGGAAATGTGAGATGCATTTTAGTCCTAAGAGAATGTTGGCTTCTTATGCAAAACTTCTTAAGGCCAAGGACTGAAGAGCTTGGAGTCATGGCAGAGACACTGCCTCCTCCTCCCCACATGGCTCCAGTCTGAGCTCCCAAGGACCTGAACTTCTTGCTCTTCTCTGCAATTTGCAAACCTTCCCCTTTCATGAGCATTTCCTGGTGCTTTTTATGGAGCAGGATGTCCAGAGCTGCTGATCCATAACTCACTCTGCCAGGTTGTGTCTCCTGTCAGCAAAAAGTCTTGTAACCAATTTCCCTCCTTTCTTGTGTCTCCTGCTGTAACCCTCAAGCACACAAACTGGTTCCTTTGAGATGGAGAGGGACGTGGGGCAGCTTGGATGTGCAGAGCCCTCCTCTGCCAGGGAAGTCTTTGTCCTTCCTGTGTCTGGGGTGAAGTCACTTCTCATTTATCCAGCAGCAACTTCTGCGATGTCCCAGCTCTCCTCAAGGGTGACAGTGACACCAGATGGCAGCAGTGGCCTTCGGATCCAGCTTTGGGTGAAGCTGGCAAATGTTTCTCTGCATCCCAGCTTCCCTCTGTACTTCACTTCAGTCAGTTCCTGCACGGGCCCACAAAATGAAATTGCACTGAGAATCTACGTGCTGTAGTTATTTAGTGTGTCAAAATCACACACAGAGACCAACTGAGAAAGTCAAGAAAGAGAATTCCTATCTTCAGGTGTACTTTAATTAATAATTTTGTGGCTTTGATGCTGCACTGACAAGAGAAAGCAAAGACCAGGATTTTTGAAGGTCATGGGAATTTTGGGGTGCCTGGTTGAAGTGATTGCTCACTGACCATCTGAGGAGCTGCCAGGGGGTAGGTGAGGATTTGTGCCATCCTGCATCTTTGCCCTTGGTCTCATGAGGCCTTGGAAGATGCTGGAAGGCTCTGGCTTCATCATTGTAGAGCCTCCTGTCCACTGTGCCCTGGCACCAATCCTGCACTGCCACTCCTGCCTGCCAGGCCCACAGAGGGGTCAGCACTGAACTGTGGCAAGGACCAGAAGCTGGGCCAGGAGGCCACAGGCTGTGTCTTTTTAAGATGCTCTCACCTAACACACCTCCTTTGCAGGAGTGGAATATGAGGCCCTGACTGCATTTTGTTTATGATGATGCCCACATATTTATTGAATTTCTTTTAATTGATCTGGAGGCTATCAGTTCCTGTTAGCCACTCCAGAAATTATCACTGCACTAACTGCAAACAGGAAAAGAGAATACCCAACCTGGATGACTGACTGTTCTGTGTGTTGGGGCAGAGAGTTCCAGCAAAGAGAAAGAACAGAGCCAAATCCTACAGACTAAGGGAAGACCTTTCAGTGATGGACAAAAGTGGAGAAACCCCAGTAAGTGCCATGCTCATTCCTTGGATTTTGGAAAGGGACCAAAACCAACTAAAGTGGTGCTAAGTAATTCACACTGGCACACTTTAAAACAGTTTTAAGCAGCTCAGCAGTGAGAATTGTTTGGTTCAACAGAGGAGCTGGACTTTTTTAGGTTAAATAAGAGAAATACTGATATAGTCCAGGAATCCTGCTGTTTTTTTTCTCCTAGATACTAATTACTGCATTTTGACTTCTCTGCTACTCTCACTGACCTGGTTTGCAAACAGAAACAAACCATTACAGCTTAATTTATGCAGGGCAGTGACCCTGCAAGTAGCAGGATAGGAGACCTGGACTCAGTATTCTCTTTACCTGTGCCCAGGAGACTGGGAAAATTCAAATTTTAAGGAAAAACCTCTGGAGTCAGGAAAACCTCAGAAAATCCACTAATCCTTGATTGCAGGCTTAGTTTCTTGTATCTGTCTTTACTAGCCATGAGCAAACCACTGGGCTAGTCTCCAGCATGCCCATGGGATGAGTCTGGAGGAGCAGGAGAGGCTGGGATGGATTCCTCTCAAGGGGCTGTATCAGAGTTTGGAACATGAAGCCCCTTCAGACAGGACTGGCAGTGTCCCCTACACACTGCTGCCTTGAAAAACCTGATTTAGCTCACAAGGTACCTCTTATTGCCTAGAGCAGAGATCCCTTCCAGCACCAGGCAGAGTGGACTGGACCCTACTCTGGAGTTACCAGCTCTTAAACCAGCTCTGTAACCTGAAAACAACTGGTGGCACATGAACAAAACTGTGGGTGCTCACAACTGAAAGAGGAGCTTGCACTGGCTTTAGATACAACAGTGGCTTTGCAGCTTGGGATGCTGAGAAGGTGCTGCAGCAAATTGCCTTGTAATAACATGAAGCAAAAGCTCAGCAGAAAGTCTGTGAACCAGATAAGATTGATTAAACAATTTCTAAGCAACGGGGTTGCACATAAAAATTTTATTAAAACCTCAAGTGCTAAATTTATTTCCTGGGTCTGTCACCGCTATTTTTTTTTTCAGTAGTGATAATTACTACATTAGAAATTAAATGAACCTCATATACTACATCTTTCAGACCTCCTAGGAGAGTTGTGAAAGTGATTTAGGGAAGTGAATTTGCTATTGTGCCTAATCAAGTTACAGTAATTGTCACCTATAATTTTAACTTGACTGCTATGTGTTTAACTGGAAGCTTTACCTTTGGATTTTTTGTAACTGAGCTTCTCTGGAACTATTTTTCTACTTCCCATCCTCTTCCAAAACCCACGGGCAGAAGACAAATCATTGCATGCAGCTGTGCAGTCAACAGCATTGCTGTTTGCAACCACATTGCCTTCCTCATCAACCTGATGTGTTGCAGAATCAGATGATGCTTCTTGTAACACCAGCACCAAGCTGTGTTCCTTCAGAGTCTAATCACAGCTGTGTAGATATGAGTGGCAATAAAGGGACTTTCTGGGCTGAGGGGCTCCTTGACAGGACTGCAAGTATGGTTCTGACTGGCCTTTGGTTCTGTAGGTGTTTGGTCAGAGATACATTCACAGATTTGACCCTGCTTTGTGCTTTGGAGATGCTGGGTCATGTGCAGCCCTCTTTAGAACAGCTCATTAATAAGTCCCTGATTCTGATTCCCCCCAGCCAGACCTCACCTTGTTTCCTTAATGAGCTCTGTGGGGCACCAGGCCAAGGGGTTTGCAGAGCTGCAGGTGAGTCCCAAAGTAAGACACAATGGAGACAAAGGTGTTCCAGTGCTTCTCAGCAAGAGCCCAAGCTGCTGGGTTGGGAGCTGGGCCAAGAGTAGGCTTGTGGAGGCTGTTAATGCCTCCTCCCAAACATGTGCAGCAATTGTATTGCACAGGTTCCCTCTTGTGCTTTGAGGTCTGGGCAATTGCCCTGGTCATTCATCTCTAAAAGCTGACTGCCTGCTCCTCCCCCCCTTTTCTTGCTAAAGAAATGAACCTGTGAACAGATACAGAGATGTGACTGCAGTCTGCAACAGGACAAGGTTTCTTGTGGACTCAGGGAAGATGGTGATGATCATGAACATGGAAACTCTAAATCTGAGTCACAAGAACAGATGGAAGAATGGGGCTGCTTCTGACCATACCCATTCAACACAGTGCAACACTTGCCCTCCTGAAGTCCCACCATTTATAAAACTTGTTCAGTTTTGGCTGGGATCAGGCCCTTCATTTTTATAGAGTCTTTTATGGAGCATTAAAGGCCCAGAAAGGGTATATTATGTTGATGCAATTGAAGGAGGTTACTCGAAACTATTTTATCACTGTAACACTCGTAGAAATTATTGTGCTTGTGTGGCTTTGTGCTGGCACTCTGGAGCAATGTGTATGGAATAGCAGTAACCTTGTCCCTGAATAATTCATGTTGTTTGTCAGCCACTTCTTAAGCCTTTCTGCTTAACCACAGAAGATTAGCATTTTTGTTGCCTTTTTTTTTTAATCAAAGGTTTGGGGTGGGGGGAAGGGAGGGTGTCAGTTTTCTTTTTAACTTATTTTAAATACTTCCCCAGGCTTTCAGTAGGAACCATAATAATTCAAACTGGGATATTTTGGTCTTAGAAGTATTTTAGCTGGCTCTTAGGCCTGCTACATTATACAACTTTCTGGTAAATCATGAATAAGCTGAAAGGCTAGAGAGCTTTTTTCCTAATTTCTCAAGGGTCCTTTTACTACCTAATTTGTTTTCATCCTATGTTATTTACTGACTAACTCTAATCAACATTTCTGGTATTGTTCCAGTCCACAAGTGTGGGAAGGTTTGGCAGGTAATGTGTGGCAGTGCAGGGAGGCAGAAAGATCCTGGCCTTGAAATGAATATTGCTGGATGGAAATTGGACTGCATTCATTACGTGCTGCTGTTCTCCTGAGCTTTTTCTTTGATTAAGGATGCTCCACTGCTGTAAAACAGCAAAGTTAGGCTCTGAAGTGATGCTGAGCTGCACAGTTTCAGTTCAGAAATACTCAGCCTCAAAATCAACAGGATGGAGGTAAAAGTCAAGGGTCTGGCTCAGAGCAAAGTGAAGGGGAAATGCCAGCCTGGGCAAATACAGGGCTGGGGTTTGTTTTCTTTGCTTCCACCTTAGGGTCATACAAAATAGTCTTTGGTTTCTTGGTTTTGGCTTTTTTGTTTGTTTGTGTAAATTAAAGGTGAAAATTTGAGTTAGTGATGCCATTAAGTATCCATCCTGTATTCCTCATGGAAAAAGCCCAGCAGAGGTTACCCAGGGGGTTTGGCATACCCTGGCTGCTGGGATGATGACAGCAGGCAGCCCACTGTCCTGCTCCTGACCCAGAAGTCACTAAACTGGTGACACATCCCCTTTGTCTGTGGATCTGCACCAGCCCTTTGTGTCTGAGCAAACTAAAATCACTGGCATGCAGCAGCAGCCAAGTCCTGCTGGCAGGAGTGTCACTGAAGGGAGAGTGTTTGGGCTGTGCTGCTGACAGACTTCACAGAGAAATGCTGATATGGGCAGCTCTGTGGGCAGACCTGGTGAAGCAGAGGTTGGAGTGAGATCACTGCTACAGGACACAAATTCCCTGTCTCTGCAAGGCATCTCTGCTGGTCTGTGTGTTCCCTTTATTTTCTATGCTCTTTCTTTCACTCTGAATTTTCATCTGACACATCAGGTGAGGTCTGGCAGGGGATGAGGTGGCAGAAATCAGGACATGGCCCCAGCTGTGGTGTGACATTCACACCTTCCTCTGGCACTCAGCGTTGGCTCATCTCCTTTGTGCCATTGCTAATTCTTTTGTGTTCCTCTCTGCACTGTAACATTTAAGAAAGAAAACCCGGATGCTCTTGAAACACCAAAGGGCTTTTGGAAGCGACTCCCGTGTAAAATCCCAAACTTTGCAATTCGAACTTTCCAATCAACTAATTTTCCAAAATGCTGGCACTGAGTTTCTCCTCCTTCCCTCACCGATCCAGCCACTTCTGGAGCTTCATCCTGCCCTGCCGTGTGTGGCTGCCAGGAGCATCCCCAGCTCCCCCCGTGTGCCCTGCCAGGAGCATCCCCAGCTGCTCCCGTGTGCCCTGCCAGGAGCATCCCCATCTCCGCCCGTGTGCCCTGCCAGGAGCATCCCCATCTCCCCCCGTGTGCCCTGCCAGGAGCATCCCCAGCTCCGCCCGTGTGCCCTGCCAGGAGCATCCCCAGCTCCCCCCGTGTGCCCTGCCAGGAGCATCCCCATCTCCTCCCGTGTGCCCTGCCAGGAGCATCCCCAGCTCCCCCCGTGTGCCCTGCCAGGAGCATCCCCATCTCCGCCCGTGTGCCCTGCCAGGAGCATCCCCAGCTCCGCCCGTGTGCCCTGCCAGGAGCATCCCAATCTCCCCCCGTGTGCCCTGCCAGGAGCATCCCCATCTCCGCCCGTGTGCCCTGCCAGGAGCATCCCCAGCTCCGCCCGTGTGCCCTGCCAGGAGCATCCCCAGCTGCTCCCGTGTGCCCTGCCAGGAGCATCCCCAGCTCCCCCGGACCCGGGACAGCTCCGCCTCTCTCCCGCCGCTGCGCTGCGCTCGCTGGGCAGTTTCTCTGCTCCTGTTCCTCTATCAATCAGGTTTCAAACCTCCCTGCTGAGGAGCTGTCCTCGAGTCACATCAGGTAAGCTTAGCTATGCATTGAATTCAGGGAGTGGAACTAATCCCACATTTCAGCTCGAGAGGAGAACAATGAGGCAGGAGCTGAGCCTGGCCCCTGGCTCCAAGGTAGAGGGTTTAAGATATATTAGTTGAAACAGATGCTTTACACTTAAGAATGTGTGCTGTATCTAATTCCAGGTCTATCTCTGTTTAGCTGAATGACAGGCCTATATATTTCATGGAAAGGAGATACAATACATAATGTATTACATATATGCCCAAATTATGTATATTATGTTTAATGTATGTATGCTTTGGGCCATTACTCCTGACATAAAAGCTGCAATGCCAAGATCAATAATCTGCATATAAATTCAGGAGGACATAGAGCACTACTACCATTAGCAGACAGGAGCCCCCTGAACAAGTACCTGCTTTTGCTTTCCCAACTGTTGATATTTCAGTCACTGAAAGAATGAAGTTCTGTGCTAAGTTTCATTTCCAGTACTCTGTGGAGAAATGTCTGGCTTACTGTGAATTTTCTCCCAGCATTTCCTTTGCCTCCAAGGGATATTCATATTGACTATGACAGAACTGAGTTTAAATTTTTTTAATGATAAAAGATGAACCTTTATTCAGATCTGAATTTATAAAATCCTTATTTATATAGATTTGAATCTTTTAGCTGAGTGGCTATGCTGATTGCTAAAAATGGTACTTTATTGGCTTACCAGGTCCCCAAAGTGCAATTGCCATCTGTGGCAAATAGAGGAAAATTTTAATTTCCCCTGATTTGAAATGTAAAAAGAGTGGTGAATAAGAGGGACTGCCCTGAGATCTTGCCTGCACAGCGCATGCTTGAAATGTGAACAATCTCTGCAAGAAAGAAATGGCAATAAAATGACTTTCCCTTTTAGCACTATTGTACCTTTGTATCTATTGTACCTTGTACCTTTAGCACTATTTCCCTTTGTACTATTGCTACTATTAGTAAAGAGAACCAAACTCAGAGTTTTTCATGCCTATGACAAGCAAACATGACAAATCTGAAAATGAGTTAAGACATTCTTTCCTTTTGCCCTGCCCTTCAATTCCTTCCCTGCCCTGCTCCTCATGTGGTGGACAAGTTTTCCCTTCCTGTTAGCTTGGGGCAGCAGGAGAGAAAGGTGGTTCCCTGCAGGGGAGGAGCCCTTCCCAAGGCAGGATCTGTGGATCTGCACAGGGAAAGCTGAGCCTGCTGAGGAATTGCTGCAGTGGCCTGAGGATTTCACCAGGAGCCCATGGCAACAGCACTGGGCTGGCCCAGCCAGACCAGTTTGTAGCCTGGCTGATCAGCAGGTTTAGTCCTGGGGGCACAAGCAGGCTTTAAAAAAGTGCAGATGTAGCAGTGATGGATCCTCCAGGCTGGGTGCTTTCCTGATTCCTAGTGTGACTGCCTTGGATTTCCTGTGGGAATTGTATTTCCTGTGCTTGCCTGGCATGTGCGCTGGGGCAAATGAATAAATAAGAATCCTGGGTTTCAATTCCAATGTGGCCTTTAGTGTTTGCTCTTAAACTTGTGTAGCAGACCAAAATAATTAAGTTTAAATATGGATGGATGTTACAGCAGGATAATACAGATATCTCTATATGACTTTCTACTTTTATTTATATGTCAGTTTATCAAAACACCCTAGGGATGTGCAGTAGTCAAGGTAGTGGTTTTTGGTGTAGTTTTTAAAACCTCAGAATTGAAACCTTGGACAGCCTTCCCCTTGCCACCCAACAGCATAAAGTGAATGCTCTGCCAGGTCTCAGTATAATATAAACCATTTCATCTTAACTATTTTTATTTGGAAAGCTCTTCTTTATTCTGCTAGGTTAAGGAGCAGGCATGTTGTCTCAGCACAGTTAAATCCCACAGCTTATTACCATGAAATACATAAGCTCAGAGGATATGAAAGTGTTCCATCCAAGAGGATATGAAAGTGGGCTGCCCAGGGAGAGTTCAAGGCCTCCTGTATGTGGAACACAGTTCCAGGCTTTAAAGCTGTGCTGTGTCAGGACTTTCAAAAAGGCACTTTTCCAAATGGCCTTTTAAACTGGAGTTATCTCCCACAGATGATTAAGACCAGTTTGCAGAGGAGAATTCAGTTTGGAAGGGCTCCTGTGCCTCAGAGGTGCAGTGGCAGGAGGTGTGGGGAAGTGCAGGCAGGTGCACTGTGACAAGCCCAGGGACCCAAGAGGAGCTCTGTCACTGAGGCTTTAGGAGCCCAAATTGGGTGGCAGCTCTGCATCCCAGCTGGCATCACCACTGCTCAAATGTTGCTGGAATCTCCCTGGGGCAGACTAAAGCTGAGTGACTGCAGTTGGACACAGCCTTATCTGGGAAAAGAATGAGTGAGCTAAACCTGTGTGGCCTAATTTGTGGGTGCTGGGGGTGAAATGATGGAAAAGCTCATTACCCATCTTGCTGCTTTAGATTTCAGAATCAGTCATCTTCCTTATTGTATATTCTAATGCAGTATTTGCAAATAATTTCTAGGAATCCAGCCATTGTCTGACTTCCAGTTATCTTGTTCATTCTGGACCTCAGTTCAGTGTCCCTCCATTCAACAATAAAGATACTGACCACAAGGAGAAAGTAAAAATTGCCAATAAACAGAAATATGTAAACTGAAGTTTTACAGTCAAATATTCCAAATTGAACTTAATCATAGTCCACAGAATATAAATTATGCAGTTGAATTTGGATGGAGCAAGTAAATAAGGGAAGCTATTGGGGTATCTGTAAAACACCCATTGTTTCATTATTTTTAAAAAATAAACTAATTCTCTGTATTAAAACTATTCCCTAATGGAAGTTGACAAATGGGGCTTTCCTCTATTATCAAAATGGCCACACTATCCATGACCTTCTCCAGGATGTTAAGATTTTTTCTGGTTGTTACCTTTCTGAATTCTGAGTAACACCACACTGCCCCATCTTTTCAGATAGTACTGACTCAAAATAGCCATTAAAAGTTAGAGGTCTGAGATATTTGTTTTTAAGCTACAGGACTTCTGAGATATAAAAAGAACTCCAGTGTATTAAGCTTCCAGTTTTCTTTACGCTGAAAGGATGAAGGGGAATGCTACATTTCTTCCTATTGCAGCTCTGGGGATTGTATGTTTTATATTCAAATTCTTCAAAATACCAAAAAAAAAAAAGTTACTGAAGAGAGGAGGAACTCAAAAATACACCAGCTCTGAGTGATGACTTCAGAATAGCCCAGGGGTACAGGATGGTGTTGAGTAATTCAAGTTTACTTTCTGCTAAAAGATCCCTCTGGTTTCACTGGCTCCCACAATTAAGGAGGAAAGCTAATTTGCTCTTGCCTTTCTTGGCTTGTTCCAGGCAGAAATGGCACTTTATTTTTGCTCTCACCTTTCTCTATCCATCTCTGCTCTTCAGGAAGTGGCTGCACCTTTCCCACAGCTGAATCACATTGATCAGTTTGCAGTGAGATCAGTTTGCATCTACAGCAGTGCATTGAAGTCCCATCTCAAGGGTCTGTTTGATCTTGGCTGTCTGGAAGTAGAGAGGACACAGCC
This sequence comes from Molothrus aeneus, assembly GCF_037042795.1. Taxonomy (NCBI): domain Eukaryota; kingdom Metazoa; phylum Chordata; class Aves; order Passeriformes; family Icteridae; genus Molothrus; species Molothrus aeneus. The sequence continues at coordinate 5,766,276 of NC_089657.1, read as the reverse complement.
AGAAGGGCTTGGAGATGAGATTGAACCACTTGTTCAAACCCTGAAGACAAGGACAGAAACACACCTTCTCCTGCTCTGGATGGGGCATTGTTTGACATGTGTGTGTGGTTTGTTTTACAGTGACCAGGAAGCCTGGGGGATCAGGGTCACGTTTGTGGGCAGGAGAGATTTTGGAGATTCCAGGTCTGATATGCAGTGTTTGCTCCAAAGAGCTGGGAGCTGGTTATTATTTAAGTGGTGCTTTTAAACACCATTTTTAGGAATAAGAAATAAGTGCACAGATATGCATGAAAGACCAACAAAAATACATTACTTGCAAAGAGGCTGGAGGTAATTCAGTCTCAGAGGATGTTCTGGTAGTGCCACATTTTCTGCTGCCAACCTGGGCTCTGATGCTCGCCACTAACACAGCCATGAGAAGGGTCCTGGTGTCTTAAGGAAGGATCACTATAAAACTGATGATTAGAGACTTGACAAGCTGGAAGAGGGCTGTGTCCTTTCAGATGGCTTTGGGTTATACCTGCTGAAAAATGAGATTTTCAGGGGGACCAAACTCACTGAATCTCTTCTTCCTGTTCCTTGTGTTGCACAGAGCAGTGAGATCCAGCTGAGTACTGAGACTTTGTCTCGGTGCAGGTACCTCAGCCTTCTCTTTGAGTCTCCTGGTAATCACACACTAGTCCTGCCAAACTTTATTTTGACAGTGGAGGAATGGCTATTTTGTTCTCCAGGATACATCACTGTCACATCACCCACATGGCACCAGTCACCCCGACTTGTAGCAGCTGCTGGGACTTGCTGACCACAGCAGAGCCTGTCATTGTGAGATTAAGGAGGGATTAGCCCTGCAATTTCAGTCAGCCTTAAGAGAAAGGTTAAAGACTTTGGGAGGAGGAAATACGTGTGTGTGTGTGTGTGTGTGTGTGCGCACATGTGCCTTCCAAAACAACAGATGGTTTCAATAAAGTTGCTCCTGCTGCTAGGAAGTGGCACTTCTTGACATTAGCAGAGCCATATCTCATCAGGGTTCTTGTTTCTAGCAGGCTGGCTCAGCAGGGCCAAGCCCATGTCTGGCATGGGGTAATCAGGGAGGCGCTCCCATCTCTGCCCCATTAATTGCCCCCTGCCAGGCTGCCCTCTCTGCTGATGGAACGCCCACTGTGCTCCGTGGGGCGGGATCGATCGCCTTTGAAGGGCAACTTTCCCTCATGATCTGCAATTCCCCCCCGCTTAAACTGCAGCCAGAAGTGTCTTTGTACGGGTTCTGCAAGAAATGTGTGATTTCTTGGAACCGCTAAACAAAAACCTCTCTGCTCCAATCAATGGATCGATGTATTAAATTATTGTGCAGCTAAATTAATGTGCCCCGAGGTGACAGAATTGCAGAAAATGAGCAGTGTTTTATGCATTAAAGACAACCTAGTAAAAGATTGTTTTTCAAGGTTAGGTTGTTCCACAGTGAATATCAAGATTTTTCCAATTAAAATATGAGGGGTTTTCGGAGCTGCATCAGCTCTATTGCTTCTCACAGTGTCACAGTGCAAATTAACAGGTACAAATAACAGAAAAACTGGAAATAGTAATTGAGACATATTTGGGAGTTAGGAAGTGATACTGTTTGTTTTTTTTTTTTTTTACTAGTTTGTATTTAAATTTTATAGGTAAACAATTTTGCTGGAAATCACTGTGGGGTTATTTTGGTGGGATTTTTGTTTGCTTGTTTAAACTCAGGAGTCGTGAAAAATGTCACCATTCATAATGTTGTCAAGAAAAACTAAAGAGCTTCTGCAGCCCTTGGTTTTCTCTTTGCAGGCTATATGTGGGGATAGGCTGTGCCTTCCTTTCTTAAAGTAAACATGATATCCAAAATGAAAATGGGAATATTAAAATGTGTTCCCTTTTAAAGCTGCATCCCTGGTTCAGATTTTCTTTGAATTTTGGTCCAGTTGTATTTCTTATCTTCATTTTACTGACAGCAGAAAACATGGGGAGTTTCCTACACACCAAATACGGTGTGGCAAGAGCTGCCTGTTCCAAAAGTGCTCTGTGCACCCTCCCTGGTGCAGCAGGAGCACTGGGACAGGTCCCTCCCAGGGGACCCAAACCAACCATTTCATAGACATGATGTTCTCTCTGTCCCTATGCTGAAGGCAACCAGAATAACCAGTTTGCTAATTAACTTGTTCTGCAGGTGCAATGACAAAGGAAAACCTTTTCAACAACTTCATGGTTTGCCCCAACTCTTTTTATGGATATCTTCTGAGTTCTCAAATATCTGAAAAAGTTTGTATTTTGTCCACTTTCTCCTGAAACTTTTTCCTTTTCCTATTTTCTCTCTTGAGCTCATGACAAAGACATTTTTATTCTGAAGGCAAGAATCCCAGAACACACAGTGCCAGTTGTGAGTTTATAAGGAGTCCAATCTCTCTAATCACAGACAGACTGTTTATTCCTTATCAGTTGACATAATTTCATTTTTATTTTGAACCTTTGGAATATCAAATGGGAAAATTTCACCACCAAGTGTGTGTTTTCAAGCTCTATCTCCAGAAATGATAAATTAGGTGTGAAATTAAAGCACAAGTGAAAGCATCCTGGTCCCTCAATTACAAGGACTTTGAATCCTTGCAAAATCCTAAAATAGGTTTCAGTGCATTGCTGCCAGAAGAACTAAAAAAAAATTTAAAAGTACCAAAAATTATTAAAATACATACCAAAAACTGTTATAAGATAAAAGGATTTACATGAATATGTCTATTCACAGCTCCCCATTGTCTCCTGGAAAGCCAGAATTTATGAAATCAAATTATTTGATCAACAGCATGAAGAAATTTGTGGCAGCATCAAGCCAAGAACCCAGTTTTTCACTTCTACACTCAAATATGGGTCTGCATCACTCCACAGACAAAACAACAAGAGGAGAAAGAAATGATGAAGCAGAAGGTAAATGGAATTCTTTAAGAATCTTGTGATTTCAGAAAGAACAGGCTCAAATATTTGTGTGCAATGCAAATGCCATTTATATGAAGCTTTAACATGGTGTGTGACTGTCATGGATTTCAGAGCAGCTTGCACAGGGAACACATCTCATTCTGCCCTTTAGAGTTCCAGGGAATAAGGATGGAGAGCTGGGTGAAAAACTGGGTGAAAACCTCCAGGCTTCCATGGTGCTGCATCCTAGGAGAGCTGATGGAGGTATCCAGGGAAGGGAGAGGGTGATGGAGTTATTCCACTCGAGAAAGGCTTCAGCCTCAGCAAAAGTGCTGCTATTGATACCTCTTAAGGCACATCTAAACCTGTTTGTATGGCAATTTGCTTGCTTCACCAAAAACCATACAAAGGTAAGCTATTTCAAGTGCTCCAAAGTGCCAGTTCGGTGTGGGATTTGTATTAAAAAACATTCTACATTTGGCTTCTGCATTTTAACACTAATCCAGCCCGGCCCACACACCCACACCGAAGGAAATGAACTGTATCAGGCAATGTCATTTGCTAAAGGGTAAGAGCAGAGGAATTCTCCATCCCCTCGTTTCACATTTCTAGGGACAATTTCACAGGCTGAATGGGGAAATTGGAAAACTGCAGAATCGATTTGCAGACGTGAAGTTCTATTTTCTTGTACACCTCCTTCATCAGAGTCTCCATCACTCCTGCCTCGTGCAGCATTATCATCGGAGCAGCCTGGACACCACTGATAATTGCTGAGTGAGGGGAAGGCTGTGCCTTGCAAGCAAAAGTAAAACCAGTGGGGTGCAACTGCCTTTAAATTCACCTGTTTTGGAGAAGTGGTCATCTACTCAGGCTACTAATTTCTGAGAGTTAACGGGAAATTAATTTTAAAATATTATTCAAATTGGTTTTGTTTGCTTTTTTTTCCCATGAAAAAGCTGTGAAGCTGTCTTAAATCTATTTTGCATAAAACCAGGAAAAATAGACACAATTTTGCAATGCTTCCATTATTTAATTCTTCATTAATTGTATTTCACAAAGAAAAAAAACTCAAAACCTCTTCCACAGCAAACACCTGATAATGACACCATTCCCAAAAATGAGACCAGTAGCTAATTGCTTTAGTAAACTGGAAAACCTGTTGACTATCATCGACTTGACCTCTGGGATGGAGAGAGAAATGTGATATTAAGGGTCAGGGATAATAAAATGGTCACTTGTGTGTCTGCAGTCACTCAGCAGCTCTGTGGGACAGGTAGGGCTGATCTGGCTGCTCACAGCATGCTGGGCTTACCAACCCTGAAAAAATTCAGAATATTCCTGTGTAACCAGCTTTCACACCAAGCAGCCGGTTATTGGTTTCTGTTAAAGGTGAATTCAGTCTCACACAGCTGTGGGTCTCAGCACACCCTTGCAGCACCAGGACGCTGGCAGGCCTTCCTGTGCCCCTCTCTGCCGGCCCTCAGCACTGAGGCTGGCGCCAGCCCCGCCGGCCATCTCCGGGGGACACCTCCAGGGCTTGCCCCAGGAGCTCAGCGTGGGCAGGAGAATAGCAGGGATTGGAGGCAGAGGGAGTAATCTACCCCTCTGGAGAGGCCATTTCTGCCGGGTGTCCCTGGTGGGGAAGGAACAGGCTCCAAACCCCCGGGACAAGGCGCTGACGGTGCCCACGGGCCGTGCCCCGGGGCCCAAAATGGCGGCTCGCCCCCAGGCGCCGCCGCCTCGTTGCTAGGCGACTGGCAGGGCCCGCCTCCCCCCGAGAACTACAACTCCCAGGCATCCCGCTGTGGAGGGACTACAACTCCCGGCAGGCCCCGCGCGCCAAGGGCTGCCTGCCCGCACTACATATCCCGGCAGGCAGTGGGGGCAGTGGCCAATTGGTGTTGCTGATGCTGCGGGGTGCGCAGCCGGCGCTGAGCGGGGGAAGCGGCGCGGTGACATTTCCTGCCGGGCCGCCCCCGGAGCCGCTGCCCGAGCGGGGCCCAGGATGGCAGCGCTGGGAGGTCGGTGCGGGGCCACGGGGGAGCGCCCGGGGCGAGAGGGAGGCTCCTGGTGAAGGGTACCGGGGCCTGTGTGCTGAGGGGTGTCTGGGGGGCAGCGGCGGTGAGGGGGTTCGGGCCTGTGCTGGGGGGGAGCACCGTGTGAGGGGCTCGGGTGCTCGGACTGTGAGGGGTCCCTGCGAGGGCAGCGGAGCTCGGCTGTGGGAGGTGATGGCGTGAGGGGAGCGGGGCTGTGCGGGAGAGGAGCTGTGCTGTGTGAGGCTGTCCCGTGAGGGAGGGACCCCCCTGCTGTGTGAGAGGAGAGGGAGTGGGGTTGATGAAAGGCTTCCATGAAAATGGGTGTGCTCTTTCTCTTCTTTGCCCCTTTGTGTTGCCTAAATTTTGTTGGAAGCACTCTGTTGCAGTCAGCAGCTTTACCTGATTTGCAGCTCTGGCCACCTAATGTTTTTCTTTTGAGCTCTCCTTTGTTGTTTTTGTTGCGTAAAAATGTTGGTGCTATTACGAAACAGATTTTTGTGCTCGAGCTATTGCTCAATTTTCACTTTGGGATTTACTTCATTAGGCTTATCACATGTTATTTAGTAGCATATGCTCGGCTAAATATGTTTCCACGGTGATATATGAGCTCCTTCACACGTGAGAAATTTCAAATTATAATTCTGTTTTATTTGCAGAGAAAACATGTAACTGTACCTAGAAATTTATGTGAGTTTAAGTTAAGACTTATTGTAGGGTTGTTTCTTCATGAACCTCTGCTCTAACCATCACTTGTGTAAGGCAGGACCCAGTTCCTGTTTCAATGTGAAGTTAAATATTTACATACAGGCTTGTGTAATGATGGGGTGGTTTGGGGACTTATTTAATTCCTCTGTGTCCCTTTTTGTTTTAAGGGTCAATAAGTGTTGTGTTCCTTGACTTGATTTCCCCTTCCCCAGTTGCATGAAGTATTTGTATTGTTTTCCTTAATGGAGATAAAATTTAAAGGGGTATAAACTTTATAGCTGAAGGGTAACTGACACTGTGAAAAGGAAAAAAAAAGTACTGAGGTCTCTTTATGTATTTACCCACCCTTGTCAATGTTGGGCTTGCTGTTGAAGGATGATGATGCTGAGGAAGTATGGATTATCAATTTGTGCTAATTCTTGGTCATGCGTGGGTTTTTGGCTGGTGTATGAATTTTTGGAGGCTTTTTTTTTTGTTATTGGGTGTCTTCTGTAAAAGTTTCAATTTTGCTTTGTAGAACCAAGTCAGTTTTCACAAACACTGAACGGAGTCCCTCCCTCAAACCAAGTCAACAGTGGAATGGACCCCTTCCATGCCTGTAGTATTCTCCAACAGCTGAAGACCATGTATGATGAAGGACAGCTGACAGATATTGTGGTGGAAGTGGATCATGGGAAAACATTCTCCTGTCATAGGAATGTTCTTGCTGCAATCAGTCCTTATTTCAGGTACAACCATCCATTGTTCTAGTGGGGATCAAAGCAGACAGAATATTAGCCTAGGTATGGTTTTTTTAGATTTTCATTTAATGAAAATAAGTTCTGTGTGTTTATAGATAATATAGTGCACCTAGCAAGTGAAGATTACTGTTCCCTTAAGGTCAATGAATTAAAAGTGTCTGTTTCTCAAAGGAAAGTTTCATTGGAGACAATGTCACTCAATTTTAAGCCAAGCAAAACTGCCCCCAGTACTGAGAGTATCAGAGATACAGTAAGAACACATTGAAACTATTTGTTTCTTTTCAAGTTGCATATTTTAGCGTGCTGAAGTATGCATACGAAATAACTTGTTGAAGGTTGAATGCAAAGACTTGGATATGTCAAGACCTTTGCTTGTAAACTCAGTGAATTTTAACATGGGGTTAGTGAGATAATTAAGCAAGAAATTCTACTTTTGTTTCAGTAAGTGTCGAAATGATCTTACATTGAGGTACCCCAACAGGAAAGTGTAACACCTGTGATAAACGTGTTTGTGCTGACAGAGGGGCAAATGCATTGGGGCTGGCTGTACAATATATTTAATTTTATGCCTGTAGCTGAAGGTAATTGCAGGCAGACTGGTGAAGGTAATTGCAGCCAAAGTGCTGGGTGTTTGTGCCTTGCAGATCGATGTTCACGAGCGGCCTTACCGAGAGCACGCAGAAGGAAGTTCGGATCGTTGGTGTCGAGGCAGAGTCGATGCATTTAGTGTTGAACTATGCATATACCTCCAGAGTAGTGCTGACAGAGGCCAACGTTCAAGCTTTGTTCACTGCAGCCAGTATCTTCCAGATCCCTTCCATCCAAGACCAGTGTGCTAAATACATGATCAGTCACTTGGACCCACAGAACTCCATTGGGGTGTTCATCTTTGCTGATCACTATGGTCATCAGGAACTCAAAGACAGGTCACAAGACTACATTCGCAAGAAGTTCCTGAGTGTCACCAAAGAGCAAGAGTTTCTTCAGTTGAGAAAAGACCAACTGATAAGTATCCTCAACAGTGATGATTTAAATGTAGATAAAGAAGAGCATGTTTATGAGAGCATTATAAGGTGGTTTGAGCACGAACAAAATAAGAGAGAAGTGCACCTTCCAGAAATATTTGCCAAATGCATCCGTATGCCTCTGTTGGACGAGACCTTTTTAGAGAAAATCCCTCCCGTGTTTGCACAGGCGATGGCCAAAAGCTGTGTACAAAAGGGACAACCCAGTGCCAATGGCTACACACAACGGCTTGGAATGACCGCTTCCGAAATGATCATATGCTTCGATGCTGCCCACAAACACTCAGGAAAGAAGCAAACAGTGCCTTGTTTAGATTCGGTCACAGGGAGAGTGTTTAAACTATGCAAGCCACCCAATGACTTGAGGGAGGTGGGAATTCTGGTGTCTCCTGATAACGACATTTACATTGCGGGTGGGTACAGGCCCAGCAGCAGCGAGGTCTCCATCGACCACCGAGCCGAGAGTGACTTTTGGCTGTACGACCACTCTGGCAATAGGTGGATTCCCAAGGCTCCTTTGCTGCGGGCCAGAATAGGCTGCAAGCTGGTTCACTGCTGTGGGAAGCTCTACGCCATCGGGGGCAGAGTGTATGAAGGAGATGGGAGGAACTCCCTCAAGTCTGTGGAGTGCTACGACAGCCGGGAGAACTGCTGGACAGCTGTGTGCCCCATGCCCGTGGCCATGGAGTTCCACAGCGCTGTGGAGTATAAGGATAACATCTATGTTTTACAGGGTAAGGTGGTTTGACTGCCTCTCTGGTGTTTTATTGGAAATGGGGATTGTTTGTTCTGACTTAGGCAATTTGGAAAAATCCCTTGGGCAATGGGGTGGGAGGGAAGAGGGGGGGAGCTAGGAAGACTGGAGGTTGCTGCTTGAATTCTCGTGCCTTGGGAATGTGTCACTAAGTTGTAGTGCTGAGTTATTGCAAAGATGGCATTTTTGGTGGTATTCTGAGTCAACAATACAATATTAAAATTAACTTTGAAAATTCTTCATTAAATCTTTACCTGAGTGAAATGCACCAATGTTGAAGAAAAGATACTATCCTATGAAAAAGCACTTTGCATTTTAGTTGGCTAAAGGTGAGAAAATTCCTAGTGTCTTATTCTTGGTGACTTGTAAAAGTTGATTAACGACTTCTAAGCCTTCATTTCTGCCCTACCGTGCTTTCTGAAGTCATCTTAGAAACTAGAAAGAGATAAAACATCTCTCTTAGTTAACTCTGTTCCTTTGGACAGTAATTACAGCACTGCTTTTACATTCAGTGCACACTGGAAAGTGCTGAGACTGCTCTGAGGCTGTGGTAAGAGGGCCACAAAGTGGGAAAGAAGGAGGGAGGGGGAGGTGTCCCAGTTTTGTTTTGCTGAGGGCCACCTCTGTAAACACCTGCACAAGTTGGGGTCTCAGATGCACACCAGCTCCTTCTTGGGTCACTTCCATACAAAGCTGGATCACAGGGAAAAAACAGAGAATCCTGTAAAATCCTTACTATTTAGCAGAAGAAGTTAACATTATTTCTTGACTTTGCATTCATGATCTTCCGTGTGACTTGCAGTTTTCTTCTTCCATTGTTTCTGTGTCATGTTCTACTCTTGTTGGTTGTAGCCTTAAATTGTTCTGTTGTGCTAAAAAGTTCTTTAAATCTCTCTTGGGTCAGATGTCTGCTTTAGGTGTTTAGAAAGGAATGCTGAAGAATACTGAACTTAGTATATGTTCTTTTAGTGTTTCTTAGACCTGATAAAAGGTGGATGATATTATAACCTATAGAATAAGAGTGCACCTTGTTCACAAATTTCAGCTGCTCTGATTCTGTGCTTCAGTGCTTTAAGTGACAACTGACTGCTCACACAAATAAGCTACTTCCTGTGCTAACCAGCAAATTCTAAAGAGTCGTGTTATGGGTGGCTAGAAACAGCCTTGATTGAGCTGTGCTGTAGTACAGAGAGGTCAGCTTTTAGTAATTTTTCTAGGGAAAACTCCTATGTTAGATAGAAGTAGTCAATAAGAATTGATGAGAGTGTGAAAATGCCTGTGGAATGCTAGTGTCAGTCACAGGAGATTGCACTGTGGAACAAAACTGAATAATCAAAATTAGTATTATCTGTAAGATTTAAACTCTGTTCCACCAATTTTACTGTCTCATTTCTGCATTCTTTGTTATACTTGAGGTGTTTGGTCACACAACAGCTTGGTTAAAATTCTTGAGATAGCCAGGTGAAATCATGTATGATTTGAATTCTGCTCGTGTTTGGCAAATGTAAGGGAGTCAAGGTAGTCTTTATCCATGTATTTTTCATGAAATGTACAGAGTTTTTGGTCACCTGAACTTCCTTTATCTGCAGTCTGTAGCTGCTGCTCTGTGCACTGAGCAGCAGAGGTGTTTTATAACCTAACCACAAACCTAACCGTGAATCAGTAGCTTCATGCAGGTCCTCCCCTGGCTTCCTTTTCAGGAAATCAGCCTAAATGTGCAACCCAGCCACCTGATACCAGTAGCTTCAAAATCTGAGTGTAGTATAAGACAGAATTCAGGGTTTGAAAACTGCTAAACCTGAGCAAATCATTGTGAAACTCCCCATCTGCAGATGACACATTGCGAAGATGTTACAGAGTGAAACAAATGTACTTCAGATATTTCAAGACTGGAATCTTGAAAGGTTTTGTCCCAGATTAAAAAGCATGGTTTAGAAATAATACAGGATACCTAGAAACTGTGTAAAGTGTGTTTCTTTCTAGGATGCCTAAAAACTCCATATACTGTGTAATATGTGTTTACACGTATTTCTGTGTAAAATATACTTCAAATTCCTTCTGCTTCAGCTGAACCAGAAACTTGAAGTAGATTTTAGTCATGCTGTTAATATTTTTGTAAAGCACTAAAAGGAAAGCAGCTGATGGTCCTGGGGTGTTTGTTTTGGGATCCAGGCTCTAGAAAGTTTAGAGTGTTTGTGTCTGTGGAAGGACGTAGCTGAGAGCTCAATTACTGCGGAACTGTTGGTCTGGAAACAAAGCATGAGTTGTGTTTTATTTTTCCTCTCTCTTCAGGGGAGTTCTTCCTTTGCTATGATCCTCAGAAGGATTACTGGGGATTTCTGACCCCAATGACTGTGCCTAGGATCCAAGGCTTGGCCACAGTGTACAACGACTCCATCTACTACATCGCAGGCACCTGCGGGAACCATCAGCGCATGTTCACCGTCGAGGCCTACGACATCGAGCAGAACAAGTGGACTCGAAAGAAAGACTTCCCCTGCGACCAGTCCATCAATCCATACATCAAACTTGTTCTCCTCAAAAACAAACTCCATCTCTTTGTCAGAGCTACTCAAGTCACTGTTGAAGAGCACGTTTTCAGAACCAGCAGGAAGAATTCACTCTACCAGTACGATGAGGTCACTGACCAGTGGCAGAAAGTCTACGAGACTCCAGACAGGCTCTGGGATTTAGGCCGGCATTTTGAATGTGTTGTTGCTAAATTGTATCCGCAGTGTCTTCAGAAAGTTATTTAAATTCTTTTTTTTTTTTTTTTTTGGGTTTGTTTTTTTTTTTTTCAGTAACAGGCCTTAGTGATTTCAGTGGTAATTTGATGCTAGAGAAAACATGTCTTAAAAGAAAACAAAGAAATTCTGTCAGTATTTATTGTAAGATGAAACAGACAGTTTTTTGTATATGGGGATGGGTGCTCTTTAAAGGTTGCAGTCCGGGGAGGGACTTGTTGGTTCAGTTTCATATTTACTGATATTTTCCTGGGAAATTAGAAGGAGGTTACAAAGTGCAATTATCAGCATTTTTTTTTTCTGGTATACACTTAATCATGTCATACTAAAGGTTTTTTTTGTGGTAAAAGCAAATTAAGTGGAAGAGCCAGGATAACTATGCACTACAGTGAAAGAAAATCTAGCATTAATAGTTAAGGATGTCCAAGATGTGTTGAAGTGACTTTTCTTCTTTTTCTCTTTTTTTTTAATACGGGTAAAATTTGAGGCAATATCACTAAGTTTTGTTGCTTTTTTTTTTCTAATTTAGATTGAAAGTACATAGAGAGGAATGGTAGATCCTGATTCATAATGATCTCTTCTTTTTGTACTGTTTTTGAAGTCTGCTAAGATGTTTGTGATGTTGTTTGTGCACTGCAATTTGGGAGAAAAACTCAAGTCAGATTTGGATTGTGGAGTACCTTTGCCCCGGATGGAGGCCTGTTCATATTGTTGTACCAGTTCCTGTCTGTGGATTTTTGTTGAGATTGAGCTTAATGATAGTGGGGAAAAAAACCCCAAAACCTGTTTTTTGCCACATAGGTGTAGTGCTGTAAAAACTTTTTTTTTTTAACACTGATTAAAACTTTTTTTTTCACCCCATAAAGGGCTTTAACCCAAAAGTTGATGGTGCTAGTACATTTTTAATACTTGTTTGTCTGAACTGGGCCAGCCTTCTGCTACTGTTTAAGACAGCCTGTTATTTTCCATGGAGTGTGTGTCTGTCTTCAGGCCCTGTCCTGTCATCAGATTCTTTTCTAACCTAACATTTTTACTGCAGTGGTGTTCTTGCACAGAATGGTGACAGGATATGGCCTTAATAATACTGATTCTCTTTTATTTTTTCTCTTTGTGTGGAGTGTTCATTCTGTCTCCACTACAGTACAGTGCTATGTGCAGAGTTGGCATGTGCTCTGGTGATTTGGAAAAGTGTGGTTTAACTTTGCAAGTTGTTTTTCTTTTCACTTTGCAGTCAAGCCCCCAGCTATCTTCTATTTCCTTCTGATCTATAATGTGAAAAATTGCACTACTGAGCTGTAAGCATTATCCAGTGTATTAAGCAAAATTGACAATAAGCATCCATGGCTTAAATTATCTTATGGGAAATACAGAATAAGGAATATATTGCAACACTTGTCTTTATGTATTTAACATTTAACTTATTTTTTAAAAGTAAGTAAGTTTGACCTTCAGCCTCTACTTCAGTAGTGAAAATTGGATTTAAAAGGGAAAAGAGGACTCCTAAAACTTGCATCAGGTTTACCAGCTTTCTTCCAGCTCTACTTTTTGCAGAGCTTTAAGTTATCTTATTCATTTCTGGTTTTTTTCTGTTAACCTAAGTAAACCAGTTAACTTGACATGGCACTGGCCGTCACTGCCTGAAAGTGCTTACCATTATCTGGCTTAGCAGCTGATATTTCAGTCAGCCAAATATTTAGCTCATTGTTTATCCCCCTGGCATGGCTGAGGATTTGGATAATGTTTGTTTACTATGTGGTCTTCCTGTTCCCAAATGGAATCTTCCTAATACATGAAAATACTCACTTGATTCTATTTATTAATTCTTGCACAAAATGTTTGAGAGGCAAAAACAAACAAAAAACTGTGAAATGAAAAGCAAAATAAAAATGCCTCTTTACATTACATACCTCATCTTCCAGAGATTCACCAAACTCTTCTTCCAATGCGAGCACCCGCATTTTGGTTTTTTTCCTGAATTTGGCAATTCTCGCTAAGACTGCATTTTCCAGCAGTGTTCAGGTGTATTGTTTCTTTGTTTAGTTTTCTTCTTCTGGATAGTTTTATCTATATTCATAGCCAGGAGTAAGGGGTTTTCTGACAAGTACAAGTAATTTAATTTTTAACTAACGATCCTTAGTCCTTGGCTAGCTCTCTTTGCGCTCTTGTAGGCCTCTAGCTGCAAGCTTTCTGAAGCACCCTCCCTAACAGTGTTGCATTTGTGTGTAAAACCATTTTTTTTGCAAAGTGTTATGTAACTTTTTCCTTGTTTCTTTGTTTGTGTTTCTTTTTTTTTTGTTTTTTAGCTTGGTTGACTATTTACAAGATTTCTTGCTGCTTTTTGACAATCTATATTTATTTAGTAGAACAAATTTCAATATATTACTTGAAACTATGAAATAGAATTGAGTTAGCAGTTGACTGGTCATGTGATGTATAGAAGTACAATATGCTGTGGTTAATTCTGCAGTAGGTTTGTTAATTTTGTTTATCTGCACTAAAGTACGAAGATCTCCATTCTGTTTAACCATTCAAACTGAGGGTGTGATCCAAGTCTGTCATGTGTTTGAAAGCTAAATCCTGGAAACTGCTGTGGGAGTAGAATATACTAAATCTTTTGCATGGGGAGTTTGTTGAGACAGTAATGTAGCTGTGACATTTTGCCAATTCTTAAATGCTTCTACGTTACACTGAAAGTCAGATTCCTGGTAAAGTTTTGCTTTAGAGTCAGGCTTAAGTAAACTTGCACAGCACAAAAAAAATAATTGCACCAAAGGTACTGATAATATTTGAACAGTGATCTGTACATTTTGCTCATTTGGAATTTTTTTTTTGCATTTGTTTATTTCCCTTTATGAAATGAATTTCTAGTGTTGTAAGAACTTAGGTGAGTGTAAATCTCTTCCAAAATTATTAGTTACTTTAGAAGGAAACATTTTGTAATTTCCACTTGCTTCCATCAATGAAATTTAGAATAACTCAGAGCAGTTTTGGTGCACCAGACATGCAGTGTGTGTATGTTCTACAAGAGATCCAAGAGCTCCCTGTTTGCGAGGCTGTTGAGAAGTGGCATCCAACATTCAGTGCTCAGGTATGTTAGTAAGAAGTACTGTAGTCCTATGAGGGCAAATGTGTGGATTTTTAAACATTTTGCCATAATTGCACAATTTTGCATTTTTACTTAATGTCATGTTATGTTTCTTAAAATAAACCTATTGTTGAAATACAGTGGAGTTTAACTGTTTTTGTGGCAAATCTGTGTGCATTTTAGTAAATTTCTGAAAATTAATCTGATGTATTTTTGATGTTTGTTCAGTTCTTCTATTTCTGCACTTGTGCCTCACCTGTGTGTAATGTCACTTTTTTTTTTAATGTGGAAGTTGCTTTGTTCTTTTGTCTCATTCCTTGTGGCTGTTCAGCTGTAACTTCTGGTTTGTTTACACACAGGCAACATGGTCTTTCCCTTCCCTTTCTCCATGCCTTTGGCTGCAGTTGGCATCCCAGCAGGAGTGGCAAGAGGGGATTTCCAGCCTGAGAACACTGTGTATTGGAAACCCCCAGCCCCCTTTTTACACTGAATTTCCCAGCACCCTTGCTGCAGAGCTGAGAACTGGAGGCTCCTGGCTATTAAAGCGAAGCAAAGCTGCTGCAGTGATGGTTGTAACAGAACTGCTTGTACATGATACTGGTTGGTTGAGAGCCTTTGTTCCCTTCCAGAGGCTCTCATGACCAGTGGAGATGCCAACTCATGGCAGCCTGGGAAAACACCATGGGATTCTCTAGTGCTGATTCTCTTGTGCTGACCTTGTCAGGTTCTGCAGGCAGTGTCTGTGTGCAGTCAGGGGCTCTGATCGCCCTGGGACTGCAGAGCTGTGCTGGGCTGGCTCCTGTGGCTGCGATGGTGCTCTGGAGGGCTGCACTCTTTGGGAAAGACAGACCAGGGAGGCACTGTGGATCTGGTGGCAGCACTTGGGATGTATTAAAGGGTGTCTTGGGGTGGGTGATGAGTGAGTCAAGACTCAGGGCTCTGCTCAGGGCAGTCTGGGCAGTGTGAGCTGCTGTGGGTGTTTGCTACAGGCCACCTGAGCACAAGAGCATGAGGCTTTCTCCAGGCTGCCTCTTCAGAGGTCCTGGAGCAATCCCATAGGAAACGGCCCTGCAGGGCATGGGGGTCCAAGAGAGCTGGTTGATTTTAAAGGATCACTTCCTTCAGGGTCTAAAATGATGCAAGCTGATGAACAAGAAATTGGGTAAAGGGAGCAAGATACTTGTGTGAGTAAAAAAGGAATTCAGTTCCTGCATAAGCAGGAAGCACACAGGAGATGGGAGCAGGGTCAGAACAAGAGAGGGACAGGAGTGATTCAACCATGCTCTTTGATTCCCTAATTTCTCTTCTGCTGTTGTGGCAAAGAACAGATACATGGATTGTCCCCCAGTGCCCCAAGTTCCTGTGGAGCTCTTGTGAAATCCTTTCAGTGCTGGCCTGTGTTACAATGCCAATGCTGTAACAGAGGAGGATGACTGGGCAGGGTCAGGTTAACCTGCTCAGGTGCAAAGAGGGTGAGCAGCTGACCAAGGGAGCCACAGGTTTGCAAATGATGATACTCTTTTAAGGGTCAATAAGGGTACTAAATTCCAATTTCCTTCTTTGGGTACTAAAGTAAATTCCAATGTATTTTTTTGAAGAGAGAGGTAGCTGAGCCCTTGAGAGATTTTTTCCTGTCTGCAGGTTGGGGATGGAATTATTTACTGGGCATTTTTTTTTCTTTCAGAGACTTCCTTTTGGAAGCGATTTATTTTAGAAGCTTCTGCTGAAGGACAGGAACACACAAACCCCTGCACACCCCCTAAAGCAAAACAGCATTAATTAAATGAACTTATCCACTGTGTTTGTGCCCCAGAGCTGTGCAGTGCATGCTGCATGCAGGGGAGTATCTCCCAGCTTGGCACTTGTGTGCAGCCAAGAGGTGGGGAAGTAACCATCCAGCTGTTGCTTTCTCCTTATCTCTCTGCACATGTGCTCCCCCTGGGCCTCTCAAAGATGGAAGAGTGAGACCAGCAAAACTGGAACCTCCCCCATTTCTTAATATCTCACTAAGGTCCCCATGCCTCACTGCTGATTGTTGTGTTTTACACAAATAATGGTACAAATATCTACTTTAAGAGGCAGGTTTTTATTAACTTTTACAAAGATTATGTGATCAAATTACTTAACAAGTATAAGATACAAAACCAACTGATTTCTAACATCTCTCCAAGAGGAATTTCTGAAGTACAACAAAGGCATTTGTCAACTTTCCCTTTCAGAAGGTGCTGGTGGGGTCTCTTTGTTTTTAACCAATCATAGAACACAAATCCTGTACAGACTGTACATCTCTGAAAGCTTTGGCTCTCTACAAAATGCAATTTAAAGCAGTCTCCACCTGAGGAGGTGGGCGGCAGTGAGCAGACAGTGAGAGCGATCCAGCACATGGACAGAACCCTGAATATTGTATTTCCTCATGGTAGAAAGTGCTGGGTTCTACTGTTTTTGAAGGATTATGCTGTATTCCTGCATGTCACAAGCTTTGAGTGGAGAAGGCCTAGATCTGCCTGAAGAGGAACAAAAGGGAAATAGGTGAAGCATTATGCCCTACTCTTTGTAGCACCTGGATGATGGGGAGACCTTCCCAGCATGGAAGGACCTCTGTGTAATTCATACAAGTGGGTCACAGCTTTCTCCTCTGCCCTCCTTCTTTCTGTGGCTGTGAGCCAGGGCACTCCAGGGTAACAGAGCTGGAGCTTGTGCCCAAATAACCTCAGGCTGCTGTCTCTTAACAGATCAGCTCCACAATTTACCATGCTATGTGCGTATTTAGACCTTTGAGTGTCACTGAGTGCTAGAAATGATAACATACCTGTAAAACATCAACCTAAATGGTACCAAATCTATCTGTTTTAAGGAATGCCCTCTGTCTCCTTAGATCTCCACATGACCTCTGCTTTGCAGCCCTCACTGTCACACAGCTGTAAGAACTGTGAACTGTAGGCTCACTTTGTGCCAGCTTTTGATCCTTTTGTTTAATGATAAATATCTAATTTTTGATTATCTATAAACTCAGTTCTAAATCCCATTAGATCAATTATTTTGAAGTCAGGATGGTATGTGACGCATCAGTTGCAGAATAAGATTTGCAGATAAATTCTGAATTACCTTAAACCCTTCCAGATTGATTCAGTTCATGTTCCTTCAGTAACAGATTTCTTTATAGATTCTGAAAAGTTCAGGGGCAGGAATAATTGGCGAATATCAAATTAACCTTCTCCAACAGCCAATAAATTAAGTGCTGAAATTGTCTTTATTCTGAACATTTACATTTTAAGTAAAAGTTATGCCTCATTTTATATCAAAACTAGTATATGGAGAGCAAGTGTTAAGAAGAAAGAGCAGTTGGATTAGTCCTTCAAGTTCAATTTTTCATAGGCCAATGAAATAGTAGAGTTTCTGCTGC
Source organism: Molothrus aeneus (assembly GCF_037042795.1). NCBI lineage: Eukaryota > Metazoa > Chordata > Aves > Passeriformes > Icteridae > Molothrus > Molothrus aeneus. Next base: position 5,748,853 of record NC_089657.1, on the reverse strand, counting down.
TTTTGTCCATCTCAGCCACAAGGGAGGTGTCCAAGATTTTCTGAAGTGATTTTGAAGAGCAGTCTCAATAGTATGAGTTGCTATTGTATCTGAAGTGCACTAGAAATGGTCATAGCCACTAACTATCAGCAAAAACCTATATAAATCAGGCAGTTGCTGTTAACACAGAGATGGAAGGAGGGACAATATCTAACAAAGGCAAATCCATGTTTTGATTTGGTAAAGCACCAGTCTAAAATGGCTCAGTGTCAAGGGAACTGTTGGGTATCCACAAGCAAAACAGAAAGTACATCTTTGGAAGAGTAGAGTTAATTAATTCTGAAGGGTCTAAAGGAATTTCATCTCTTGCAATGCCATTCTATCTTACAGTGGCGTTCTTCCAACACTACACCCTTAGGACTGAATTACTCCCATGAACTCCAGGTCTGGGGTGGTTGCATTCTCCTCCACAGGCAGCTCCTGGTGCCCTCCCATGGGTGCAGCACAGAGGACCACATGCACCTCCAGCAACCTGCAACAAATCCCCACAGCACCCACAGCTGCCTTTAAGGATTTACTCATTTCAGAACACAGAAAAAGCACCAGGTATGCTTGTTATATTTCTGGCTGTAAAACATTTTTAGAGAGAATAACTGGTTGGAGCCATGCCTGGTGAGGCAGAAAGAGCAGGACCACAGGATCGATCAGCCCAAGGAATGTGCAACTGGAATTTGTTCCCTGACTCTGAGCTAATGGTGAGTGCCTGGGGAGACAAGCATGGAGTGCCTGTCAATACTCCCCAAGCTCCAGCAATTTGCCATCTGCAATGCCAGAGGTGACATCTCTGTGTTTAATAGCCCTCAATGGATTTCTCCCCAGAATTTATTTTGCTGTCTTTTGACCCCTGGAGACTTTTTTATCAAGCTGTTACAAGTGCCTGGTAGAAAAATCTTTTAAAATGGGAGATGTGTATTGTGTGTCCTGTGTTGTGAGAAGAACATCTGAGCTGGCTGGGAGAGGACCATTTGCAGCCTTTTGTGCTGGTGCAAACTGGGAACTTGTGTGTGGGTTTGGGCACTAATTGTGTCCTTGCAAGGAAGATATATCTGCTATGGAAGAATGTGGATGTAGCATGTGGCTACGAGGCAGAAAATATGGGCTACAGGAGATGCTGACTGGCAAAGTTAACTGGGATGTATCATTTTCCTATCTCCATTTACTTTTCTGATTAATTTTCTACTCAGATTGGCTGAAAACAGTTCCCTTGCCCACCTACAATCAGTTTTTTTCCCATTTTTCTTTTGTGCTTCTGTAGTGTGTTGCAGCGTTGGGATTATAAACACAACAGGGGAATGTTTTAAATCCCCCAAATGAGGATTTGCAACATAAGTCTGGTGGAAACATTCCTACTGAAACTGGGTTACATTAACCTTTACAAAGCATGGACATTGCTCATTTAATAGTCCAAGTCAACTGCTTGGTTACTGGTAAAAAATTGAGGAATTTTCTGTATCTTTTCCCCTCACTTCAGGGTGATATTTACCCCTGGATAAGTGTTGCTGTGGCCTGTCAATGCCATTTATTGGGTGATCAAAATCAATCAGATGCAGGATTTTGGGTGACCCAGAAGTCACGCAAGAGAACTTTGGGCAGAGGAGTAAAATGCCTGTAGCAGGGCATTTTGGGCAAAGACCTCCATATGCAAATTTCCCTGGACCAAAGTGGGAGCAGAGCCTGCAAAAATACATTGTAAAGAAAGAATAAGTTAATATGTACAAGGAAAAGTGATATCTGACAAATAATTTATCAACATCCACAGGGAGCTGAGACATGCCAGCATTCCAAGCACAGCGCATGCAGAGTTTGCTGTGAAGGGCCACCCCCGTTCAAGAGGAGTTAATGTGAGATACAGCAGCCTTTGGGTCTAACAGGTGGCAGAGGTTGTTCCAAGCGAGAGTAGAACCTTTGATCTCCTCTGGGCTGGGGGACAAGGTCAGCAGAGGGGTTTAAAAGGCAGCAGGTCTCTCCCAGAGGAGCCAGCAGCCGGCACTGCCAAGGGACGGGGTCTGAGCCGGACGGGGAGCAGCCCAGTGGTCAGTGAGTGTTTGTGTCTGGTGCTGTGCTGGGCTTGAGGGAATCTTGGCCCCAGGGAGCCCTTGGATCAGCAGGTGAAGCTTCATTAGAGTCAGGTTTGATTTTTCGAGGTGCCGTCATCTAGCAAGAAAACCCAGCTCCAACCAAGTAAAACGAGCGGTGTAGAAAAATAATTGTGCAGTCCAAGAATAGTCCCCAGTTGATTTGGGTTACAGAAGGAAGGTTGTGATTGTATTTGTTGGTTCCAAATGATGGCAGTTCAATAAGTCAAGGAAAGAGGATGGTAAATGTCAACTGGATTGAGATGTAAGGGCCTTGATTGTGCAAGAGACCTGGAATTCCTTTATTTCCAAGTTGTTGTTTGTAACCTCAGAGAGATTCTTGAAGAGGTTTGAATGATAGTGGAGAAAAGATCCAGAATACTTGTCCAAAGAATAAGTCTAAATAAACTAAGAGAAATTAAGCAGGAAGCCTGCAGAGAGTGGTAAGTGGAGAAATGGGATATCCAGACTTTTTAACTTCACAAAAAGGAAATAGGGGTAAAGTGAGAGAGCTGACAAATCAACTTGTGCCAGACAAAGACAACTTTCCCTTTATGGAAAGGCTTAGATGAGAGGGTATAACAGACTCTGCATCAAAGTGTTCCATATACTGTGGGTACCTGTTAGGGAAAAATAAGTTTCATAAATATCTATCAGACCAGTTTATTAGCTAATATCAGAGCAAGAGAAACTTTGCAGGTACAACCTTGCTGATCCTGAAATTAAAACACAGCATCCCTCACAGTGTGACGGGGCATTTTCCTTATTATTTATAATTTTATTGTAAAATACTTAGTTGATCATCTCTTGATATAGCAAAGAAATCTCAGGAAACCAAACAACTTGCAATCCTGGACATTATACAGATAGAAATTAGAGTGGATTTATTAAATATTAGCATTTTGGGCTAATAATTTTTCCAGTTACAGTCATGTTCCTCTCATGTTCCAGTGAAATCCCTGTAAAGGGGTTGGAGCTGGGTGATCTTTAAGCTCCCTTCCAACCCAAACCATTCTGTGATTGTGTGTAAATGGCAGTGAATCAATCTCTGTTAGACTGGCTCTGACCATGGCTCCTCACCCACAGAGGCTGGGAGAGGATGCCCAGGGATGAGGGTGAGGATGGAGCAGGTGTGTGGTGAGCCCCTTCCAGTGTAACCTCCTACCCTTTGAGGGCCTCTAGAGCACTGAACATGGGCTTACATAAATTTCCTTCAATTAAAAATAAATGCAGATGAATGGTCTTGGTCTGTAGCAAAAAAAGACAGTGAATAGAGTCTATGACAAGAACAAAAATCAGTGATTGTCTGTCAGGACAGGACAAAGTTTTCAATGGAGGTCTAACTATTTTGCAAAGGGATTCCAAAACTCATCCCTGACGTATCTGAAAGATTCACAGAAAAGACATGCGTGTTTTATTTCTTTTTCTTTTTATCCTCATTTTATTTTAATGACCAGGGAAAATGGGAAGAATGCAAATGAGTGAATGCCCTCTTTGATCTGTGCTGTTCCTGAGCATAATCTGGTAACCTGGCAGGCATCAGGCACGAGTGGAATTGCTGCCCATAAGTAGGAAGGCACCTCAGCCCCTTTGCAAGCGTTTTCTCAGTTTGGTTGTTGGTTTGAGGGAAGCAACAGCCAGAAGAGCCCTGTCCCCCTGCAGAACAGGGGAGCTGGGCCCACTGTGGGGCTGCTCATCTGCTGCTTACATCATGAGGATTGTTCTTTTGAGCCGGAATCACCTGAAATCATAAGGACTCCCACCCACACCTGAAAAGCACAAAATGAAGAATTCACCCTGAAAAAGGTACAGCCACAGCACTGGGTTCTCTCCTGAGGGACTGTGGCAGGAGTAACCTCCAGAAGCCATCTCCCAAGGTGGGACACAGAGCCACAGGCTGGATGTGGCAGAGAGCACAAAGTGGAGGCACTGACTTCACCTGGGACTGAGCTCTGCTCCTGGGCATGGAGGCCATGGGAGTATTTTGAGGGTATGCATTTAAAATGCAGGTGGAAGAGCTGGACAGGGTTATTGCAGAGGGAAGGAGGATCTTGGTTGTGCTAGAATTGAACAGTACAACTGTTAAAAGGCAGCAAAAGGATTAAGGCTTCAAGTGTGGGTGATTCTCTGTACCTCTAAATCGTTTTAATTTGCTTTAAAATGATTCCTGACCATATGTTATGAACATTCTGTACAACACACATCTCCTCTGCTCTGCAGGACACTGGGAAGCAGGGTTTGCTCTGGAATCTGCCCTGACCATGTCTCCTCCAGTCCTGTCAGACCTGGGCTATGTCCCCCCCGATGGAGGATGGGGCTGGGCCGTGGTGTTTGGAGCCTCCATCTCAATTGGGTTTGCATTTACCTTCCCCAAAGCTTTCACAATCTACTTTAAAGAGATCCAGGCTTTCTTCAACATCTCCTACAGCCAGATTGCCTGGACAACATCCATCATGTGTGCTACCACCTATGGAGGAGGTAAGTGAAGCAAGGCTGGATCTTCCTTTGGAAAGAGAAGATCTGAGCTCTGCACCCAAAGGGGAGAATGCATTTCTTTGAGAAAGTTCCTGAAAGTGCTAACTCTAAGCCTGGCTTTCTGTTTTCTGATGATACATATTGGAAAAACTGAGAAAACCAGTAGTGCTGAGTTTTTTATTGCCAACATATATGAAGCCATCAATTATTATTTCATCAGAAATCTTGCTATGCGTGGGTGAGTAGAGGCTTGGAATTATTTGAGTCTGGGCAGTTATTTCAGTATACTTAGTCTTTTGTTCTGCTCCTATTCTTGTCTTTCCTTTTGAAACAAAAATGTGTGGCTTGTACTCATGATTGCAGAGAAGCCACTGAAACTCAACCCCAAAGTTTTGCTGATGTACAGATATGAGATATGGAATATATGCATGTATACCTTGAGACAGCATTGAAGTATTTCCCTAAATCTGTTGCTAAAATCTTGCTTCAAATAAGCAAGGATGATGTTTTAGACTTTTCTCTGTAGAATCTTAAAAAAACCCACATTCACTGGTTTCTTCAGATTAAAATGTTCACTGGGTACCTGTACCTTGGCTGCAAAAGTTGCTGTTGTGGGAAGATATCTGCTGTCCTCATAATGAAATCATCAAATGGGTGTTCCCTGAGGGATGTCTCCAGGTTATCAGACTGCCACTTTGATCTGAGCAGCTGGTTTATCTTGCTGTTAATGGTCAGTAGAGAGCACCTTGTTCAGGCTGCTGGTGCCTGTGAGGTGCAGCTGCTGGCAGTCATTGCTGGGCTCGTAGCAGATCCTGCTGGTTCTCAGCTGGTTTTGCAAGGGTGAAAGGTAAAAGGATTAACACTTAAGAACACAAGAATAGCTGCCCGAGTGTGAGTGACCTCATACCTACCCAAACCTGTATTCTCCCAAAAAAAAAGTCTCTGATGTTCTTTGGGGAAGACTATTACAAAGCAATTTGTACATGGAGGGATCTTCTTGGTACCCTCTCACCTTCAGGACTGGGTGCTTTGGAGGCTTCCTGGGTCACTCATTGCAAAGATCAGGGGTACACACTGGGGACAGAAGGCTCACACTCTTGTGGGCTTTAGGAACTGGTTTTACATGGCAATAAAAAAGGAGCTGGTGTGGGATGGATTAAGGTGAAAGGAGATGTGTGTGACCAGAGGGGTGTGAGGGATGAAAGAGCCTCCTCAGGTGTGGCTGGAGTGGATCAGACTGTCAGTGAGGCAGATTCCCTGGGCTCTTTGGGCTGTGCTCTCTGCTGCAGATGGACAGAAGGGTTCACCTCCAGGGGGAATAAATCAGCAGCTCCACTGAACACTGATTTCCCCTTGAAACAATGGCTGTGGATCCTCTGGCTGCGGTTTGGCTCCGGTGGTTTTGTGTCAGGAGCTGGGAAGGGCTGACAGAGGCAGAGTGAGAGACTCCAGAGAGATTCATTTAGAGGGGTCATTTCCTTAGGGTGGCTGTTCAGGGCCCTCTGGAAGCTGCAGGTCTGAAACTGAGCACCAGACACTGCACATGTCTCAGAGTGGTGGGGATTTCTGGTTTTTTATTCTCCACATTCCCTGAGTGAGAGCTCTTGATATCTGGCTGGAAACAGAGGAGAGGACAGCAAGGGAAATGCTGGCTGTGGTATTGGTGGGGGAAGAAGCCATTGCAGTATCAGATTTGTGGCTTTCATCACTGATCTTCCCATCTTTAAATACACTTTTCTGACACCATCTTGCTGCAGAGCTGTTATTATAAACTAGAGCTGTGTGTGCAAGTGCCTGACTTCCCCAGATGCCACCTGTAACAACAGGAGGGTGCAGCACAAGCAGGAAAATGTGAGATGCTGTGAAGAAAGTCGAGTTTTCCTTTTCAGCACTGCATTTATATTCACTCAGACTTTGGGCCAAGAACTCAGTGCTGGTAGGGGGGTCCTGTCCCTGTCACAAACCCCTGTGTTCATTGCTCCAAGAGCACCTTTCCTCTCTGGGGTTTGTCCCCCAGACAGTACCTGCTGCTCTTCACCTCACTCAGCTTTTAAATCCCTGCAGCATCTGAAATAGATAATGGAAAAACATAAATCTGAGGAAAAATCCCTGTGTACTCTTCTAGAATTAAGGGAGATCAAGTGTCTCATCTGTTTTTGAGCATGATTCATAATTCTAAACATTTCCCTGTCATGTTCTCATCTTTCAGTTTTGCTGCCAGTAACTGGTGTTGACATCTCCATAGATCTGAAAGCAGCAGAATGCTAATAGTAATAGAAGAGGGAATGGCAATAATAACAGATTTAGGACTTTCATCTCAGGGAATAAATACCTTTGAGTGCATAAGTAATTGAATACTCAATTTGATCTTCCTTTCAGCTATAGCAACATAAGTCTACAGCAATTCTGTAGCATCCAGTGAAGCTGCATGCTGTGGGTGGGGAAGGAGGAAAGCACCAACAAAACCTACCCAGAGTGGTTGGAGGAATGCAGGGGATCCCTTCAAACCCCAGCTTTTATTTTACAGCATTATATACAGAAAAGCTGCAGCTATCTGTATATAAAACAGTTGTTTAGGACACCCTGCACTAGAGTAAATAGAAAAAAAAAAGCTTCAAGAAACATTTAATATAATTTTCTGGGCTGCACTGAAGTCATCAGGCATCTTGCCATCACCTTTAGTGGAGCCAGGATTTCATTTCTCAGCTGCTGAGTTTGACCTGCTGAACTGTAGCACTAGAAGCCTGGCAAATTTCAGCCTCAATCATTTTAGGAAAGGGGGCTTCCCCAATGGTCTTCAGGAATGGGAAGCAATGGAGTGCCCTGTGAACCTTACCTAGGCAATAGGTGCCTCTTTGAAGCACATCTTACAGGGAATCATTTCTGTGCAACTCAGGGAGCTCTGGGGAAGGTCAGTCTGTAAGCCTGGGATTACAGCAGGCTTGAGTAAACACTGCACTTGGACCAAAAAGTCTCCTGGTTTTGTCCTTGTGGGGTAACAGGGATGTACAATGTCAGAAGCTCAGCAAGTTCCTTAGGAACTCTCTGTGTGAGACCTTGAAAGTTAATGCTAAAGCACTGTGTCCAATCTGCTGGACAATGGGCAGCCAGAGGGGCAGAGCAGCACAGAGAGTTCAGAGCCAGGAGCCTGCTGAGTTCACCCCCAGCAATCCTGAGAGTTGCACCACCCTCTGTTAAGGGCACAGGGGTTTTACAAACAGCTCTCTGCACCCTGTGGTGTCTGCACTCAGCTCCTCCCAGGTTTGTTTCTGTCTCTTGTTTCCATATCCCAGTGTTTTACTGAATTTGAAGGGTAATGAGGAGCTTCCTGGCTTTCCTCCACCCCATCAGGAGGAGCTGGTTTTGTTCCAAGGAGCTGCAGGCTTGGTCCTGTTCTCCTGCCTCCCACCTGCTCTCCTACACTGCCCAGAGCTCACTGGTGACCAGCACTGTGAGGAGCTGCTGCTCACACCATGCCTTTCCTTGGAGCAGATCAAAGGTGTCCTAAATGCATGCAGCAAACAGCAGCTCCTGCTCCCAGAACACTGCAGTCCTAGAGAGAGATTTCTTGGGGAAGCTCATGTCAGGAGGGGACACCCTTGTGGAGTTACAATCACAATTTTATTTGGTGAGGAACCAAAACCCACACCAAAGCCCCAGCTGCCTCATTATGATATTTTTCTGTACTTACAATTGACTATCCTTCCATCATCTTAAAACTTGGGTGAGGTGGGGTTAATTTTTTTTTTGGAGAATACCTGGATTATGTAATGACTAGGAGTACTATGATCTGCAAACAGTGGTGTTCCAGAGACTACTTGGAAACTGCTGTGACCTCCCCCTGTCCCCAGGTCATGACCCTCAATTCAGGCTCAGTCAGCATTGTGCAGTTCCAGGGTTCTGCTGCTCTGCAGCGGGGCTCACTCTGCAGGGTGATCCTGCAACATCTCTGCTCTCTCAAACACCATGAGGCTTTAATGAGATCTAAAACTCTCCAGCTGGGTGAAGAGTTATTCAGGCAGCCTTGAGGCAGCTGATGCTTTTTCTGCCCTGCTGACAGCTCCTTGGGAGTTTGCTGGAGGTGGGCTGGAGACAGCAGTGGTTTTCTGCAGCCAGATGTGCCACAGCTGCTCAGGGCCATGCCTTGGATGTGGTGCTGGTGGAGGGGTTGGATATGCCACAATTCACCAGATTTGTTTTGGCTGTCTAAGCTGCAGATCTTTGCTAACCTGGTTCTTTTTCACTGAAGGGAGGAAGGAAACCCTCACAAAAATACTTCCACCAGAAATGACAGGCAGGCTAGGTGGGCAAGGCAGGCTGGGACAAGGTGGGATACCACACTGGTTTTACTTTGGCACACTGAGTCTTTATTCATTAAGTGTTAACCTTGAGCAAAAATGTATGGACTCCTTATCTTGTGCTAAAACCTCACAGCAAGGACAAGGCTTGAGTCTGGACCTGGAGAGGCACAGGGTGGGGGAGGCAGAGGTTTCCCTCTGTCACCAGTGGAGTCCCCTTTATTTTCAGTACAAAGAAAGAGTGACCTGCTCTGCTCTGGCTAATGTGTAATTGCACCTTCAACACAACCTCCTGCCCCAGCTGTTTGTTTGTCTGTCTTTGTGTGCACGATCTGAAATGCCTTCAGGCTCTGCATTCAGCAGTGTTTGGAGAAAACACAGTATTTCTCCTCATCTTCAGCCAGTTAGGACTTGGCATAACCAGACTTTTGCCATAAAAGTTTGTAGCTAAATTCTCGATGCATCTCTGAGTACTTCAACCATGTTGTTTTTCCCTTTCTGTGCAGTCCTTTTCCAAATATAACAGAGGAAGATCCTTCTGGGATTAAAATGTAAATGAGACAAAGATGCAATAGCAAAGGAATAATTTGTTTTAATTCCCAGTGAAAGCATTCCAGTTATTAGACCTAGATTAATTGTCACCATCTTTTTACCAACAAAGAATGTTTTAGTTTGACCTGCTGATTAAACTCCTGCAACAAGGGAAAAACAGAAGAAATGATGTTATTGCTTGGTTTATTCTGTTTTCTCCAGGAAAGCAGCACATCCTGCAGTTATGCTTCATGCACCTAGCTGGTTTGATGGCACAGACACAGGGCTGGGGCTGTCTGAGGGGTTTCCTGGCTCTGGAAAAAAATATTTCATGTCATGAATCCCTCTACTATCTGCACTTCATGTTACTAATATTGGGGTTTAGCAAAAAGCAAGTTTGATATTTCACAACTTTCTATTGTGGCCTCTCCTTGACTCCCTTGTAAAACATATTACTCAGTGAAAAACAAAGCCAGGAGGCTCTGCCAGTGCCCCAGGTGGTTTTGGTGCCAGCTGATGTCACTTGGCTCTGTGCAGTGTCACCCCACCACCAGGAGCAGGGGATGAGGGGCTGGTGGCTCTGCCTGCAGCAGAACATCTCACACAGCAGCAAAGAGACTGCATGGAAATTAAAGGTTCCCCTCCTCCCAAACAGCCAAGGAGATGTCAGGGGATGTGAGCTGACCATGTTTGACCAACAGATTCCTGTTGGAACGTGTTGGTTGGGTGCTGCCTGCACCCCTCCTGCTGCTCAGTGCCCCAGGAGGCACCAGCCAGAGTTAGGTTCCCCTTAATTAAAAACCAAGGCATGGAAATATTAGTGCTGGAATCTTGTGGCTAAACACAGAGGAATGTGTTTTATCAGCCTGGTCATGCTCAGGTGGGGAGAACACAAGGTACAAGGGTAATAATTCTGTGCTCCTGGGAAGGGAAGCGATGCTTTGTCCCCCAGCTCGCATTTTATGGTGATGTCTGGTTGGAGTCCAGAGCCAAGAATTTTGGTGACTTGAAATCTACTCTCAAGAATTACTCTGTATCTGTATGGATTGATCCCTTGGAAAAAGTTAAGACTTTTATTAGGAACACAAATAAATGGGCCTATTTTTTGAGGACTGGGATGTCTCTCTCCTAGGACAGGTCACACAAGGCAAATGCAGGGGATATTCTTTAGAATGACACCCAATTTAGGAGCCATTCCCTTCTGGAGAAGGGAATTCTCATCTTCCAGTGATGGTATCACATGGGTCCAGCCCTTTGGTTTTACAGAAAATTGCTGTCTATATTCTCGTCCATTAATTCAGCCATTTTAACTGGCTGTGGATTGGATTTCACTGCTGCTGCATTTTATGAGCAAATGGAACATGACAATAGAGCAGGTTTAAGGAATGGGGTGTGCCATTAAAGGCCCTTTAAAGAAGTGCAGAGGTACCTCTTCTGGCATTTACCAGATGCTGTTTTCAAGCAGCAGAGCTAGGTATGGATTTTTTTATGTAATGTGGAAGCAATTTCTAAAGGCTTTAATTGACTTCCAAAGACTCAATGAAGGAAAAACTCTGTTGGAGTTATAGAGTTGTAGCTCTTACCTTTGGCTGCTATAAACTGCTTTGCATAAAAGGCTTTGAATATAATTATTTCCAAGTCCCAAAGTCATTCACTGAAAATAAACAGAAATAGTTTTGATTCTCGAGGGGGCCCAGAGGTTTTCCCCTGACCCTGTTTTTTTTTATTTTCTTTTTCCAAGACAAGAAAAACCACTCAAGTTGTTCCTCACTTGTCACTTTTTTTGGGGGGAGTTAAGTGCTCCACTATATGGGTAAAGTGAACTGAGGCCCTGGCACAGGTTGCCCAGGGAAACTGTGGCTGCCCCATCTCTGGAAATGTTCAAGGCCGGGTTGGATGGGGCTTGGAACAACCTGGTGTGCTGGAGGGTGTCCCTGCCCATGCCAGGGGGATGCTCCCTGTCCTCCCAAGCCATTCGGTGGTTCTGTAATTTTAAATTTTGTCCATCAAACATTGGGCTTCAATAAGTAAAGGTCATTAGTTCATTTGATTAGAAAATCCTGACCTGGGAACTGTCACAGAAAGCTTTGTGAAGATTGGAAGATGGGGGGAGAGGAAGGGTTTCAGATTCTGCTTTGCTCCTGCACGCCCCTCTTCTTTGAGCAGCTCTGGAGCACTGGGAATTACAATAGCAGGCACTTATTTACATGGAATACTGTGATAGGGAAACGAGTCATTTGGAAAGGTGTTTTGCAATTTTAATCAATTTTGTTGCTGCTTGCCAGCAAATTAAAAAACCTGCCCTCCAGGAAGTGTCTGCTGTCAGTGGATGAGAAAGCAGAGCCTGGTCCCAGGGGAGAGCCTGTGCTCCCCACATGGAGGGGGAGCACTGGCACAGCTGCTCTGAGATGAGCCCAAGGCCCCCGAATTCCCAGGAAGTCCTTTTTGACCTTGGAGCCCAGGATCTCCAGTGTCACTGCCACCCTCTGCCCTGGGGCTGCTCTGCTTTGCTTGTGAGCTTCTCTTCAGAGCAGCAGCAGCAGCAGCAGTGCAAACACCACACTTAACATCTTTAGAAATCATTTGTTTGCCCCCAATATCACCTGCTGCAGCTGCTGTCCTGCTCCAGTTCTGAGTTTGCCACGAGTTTGTGTGAAAGTTTACCCAGAGGTGCCCTGCTGGGTTGGCTGCAGGGGCCATTCTTTAGCATGACCCACAATTTAGTAGTTCTGGAGAAGGAAATTCTCATCTTCCAGCTGAGAATTGTTGCAGCTTCCATGGCTGAAGTTGTACTTTCTTCTTCATTCCTTGCTCCCTGGGCTTTCCATCCGTCCTCCCACCTTCCCTGATCCTGCTGAGGATATGCCAGGCTCAATCTTAGGTGTGTTTATTCCATTTTGGCCTTATTTTTGATTTTTAACAGAACACTGAAACAACTGAATGCTGGTATCCTCACAGCCCATGAAGTGGGTCAGGGCTGTACCAAAATGAAACTCCCCAAGTCATCACACTGTGAGAGTAAAGGTTTCTGGTCATTTTGAGTTTACTCAGTTTTATAGGAAGAAAGAAATGGCAGTAGTAAAACATCTTACAGTTGTGTCATGAGGATATTTCAAAGCTCCAGATTAACTGTGCCAGGTAAACTGCAGAGCAAGGCCCTGATTTTTTCCCCCTCTCAGTTGCTTTGTGGTGCAAGTAGAAAAATGGGACACACACAGGGCTGTTAGCTAAGCCAGGGGGAGGCAAGGTTGAGAAAGATAAAAGGTCTGTGGTGAAACTGCACCTTCCCAGCCAGAGCAAACACTGCTTAATGTTTTCCCAAGCAGAGCCCCATGTGAAAACTAGAATACACAGGAAACTGGTGAGCATGAACGGGGGGGCAGAAGTCTGCAATGATCACAGAACCACAGAATTCTGAATTGGATTGGAAGGGACCTTAGATCCCATCCCGTTCTAACCCCCCTGCTACCTTCCCCTGTCCCAGGTTACTCCAAGCCCTGTCCAACCTGTCCTTGAGCACTTCCAGGGATGAGGCAGCTTCTCTGGGCAACCTGTGCCAATGCCCTGTCACACCCACAGTGAAGAATTTTCTCCCAAGATCTAATCTAAATCTCTTGCAGCTTAAATCTGTTCCCTCTTGTCCAATCAGCATCTACCTGTGTAAAGAATCACTCTCCTTTTTTTTATAACAATGATGTGGTCCAGGGCCAGGAGTGTAAAAAATCACTCTCCTTTTTCTTTTATAACGATCATGTGGTCCAGGGGCAGGAGAGCAGCAGACAACTTGGTATGGAGGAGAAAAGAGCTGAGACTGAGAAAAGAGGAGGGATGCAGGTGCAAACACAGGGAAGTAAAAAAGAACAATTTGCATTTAAGTAACTGAAGGTGGTTTAATTAACACCCGCGGGGTCAGGGGTGCTGCTGCCTTGGCTGGGGGCGAAGAAAGGCGAGGGCACAGGCAGCTGGAGCGAGGGATGTGACAGCCCAGGGGTTTGAGCCGGTCCCGCCAGGAGCGGAGCGGTCCGGGCAGAGCCGCGCTCCGCAGCTGGGTCCGGCCCGCCCGCGGGCCCCGCGTCCCAGCAGTGTCCCGGCAGTGTCCCAGCAGTGTCCCACCATTGCACCAGCAGTGTCCCAGCACTGTCCCATCAGTGTCCCACCATTGTCCCAGCAGTGTCCCGGCAGTGTCCCAGCAGTGTCCCACCATTGTCCCAGCAGTGTCCCATCGGTGTCCCAGCAGTGTCCCACCATTGTCCCAGCAGTGTCCCAGCACTGTCCCATCAGTGTCCCACCATTGTCCCAGCAGTGTCCCGGCAGTGTCCCGGCAGTGTCCCACCATTGTCCCAGCAGTGTCCCACCATTGTCCCATCAGTGTCCCAGCAGTGTCCCAGCAGTGTCCCGGCATTGTCCCGGCATTGTCCCAGCATTGTCCTGGCAGTGTCCCATCAGTGTCCCAGCAGTGTCCCAGCAGTGTCCCACCATTGTCCCGGCAGTGTCCCACCATTGTCGCAACAGTGTCCCAGCAGTGTCCCGGCAGTGTCCCAGCAGTGTCCCAGCAGTGTCCCGGCAGTGTCCCAGCAGTGTCCCACCATTGTCCCAGCAGTGTCCCAGCAGTGTCCCACCATTGTCCCAGCATTGTCCCATCAGTGTCCCAGCAGTGTCCCGGCAGTGTCCCAGCAGTGTCCCAGCAGTGTCCCAGCATTGTCCCATCAGTGTCCCAGCAGTGTACCAGCAGTGTCCCACCATTGTCCCAGCACTGTCCCAGCATTGTCCCACCATTGTCCCAGCACTGTCCCGGCAGTGTCCCACCATTGTCGCAGCAGTGTCCCAGCATTGTCCCGGAAGTGTCCCAGCATTGTCCCATCAGTGTCCCAGCAGTGTCCCGGCAGTGTCCCGGCAGTGTCCCGGCAGTGTCCCGGCAGTGTCCCGGGGCTCGGCAGGCACCGGGGCGGGGCGGAGCAGCGGGTTGCAGCCGCTCTTGGTGGTTCTCCCCCGGTACACGTGGCATTCCTGCCCCGTCCCGCTCCCCCGGCGCGGCCCCAGCGGCTCGGGGGCGGCACAGCACAAGGGACTCACCTGGGCCGAGGTGTGTGCGGCAGGGCAGGGGGGCTCGGGGGGAGCAGCGTCCCGGGCTGGGGGTCTAGGGAGGAATACCACAGGGCTGAGGTCTGGAGAAGTAGAATCCTGAGACTGGGGGTCCAGGGGAGCAGCATCCAGGGACTGGGGATCCAGGGGAGCAGCATCCTGGGACTGAGGGGTCCAGGGGAGCAGAATCCCGGGACTGCAGGTCCAGGGTTTCAGGACTGGGGGTCCAGGGGAGCAGAATCTCAGGACTGAGGGTCCAAAGGAGCAGCATCCTGGGACTGGGGGTCCAGGTTTCAGGACTGGGGGACCAGGGGAGCAGAATCTCAGGACTGAGGGTCCAAAGGAGCGGCATCCTGGGACTGGGGTTCCAGGGCAGCAGCATCCGGGGACTGGGGGGGGTCCAGAGGAGCAGAATCTCAGGACTGGGCGGTTTGGGGAGCAGCATCCCAGGACTGAGGGTCCAAAGGAGCAGCACCCCAGGACTGAGGGTCCAAAGGAGCAGCATCCCAGGACTGAGGGTCCAAAGGAGCAGCATCCCGGGTCTGACCCCACTCCTGCCCCTCTGTTGCAGGGCTCCCCGGAGCCATCCCCCGGCCATGCCGGCCCCTGCTGAGGCCGGGCGTGTTCCCGGCCCGCCGGACGGCGGCTGGGGATGGGTGGTTGTTTTCGGCGCCTTCGTTTCCATCGGCTTCGCCTATGCCTTCCCCAAAGGCTTGGCCATCTTCTTCAAAGAAATCCAGGATTTCTTTGGCACGTCCTATAGCGAGATCGCCTGGGTCTCCTCCATCATGCTGGCCACGACCTACGGTGCAGGTGAGTGCTCCTGCACCAGCCCCCGGGCACGGGGCTGTAAGAGCAGCCAGAAACCCCCACTCTGGGCCAGAGCAGAGCAACCAAGTGTCCATCGGTATGGCCACCATCCACAGATTCACTTTCTGATCGTGTTTCTAAATGTTTGTTTAGGCAGACATGTCATATGTGGAGCCTGGGGGGCTCCTGCCCAGAAATCAGAAGATTACCTGTGAAAACTTTCTATGGGCATGGGGGAAAAAGCCCTGAGAACAGGCTGGTGTGAAATAACTAGGTCTGGGTTTCAGCCAGGGCTGAGTGTGGAGTAGAATAATAAATTAAGTAGCTGCTTGTTTATTGTGGCAGCTGATAATGACAGCAATGAAATGGCCAGTCATTCCTAGGAGTTGTAAAGCAGTGCTTGTAACTCTGCTCTTTTTTATGATTTCAATATCACTTTCATGACTGAATGAAATACATGGGCTGCCCTTGATTAAATCTTCAGCTGGAGGTGGACAGGAACCACACTGCAATTGCAGGAAGCTTCATCAATATTTATCCTGTCGATTAAAGAAATTCTGAGAATAATCTTTGTTTTTACAAAGGTGGTTTTATTTTTCCCTTAATAATGCACTGTAGTGCTTCTTGAACAACACAGTTGCTAATGAAAATAAAAGTTGCTTTGTATAAGTTTGTAGGGTAGAAGTGAGGCTTGAGTCAGAACCTATTGTAATCCACTCTGTTGTAACCCAGACTTGGTCCTACAGAGATGAGCTCTGCAAAGTTCCTATAGTTCCAAAGTTCCTATATTAGTTCCTATATTAGTTCCCACACAAGAACCCACAAATGGAGCACTTGGAGGGCAGAACCCAAGCAGTGGTTTAGAGAGAGAAATCCCCTGCTTGTGCCAGTGCTGTTGTCCCATTGGCTGTCCCATTACACTGCAATAAATGTGCCAAGGCATTTACCTGTGGGCTCCCTGGATGCCTCTGTGAGCTGTTGGCAGCTCTGCTTTGTGTTCCAATGAAAAAATGTTGTCCCCTCCCCTGGTGTGGAAGAGATTCTCTGTGACTGACCATGACCAAGTGAGGAACATCCACCCTGCACCTGGCAGCACCCCAAGTTGCTCACAGGGATTTGGATGGGGAGCCTGAGCCTCTTGGGGCTCAGCTCATGGCCAACAAGGTGCTGGAGCAGGTGAAATGCTGCTCTGGTCCCCTCTGCCCCCTTCCAGCTGCTCATTTTCCAACCCACCTTCTTCTCTGTCTCTCCAAGTGTTCCAGGTCAGTGCTGTGTGCTCTGTACCTGGGATGTTGCAGTGGACTTTTATCCTGATTAACTGAGCATCTCCTGCCTTTTTGCAGGAGCTTTAACTTCACTCTCCCTGATGAATGATGTGGGGGATGATACAGCTGAATTGCAGGTGACTGTTGAGGGAAATAGTAAAGCTCAGATGATTTCTAGAAAGCTGTAAAAGTAGGTTTTAGAAACAGAAAGAACAGAAAACATAGAACTAGCTGCAGCTGCAAAGTCTGAAAGTAGAAAAAAGTTGCAATAGTACAGCAAGCAAGGACATGAAACAATAGCTTGAGCTTTAGGTTTGGTTAAGATAGACCTTAAGACTGTACAAAAATATGCTTAGCAAGAAGTTTTAAGCTTAATAATAGTGTATTGTATATTGTTGATAGAAGGCATACAGGGAAGCATTGTGTGCAGCAGGTGTATGTGTGCTTTTAGTGGTTGGCCACAACAATTGTTTGTAAGCTTTAGCAATATGCTATTGGCTGGAAAGTTTTTAAAATGCTCTGTAACAAAGAAATCTTTGGCTGCTGCTGGTTGTACACGAGCTTTTGTCATCTTTCTATTGTCTCAACCACGTAGTGCAGCTGATGCTGCAATAAAAGCTCAAGGAATGTATCCCAGCATCCCATCCTGTTTTGTTAGTAAAAAATCCTCCAATCTCTTTGTACAATCTCTTGCTTGCAGCTGCTCAGTGTCCAGTTGCCAGCCTCCCCTCCTGTGCTCTGGGTGCTTGGGATGCTCCCTGTGCCCCTGGTGGGGTGCTGGGTGCCTCAGGGGCTGCAGACAGGGCATGGTGGGAGCTGCTGGAGCATGGAGCAATGAAACAGGAGTGCCCAAGAGTGTGTTTAACACTCTGCTTTGACTGACTGGGCATTTAACACCACAGTGGGTGTAGCTAATGCATGACTCCAGTGATTTGGAAATCCTCATTAAAGGGCAGCTCCCCAGGCTTTGCTCTGTGGCAGTGCCTGTTGGAACTGTGGGCATGCAAGGCTTGATTTGCTCTGCTGAAAAAACAGAAAACATTTTTGCTAATCTTTCCAAAATAAGAAATTCTAAAAAAGCCAAGATTTCAACGTACTCCTGAGCAGCTAACAGAGCTACCAAAGCAGATGATTACTGCCACAGCTTGTCCATCCCTTCCCTTCCTCTGCCCAGTGAGGCAGAAGGGCCACAGGCTGTGTGTGCTGATGCTGCCTGCAGCCCTGTGGGGACACTGGGGGCTCTGAGCACACGAAGCACCAGGCACACGTCCCTGGAGGGGGGGACACGTCCCTGGGGTGTGGAGAGGCCAATTTGCTGTGTCAGGTGTGGCCATGGAAGGCAATCCCTGCCCCACCCCAGCTGCCTGCAGCCCCAGGGGCAGCCTGGTGCCCTGCAGGGCACACAGAGGTTGATGTTTTCACTGGCCACAGCTTTTGTTGACACAGTGCCTGGTTTCCTTGGTGCTCTCCTTGGTCTAAGGACTTGTTTTGGACTGTGCTGCTTACACTGTAGCAGAGCTTGCATTTGCATTTCATAAATAATGCAAATGAAGCTTATTTTCTGAAAATACATGAACTAACCCAAATCTCCACTGGAGAAGCTGTGTTGATTTTGACAGCATGGTTGCAGATTTACAGTGACCACCTGAGGCTTTGCTTGTAGCACCAAAGGAGTTCCAGTTTTTCAGACTAAAACTGAAAATCAGCAGCCAGGACTGTTTCTGCCCTTCACTTTCTGCTGAATTCCCCCAGGAAGCTGTTTTACACCAGCCAGGGCTCTGGCAATATATATTACAGAAGTTAATGTGTCTTATCCCCCAGTTTCTTAATCTCAACTAGGTTGCAGAAAACAATTCTGTCACTATAATACAAGCAGTAAAACAGATTACTGTGCAGTAAAGTGGATAGCCTGGACTTTATGATGGGGTACTTGTAGCTCTTGCCAGAGCTCCTGTTCAGCAATTCCACATTTCCAATTGCAGAGGGCAGGCTGGGAGGTTTGGGAGTGAGGAGCAGGAGGGAACATTGCTTTTCTCCGACCAAATCCCACAGGCTGAAGCCCTATCAATCTGATAGAGAAGGATTTGTTTTACCATGTTTCTACTTCTCTTTTCTTTCTTGTCATGGGTGAAGAGCTCGTGCCTTACCCCAAATGAGAAAGGTATTACAGAGCAGAGTTTTCGATGCATGGAAAAAAAAATAGGAAAAAGGATCTGATCAATGATCTCAGAGGTCTTTTAATGATTCTCTGATTCTGTAAGGGGCCAAGGGCCATGGCATCATCCTTCCCTAAAGGTGCTCTCAGCTGCTCCTCAGCCCCCAGGTAACAGGCTCTGGGGGGGAGGAGGACACAGCAAGTGTCCCAAAATGTGGAGCTCCACAGGGTACCCATCGTGCTGCCAGGTGCCCCTGGGCAGGGCTTTTTGCAAACTGCCTCCTTGGGCACTGGGCCAGCACACGACCAACATTCCCAAGGTTCTGCCTCACATACAGGGGTGAGTTTTGTTTAGGAAAAAATTTCATTGCAAAGCCAAAAGCCTTTGGCCTCGGCACCTCCTGATCTGGGCTGTGTGGTGGTGCCAGGTTCACCAAACTGAGCTGCCCTTGTCCCAGTTTTAAGGGTGGCACATTTCAAGCTAGGCCACAGATGTGTCCCTGGGGAAAGCCAGGGAAAGCAGGAGGCAGCAGAGCTCTCAGGAAAGAAAAGATAAGCAGTATTAATTTGCTAGTAAATTAGTTGCCCTATTCAGCATCAGGGGAAACAGCCAAACATTCTGAAAATGAGGAATAGTGATGCCACTAATTTAATAGCAGTAATGCTCTTGTAGCTGTTATGGTCTCCAGTGAGGCTGCAAGAGAGGTAAGGGTTGTGGGAAGAAGTAATATCTTTTATTATGGCCAACTGTTAGAGCTTGAACAACGAGCCAGCCTCCTGGCACATGTGCCAGAATAGACAGAATAATTTAATACTAGGACAGGATCTGCATTTTCTTTTTTAAATTTTTTTAAATGGTGACTGTGTGGCCAAATGCTTCCTCCATCTTCATAATGGAATAACAGGAATCATCCAAGGAGAGCTCAGAGAGCAGATCCTCCTGCAGAGTCATTTCAGCTGCTTGGTTTGAATAGCTGGGGCAACACCAGGGGACATTGGAGCTTCTTTTTAGTAATTTTGAAGAATTTCACTCTTTTGTGATTGCTGTGCACGTTTATATGCAGCTTGTGGGTGTAAATATGTGCTGCTTCTGTTGCCCTTTAATACATAAAAAGCTCAGGCCCATGGCATCAGCACCATCATTGGTTTTATTCAGAATGCCCTGCAGTGGAGTCTTGTCTCGGTTTTGCTATACCCTGCTGTAAAACTCCCCCCAGAATCTCCAGGGTGCTGCTCTCTCACATCCAAATTTCCCTTAAAATTAAAGAATCTCTGTCTATTTTACAAAGACAGCATCAGAGAGCCACATTTTGTAAACACAATAAAAATGAGAGTGCTTCTGCTGAAAAAGCCTCCACCTGAAACAACCGGTGTTTATTAGTCTTGTTATTTATTGGTTTGTAATTTGGTGAAGATCAAATTACCTGAAGATTTAATTCTGGAAATGTTCCACAGCTAAATCTTTTCCTCCAAAAAAACTTTCTCCCAGAGCTTGTAAGTGCTTAATAGAGCATCTGCTAAAGCAGCAAGGAAGAGATAGGGAAGCTGAAAGTCCACCATTGACCTTGAACATTTAATCCAAAATTTTATAGCTGTATTTTATTACACTGCTAGCATGATAAATTGCAGTGACAGGTTTAGAAAGAACCTTACAACATGCAGTGGCATAAAGCTATATTAATAATGAGTTTGATTCTGCAGTTTTTAACTTAATCAAAACTGCCAATGTTCTCTCCTGCTCCAGCCCAGGCTCTATCAAAACCTCCTCTGCCTCCAGAAAACCCCACCCAGGGCTCCCCACCCATCTCAGTTGCCTTCAAAGAGCTGTGAAGCACCACAGCACTACAAGGGGAAACTGAGGCATGCAGGAAAGTGGTTTTTTTTCAAGGACAAGGTTATGTTCACCTGTGTCAGCTGGTTCCACAAACATTCATTCTCGAGTAGGGCTTTTACCAGGATTTCCCTTTTTGCTTTTCCACCTGGGTATTTTGTGGAGGCTGGAACAAAAGGAGGAAGATTATTCTGTTTATTCACAGAGCTGTGGATATCCAGCATCCTGCTATCCTGGCCCAAGCCCTGCCAGGTGCTCCCTGGACCTGCCTGATGATGGAATTCACCTTTTTCCTTACCCTCCCCACCTCTGGGATTCCCACCCCATCAGCCTCCCCAGGCTGTGGAAACAAGACATCTTCCCCAGGCAGGGGCAATCCCCTGGGCAGCAGCACCATTAGAATCCCAGGTTTTGATAAGAAAGCTGGATGAGGAATGATTTGATTTGTGTAATGGATGGTGCTGCAGGTTCATATACTTCTCCTGACTCTCAGAGAGCACTCCAGCTCTGCAAGGTCACCACGTATGGGCTTATATTTTTTATTTTTTTAAATAGCTCTGTTCTACTTAAAAGCAATAATAGCACTGTAGGTTCAGGTGAAATATTTCTGTGTTCGTGGACTTGGTCACAAAGCTTTATCATTTTGCCCTTCATTGGAGCTACCAAGGTCACCAGGCAGCAGTAATAGAGATGTGATAGACTTAATAAAAACCAAGATTAATAAGAACTAGGGAGAAGGAAGTGAAGAGTTTTGGCTGGGGAGTTGTTAATGGTGTTAAGACAAGGAGTAAGTTATAATCCATTCCCCCCAAGTGGAATTCAAACATGTGAAAACTTCTTTCCCCCAGATGCCAGCCTGTCCCAGAGCATTGCAGTGGAATTGAGAAGCAGGACCTGTGATCCTCTGTTATCCTCTTCTGCCCCAGGATGGGCTCTCCACTGTAACTGAACTCTTGTCAAGTCCTGCAGGGTCCCAGGGTGGGCAAAGCCCTTTGGAGACCACCAGCAGGCAGGGGCCAAGCTTGGAGCAGCCTGTCAAGAGCAGAGACCAAGGGCTGTTGACCTCCAGGAATGGATGTTCCAGCCATGTGGGGATACCAGCTGTGGGTTTCTCTGGGTCTGCACTGAAGGCACTTGGGGCAGTAGTTCATGTTGGGACTCGGGTGTTTATTATTTCTGATCAGTAAAGCAGGCTCACTGCTGTCAGTTGGGCAGCTTTTCATTAGAAGGCACAAAATGGCCAACAACCTCTTGGTACAAGGTCTTTTAGGACTAAACTGTCCAATTAAGAGCTGACACTTGGATTATTTTCCCTTTTAACCCAATAACTGATCCCAAAGAGCTGCAACGGGGACTTTTCTGCCCAATTACAAAATGCCACCCAAACCCATGGAGAAGGAGGAAGAAGCAGCAAGAAGAAGAAACCCAGGATGACACCCTGTGCCCTCCATCTTGCTTCCATCCACAACACACTAAAAACCCCAAAACCTCAATTTCTCACCCAGTGATACCCCTACACTGCTCTCTATAATCCATTTCACACTTTTGTGGGTTCCAGTCTATCTTGAAGTCAGGGAAACTTTCTCCATGGATGAGGGTCAAAGCCAGTGCTCCCCTGGGTGTCAGGGCACCCCAGAGCAGACACAGGAATGTTCCCAGTGCCCTGGGTTTCCACACAGGGAGCTCCTGCCCTGCAGCTGGGCTTCCAGTGATGGAAGGGATCACAGCCAGTGGTCCTGCCAGGGCAAAAGGGCAGCTAAAGAAATCACAGGAGAGCAACTCAAACACTGTGATGTTGTGACCTTGTGAAGGTCTGAGCTGTGATCTGCTGCACGGTGAGATCCACACCTGCAGCTGGGGGAACTCCTGAGTGCTGTCCCTTTGCAGGAGAGGTTATTTAACTGCTTAAACTCAAAGTGACACAAAGGACCTTGGCCACAGCCCCAGTTTGGGACCTGCGGGCCTGTGGCTCCTCCTGCACTGCAGGAACAGCATCTGAGCTGGGTAATGTGGAAATTGAAATGCCAGAGCACTGATCAGATGAGATTGCTGGGTAAGGAAGAGAACACTTTGTCTTTCTGAAATTTGGGCCTTGTCTGCTTTGTTTCTCTTCTTCTTCTTTCCTTTTTTTTTTTTTTTTTTTTGACATCAGGTTGCTGCTGTGGCCAGTTTCAGGTGGGAGGTCAGGGTCCCTGTGCTCCCAAGGGCATCCCTGGTGGGTGCAGGGGAGGGAGGATTGCTGCAGTGGATCACTGCCCTCAACACCTTCCCAGTGAGCACAGTGCCAGTCCTGCCCAGGCACCACAGGACTGACCAGTTTGATGACTCAATAATGCCTGTCCACACAATTTCTCCCATGCTTGGCTTATGAATCATCTCACAGGGATTGTGCTGGAGCTGCAGCCATTACCCCTTAAATGAGCTGACTGTTCTCCTCACCTGTGAGGAAGCAAATGAAGCCTCTCTGGGGCCAGGTTAGCTGTTGGAGCTGCTGTGGCATGTGCTGGATTTCAGCCTCCTTATTTAAAATTGATTATTTGCAATGTAATGTACCACTAATAGAAGGCATCAGTGTGATTTAGGTGTGGACAGGCCTTTGGAAGCTGCTCTGTCAGGTCTGGCAGAGGAATATTTGAGACTGTGGTTGTCACCTGGGGCGTGTGCTCACTGCCACCTGTCCCCAGTGTGTGGCCATGCTGTCCCCAGCAGCACTGCCTGAGGAAGGGTCTGTGGTCTGTGGCTTCCTCAGCCCATGCAGGAGAAAACCAAACCATCTGAACCAAGCAGCTGAGACTAATAATCATTAGGCTTCATGATTAGCAGGTACCACCAGTTATCCTCCAGGGACCTGCAGCAGGCAGGAGCAGGGCTCGGGGGGGAGCAGCAGCTCTCCACACCCTGCTGACACAAGCACTCAAAAGCAGGAGCTACCCAAGCCTCTTCTGGCATGACAAAGAGTGAAAGGCTGCAGGTTTGACCCTCTCATCCCTTTCTCCCCACGTTTGCAGCTGGGCCCTGTGTTTTCTCTGGCTGCCTCCCTGTCAGGCTGAGCATTGTTACCAGGAGCTGCTGCTGATCCCCCCCATCTCCCGAGGCTGGGGGGGTCTGGCAGCTCATTAATAACGTGGGGGCACTTGCTTTCATTCAGGGGTAATGAGGAGGTTGCTCTGTTGTGATGGGCTGGTACCCTGGTGGATAAATTACCAAGCCAAAGGCAGGGTTGTTATTCCATGGAGAGAGTGAGATTATTACTGAGGAAATTGCAGGCCTGCTCCTGTTGTTGTTTCACTACTGGTGTAATAATAGACTTTGTTCCATTAGTATAAACGATTTCCCCCCCCTTTCCCTCTCCTCTGAGTACATTGCACTCCTTCTTATGTCCCCAGTGACTCCCCACAGTCAGTGGCAATCCTGGCATGCCGAGTTCCTATTTGTATTTTCACAATAGTTTGGAAAATATTAACTATCTGGGCAGTCCTTTTGGTGCTGGCCAGTGTCCCTGGGCAGGAAGAGCTCTTTGGAGCCACTGTGGAAAAGCAGGGAAAGCTGAGCTGCATGTTCCAGCCCCAGCTGTGGGGACACTGGTGGTCCCAGATATTCCAGTGGTGGTCTGTGCAGTTGAGTATTTTAAAGTGTTGTTGTTCTATCACCTGTGTGGTCATCAAATGGTTTTACCAGCTGACCTGGAACATTTGCACTGGCTCTGTGCCACTTTACACTGTCAGAAGGTCAGTGTTGTGAAACCTGGGGCAAAAACCCACATTGCTGGAAGCCTCTGGGTTACAGATTGTCAGGGCCTCAGCTCCTCACTGCTTGTCTGAAAGCCCTACACAAAAATATTGCAGCAGAAATTCACCCAGGCCAAGTTCCACCAGAAAGGAGGAACACTATTAGTTAAATTAAAAAGAAAAAAAAAAAAAAAAAGCCAAACCAGACCTTACAAATAAGGGATATATATACACACACAGGGTCAGAGGTATGGGAGAGGAGAATGTTTTAATCCCTATTAGAAATACATCAGTGTTTCACACGGGCACTGGAAGTTTTGCAGCTCATAAAAAATTCATAAGGCTTGCTGAGGAAAACAGGAAGGCAATTCAGGTGTCTATTTTTTGAGCACTGTCATACTTGCAAGAGTTTAAGCCAGTCTGGATTGATATTTCTTGTTACGTGCCAGCTCTGCATTATGATCCTCTCTGGATCATAGTTCAGTGACTCGAGAAGAATGAATGACAAGGTGGCCTGAGTTTGTGGAGGGGAAGAGAGGAGAGCCCAGGGTATTTTGCTGCTTTTTTATGATTTTACAGTCTCCTCTTCAGGGTCCTTTTCACTTGTGCAAACACAAAACTCAAGGTGAAAAGTAATTGGACAAGCTAACAAATGAGTTGAGGCTTGCTGCATTCCCCACTGGCGAGTCTCTGTGTTTCTCTTGCCACCAAGAGCAGCCTCTTTGACATGGCCTTTCATGTACCAGCTAACAAAGAATGGAAATCTGCCACAGGTATGAGAAAAGAGAGCCTTTAAACAGGACAGGCACTAAAGCAGAGTGATTTATATGGGCTGAGGGCAGTGCTTTACATTTCATCAGTCTTCCAGGGGCTCCATGATCCCAGCTGCATCTTTTGGGGCTATTTGGTATTTGGTGCAAACTGTTGTTCTCCAGGCTGCAGAGTTGTACTGCAGGCAGAAGTGGAAGCCTCAGGGTGTGCACCCTGCTCTGCAAGTGAAGTATTTCTGAGCAGGCATTCCTTGCTCTCACCATGGGCTGATGGAGGTGATGGAGCAGGTCCCTGAGAGCCAGGGGAGCTGCAGAGCCACAGGCACAGCTCTGAGTGGAGCCAGCAGCAGGATGAGGCTCAGCATCCCCACTCAGTCCTCTGCTGTCCTTAGCAGGACCATTGTGGGCTTGAAATGCTTTGCTCCCTGGTACAACATCCTGCAGGTTGAAAGCCCTCTGCCAGTGGGCAAAGGTAATGGAAACCACATTTTCTTAGCTGAGTAATTAGATTGATTCTGCAGAAATGCAGACATGTGGAAAATTGAAAAATGGAAGAGTTGCATGCCCTGAGGCTGCAGATGAATATGTTGGTGCCTTTCTGAGGAACATTGGCTCAATCTATTGAGTTACAGGACGTGCTGAGAGCAGCTCAAGCACAATGCAAGTTCAGGCCCTGACCGGGGGAAACTCTTCAGAAGGGGGTGTCTTTCTCACTGTGTTGATCTCAAATGTATATCCCTTTCCCCAGAACTTCTCATTGAATTCTGTAGTGCTCTGTGCAGCAAAAGGATGCACCTGTGTGAATCCAGTTACAGGATTAGCAGAAAAACTCTCCATGAAATTATAGACACCCAGAAATTTTAATTGAATGGTGCATTTGATGGGACTAGATCACAGATCACAGTTACAGGGATGTTGTTGAGACTGTGATTGTGTGCATTTAATTTATGAGTGTTTTGACCTCAGATATCAAATGGAAATTA
This sequence comes from Molothrus aeneus, assembly GCF_037042795.1. NCBI lineage: Eukaryota > Metazoa > Chordata > Aves > Passeriformes > Icteridae > Molothrus > Molothrus aeneus. The sequence continues at coordinate 5,722,811 of NC_089657.1, read as the reverse complement.
TTTCTATGGGCTTCATTCCCCAGATTAAACCAGCCATACCTACTGCTTTCTGTTCTTGCACATTATAACAGCTGAGAACTTGTTTGGATGCTGTCAGCCATTCTGAGGGAGGGTTGGGGTTTCTGGGTTTTGTTCCTGTGATCAGGAGTTCTGTGGTTTGCAGGGTCTGCAGAGAGCTCTGGAGCTATTTCTGACTGAGATTATTTAAGCAAAGGTAAATATTCCACCATGGCTCTGTGGTGAGGTAGGTCCCACAGCCAAGCTCCTCAGAGATGCCTGTGGCTTTAAAATACCAGTTTGCAGTATTGTGTGTGTGAGTGGTGTGGGAAGTGGCAGGAATGAAGGCAAGCAGGCACACTGGGCTCTGAAACACCATTACTGTCTGATGAGTAGCACCACAAACAGCCAGGTAAATTCAGATATTGAATCTGTCTCTATTCCCCTTCCTCATTTCCAGTATCACTTTTGAAGCATTTGGGTTCAGGACTTTTAGTAATACAGAATCTTTTCTTTACATCTCACAGCTGGGACTTCTGGACTGCTCTTTGCTGTTCAGCTTGGCTTTTCTAGTTCTGGCTTCTTAGTTCTGGCTTCTCAGAGCTGGCTTTCTTTGAGCAGGAGGTTGGTCCTGAGGTACCATCAAAGTCCCTCCAATATTTATCTTATTGTGATTCTGATTTTTACTGGTCTCACTTCCTCCGATTTCAATGCTTTGTTTCAGTGTGCACAGTTTTTGTCAAGCCATTTCCCTCTTTCATAATTTTGCACTGCCCTGAACCTCCTCTTTGCATAAATGCAAGTCCAAACTGGTTCTTTTGAGCTCTGGCTAATCCATCATCCCCAATATTTCCTACCTACATGGACTGCTATTAAGATTTAATTAACAACTGTTCTGCTGAAGCTTCGGTCCTGGTCAGCAATATTGGAATTGCATTAAATAGAGGCATTAAAAATGCAACAGCATTTGTGATATCTGCCTCACAATATGAGTCAGTGCTCTGTGTGTGCAGTTTAACATCATCATAAATCAAGGAGCTCCCATGACTCACATGATTTGCTATTGCTGTTTCCCTTCTCTGGTGACACATGGAAATGCTGGGGGCAGGAGCCATGGGTGTGTGGTTACACACCCATGGCAATGGACATGCTGCCATCTCCATGTGGAGGATCTCTGCTTTTCCATTTTCTTCCTGAGCTCACCCTAGGAGCTGTCAGCAGCACTCAGGCCCATTGGTACTGCAGAGCTTTACCTGCTGTGTGTCAAACATGCCCTTCTGTCAGAAGACACAACCTCAAGGTCCTTTTTGCCCCCTTTCCCCAGGTCCCATCAGCAGCATTTTGGTGAACCGCTACGGCAGCCGCCCCGTGGTGATGTTTGGGGGGCTCCTGTGTGGGGTGGGGATGATCTCAGCTGCCTTCTGCACCAGCATCCTGCAGCTCTACATCTGCGTGGGCTTCATCACAGGTGAGAACACAGCACCTCCTTCCCTGCACAGTGAGGCTCCCTTCTGATGGCTTGGGGCTGGCATGCCTGGGCAATGTCTGCACCAACACAAACACAGGAAAGCTGGAGAGATAAAAAGCTTGGGAGATAAAATCTGGTGGGACAAAGGCCCTCCTTTATTGTATTTGTGGGGTTCCCAAATGAAGGAAGGAATGATGAATCTGACTCCATGTTCTTAGAAGGCCAATTTATTATTTTATGATACTATATTATATTAAAGAATGCTATATAAAACTATACTAAAGAGTACAGAAAGGATACTTACAGAAGGCTAAAAAGATAATAATGAAAACTTGTGACTCTGAGTTGGCACTGATTGGCCACTGAGTCAAAACAATTCACATGAAACCAATGAAACAATCACCTGTTGGATAAACAATCTCCAACCACATTCCAAAGAAGCAAAACCCAGGAGAAGCAAATGAGATAATATTGTTTTCCTTTTCCTCTGAGGCTTCTCAGCTTCCCAGGACAGAAATCCTGGGCAAAGGGATTTTTCCAGAAAATGTGACTGCCACACTCCTTATCAATGCTCCAGATGAACTTGAGCAAAGAGCAGCTCCCTTTGCTGTGTTCCTGGCTGGACATGGCATGTGGGATCCAGGCAGGGCTGTGCTCTGTGCAGCTCAGTGCTCTGGGCCAGGAGCTGGGCATGGTGCCCATCAGAGCCCTCAGCTCCCCCTGAAGCAAACCCAGGTTGGCTGTGCTCTACCCTGGGCACAGCAAGTCCTTCTGGGTACAATTGTGACTATAAAGAAAGCACCCTTGTTCCTATTTTCTGTGTGTTATCTTCTCTCTGTGAGATACATGGGATGAGATTTCCGTTCACTTGCCCATTTCCAGCTTGTGAGGTGAGGAGGTCCTTTATCTGAAAACAAGAACTGCTGGAGTTGACCAAAAATATCCCTACTGTGAAAAAAAACCCAAAACCCCCCTGTATTTCCTTCTTGAAGTTCCAATTTGAATTGCCTGTATTGAAATATGAAATTCCGTATTGGAAACTCAAGTAGAATAAGGCACAGGCTCAGTCCAGCATCTTTAAAGCCTGCAGGTGCCAGGTTATTACTTTTAAAGGTAGATGGAATAGAGCTCTCCACCTCTGTGGGTATAGATGCTTAATTGCAAGTATTTTTGGTTTATTATTTTGGATAAGGTACTGCCAAAGTTTATTCCAGTGCAGCTAGGACATCTGCTTGGAAGCATGACACAATGAGTTCAAATTGGCTTCTGAGGTTGCCAGGTGTATGGTTTAATGAATGTTCCCAATCTCTCTGCAGATGCATTAAGTGTTGCTGCTTTCTGAATGTGAAAATGTGAGCTCAACATTTAAAATCAATAAAACCAGCCACTAGCAAAGTAAATTGGGACAGAAAGTTTGTCACCCTGTTCTTCTATATCAATATTCTTTTATTAAATCTGTACAGTAGTGAATAAATCCCTGTGTAGCGCTCCTCCTCTTAAACTTTACTCTTCCTAAGGACTGTCACTGTAATTAAATGAAATTGTGTTATTATTGGATGAATAAATCTTGCAGATTCCTTGAAAGAGACTCCAGAAACAAAGAGATGGGAAATAAAATTAACCAATGTCTCCCAATATTTCTCAATGCATGAGCTTGCATCATTTCCTCCTAAACAAATGTCCTCTGGGAAGGCAAAGGGGGAAATGACAGGACAAGGGGGGATGACTTTCAACTGACAGAGGGCAGTTTAGATTAGATGCCAGGAAGAAATCCTTTATTGTGAGGTTGGGAGGACCTGGCACAGGTTGCAGAGAGAAAAGCTGTGGCTGTCCCATTCCTGGAATGTCCAAGGCCAGGTTGGATGGGGCTTGGAGCAACCTGGGACAGTGGAAGGTGTCCCTGCCATGGCAAGGGAGCTGCAATGGGATGAGTTTTAAGGTCCCTTCCAACCCAAACCATTCTGTGATTCTAAGTTGACTAATGCTGGATTAGCACATGGACACCATAAATCCTTTGCTGAAAATATTCCATGCACTTTGGTGAGCAGAAGGACTCAGACAAGAAACAGGGCTGTAGGAAGGCACCAGCCTCTCTGTTCTAAAGCACTTGGCCAAAAAGGTGACAGGAGGGAGCTCTGTGCATAACCCCAACAGAGCCAGGATTGGTAAAGGCCTTGCTCTTGGTCCCTGAACGTGTCTGCAAGTCTGGTGCATCACCCAGCACAGAGTGTGGGCAGTGCTCAGTGCACACAGGTGACCTCGTGCCAGCCCTGAGGTACAGAGCTGAAACCCCCACCTCTCTTTGCACTGCTGTGCTGATTCCTCTGAGCAGGGCACAATTTTTGTGTGCATCTTTTTCGCAGACATCTTTCATGGAAAATCCTTTCCTTAGGATTTTTCCTCCTGAGAAGCTGAGAGGCCTCAGGAACAAAATGTAAACAATAATTATCTGCTGCTGTGGGATGCAACAGGTGCATCTGGGATTGGTCTCATAGAGTTGTTTCTAATTAATGGCCAATCACAGTCAGCTGGCTTGGACTCTCTGTGCAAGACAGAAGCTTTTGTTATCATTCTTGGCTATTCTATTCTTAGCTAGCCTTCTGATGAAACCTTTTCTTCTATTCTTTTAGTATAGTTTTAATGTAATATATGTCATAAAATAATAAATCAAGCCTTCTGAAGCATGGAGTCAGATCCTCATCTCTTCCCCAGTCCAAAAACCCCTGTGAGCATCATCACACATCTTTTCCTCCTGCCTGCTGAGCAAGGGCAGCTGTGGGGGTGAGGTGCTGGCTGATAACCAATCATCCCCAGGCACAGGGGGGAGTGTGGGGAAGGAATATTAATTTGACAGAGAAGGGAAGATGCTTGCAAGCCTGATAACATGCTTGATGCCTCCAATTAAGCTTGAAGTATCTTTTCTGGTCAGGCCTAGCATGGAAGCATTCAAGGGCAATTAGGAAGCCACCTGCCCATCACACAGCTGTGACAGTGCTGCTGCATGAGGAGAGAGGCTTTTGTGAAGGGGATTTGCAGTAACTGTAAGGCAACCTGTAAACATCACACTCTTTCTAGCCTCCTTCCTGCCAGCCTGGAAAGAAAACAGTCTGATGTAAAAGCCTGGGCTCATGTAAGTCACAGGGATGGAGGTAAAAACAAGGTCTTGGTACAAGGAGGTCTCTGCTACAGTCCTGTGCCTTTGGCATATTAATAGAAATCTCTTCAGAGGAGCAGAGCAGGAAGTATCTGTTTGCAGTGGAGGGATTAGACACAGCAATCTCAGCTGCTGACTTGATTGTGCCTGTTTCCATTTGCATGCAGAGCAGGAGCCAGGCTCTGCTGGTGGAGGCAGCTCTGTCCTTGATGGCTCTCTGGGCTGCATGAGGCACTTTGCATGCACAGGAAACCCCACAGCCTCTTCCCATTTGTTTCCCTACAGCGCTTAGAAAAAGAAATGGGGTTTGCAAGCTGTCCACCTGGACAGGTGCCAGCCTGGATGCATTCAGTAGGTGCTTCAACATGCAACCTCTCCTGAAGTCTGAGGTAGAAGCAGCAAATTTCAAAGCTAATTGCAAGGTGGTAATGACTGGTCAGAGTTTAGCTCAATGAGCACCAATTAGACTGCCATGAAATAAAATGGGATCTTAGACTGCCATGAAATAAAATGGGATCTTGGGTGAGGCAGGTGGACTGAGAGCAGAGTCTTTGCCATGGCTGTAGTTGTTGAGTACTGAAATACCTGGTCAGATTGTTCCTTGCTAATAAAGTGAGAACAAGATCAATAACTACACAGCTGAGTCCTGTAGCCCCACTATTTCCTTCTGATATGAGGGAGATGTATTTAATCCAGGAAAGGACACTCCCTCTAGCACAGGTTTGCTTCTGTTCTTGCAACACCACTGACAGACCTCTCTGTCATATCCCTGGGGAGAAAATGTGGTTATTGAGTAACAATTCCAGCTATGGAAAAGCTGCTGTAGCTTCTGAAAACTGCAATAAAATGGATGCAAATATTTCCTATTAAAGTCAGCCAAAAGCTTAAAGTAAATTGAAATTCCAGTTATTCAATTTGAAACTCTCCAAATTTAATTAATGGGAAGAGCATGAGGTAATATTAAATTAGATTTGTCTGACTGGCAAATTAATGTTCACATAATAAAAAAAATTGAGATGATTATTGTTTAAGTGGGTAGCTGGCATCCAGTCTGATTTTCCTCCTTTGGAAGACGTGTGGTGTGTCCCTACCAAAACTGACTCTGTAGAAATGATGGTTCAATTTCTGCCCTTACTGACCAGCCTGGGAAATGGGGACTTAATGCAAACTCTCACCTGCTGTGCTGCATCTTCTCAGGTGGAAAAAGATACATTTCTGTATTTCAGCTCTGTCCAATGGTGTTTTCTAACCAGGGCTGTGGTTTTCCTCTGTGGTTCCCAGGTCACCCTGAATTTGGCCCTATAGGCATTACAAGGAGGCTGCACTTCCCAAAGATGTGCCCTGCCTAACATATGGAGTCTCTAAAAAAGTTCATGCTGAGAATGTTTTCTATCCAGAATTATTTTAATGTGTTGCCATTTCAATTTATTTTTAATGTTGTAAACTTCAAAGTAATTAAAAAAAATAACTTTAGACTTGGCAAAAATCATAATTTTGCAAACCCATTTAAACTGAAACTATCCAGCATTGGCTGGATTCTGCTGCATCAGTTGGATTCTACTCTATCAGTGACTAATGATAGTGTTCCTTAATTAATTTTGAGGACCTTGACCTTTGTAAATTCTCTTCTGTAAAGCAATATGCCTAATTATGTACTGCACAGTTAAACAAACTAATTATATCGACTAATGAACAAGAAAAAATCTGCATGACCCTATTTTCAGGATTCATGTTCTCTGATATAATCATTTCAAGGATTACGTTTCTGCTTTGTTCTAATGTGGCTCATTCTTTCCTGGATGATGGAGTGGAAAATATGTGGCATGACTTTTAAATGCCATTTTGATGGAGTTCTGAAAAAATGAACTTTTTATGAAAATACTGCATGTCAAAGAAATGCTTGAAAATACTATTGATTAATTATTGATTATTGATGTTGGGCATCAGGAGGAATGGTTGGATATCAGGAAGAATTTTTCACTGAAAAGGTGATTAAGCCTTGGAATGGGATGCCCAGGGAGGTGGTGGATTCACCATACTTGAAAGTGTTCAAGAAAAAGCTGGAGGTAGCACTCAGTGCCCTGGTCTAATTCATGATGATTGGCCAGAGGTTGGACTCCATGGTCTTGGGGGTGTTTTCCAACCTTACTGATTGTGTGATCCTATGGTTCTGTATGGCAGTGCTCTCAAACAAAACCACAGAAAATTGAGACCACCACAGCCTTTGGTATTTCTGCCTGCAGATTCCACCTGTGCAGGAGAAGCTGGCCAACTGAATTAGCAATGCAGACTTATAATGGCATTTATATATCTAAATATAATAAAAATAAATTCTAATTAAAAGACACACTCTGGGGTCCTGTGTAATTAGCATCCTCAGTAGCTGTTTTGCTGTGTACTTGCAGACCTCTTAATCTTTTGGATCAGACCTGAGCTGCTCACAGCACCAAATCAGTCGCGGCTGAGGAGGGTGAGGAGGGTGGCTGAGGAGGATGATGATGTCATTTTCTGTGCAGGTCTGGCTGCCCAGCAGCAGAGTTGGGTGCCCATGGAAGGGGAGGCCAGCCCTGGATGGATGAACTTTGGTGGTTGACACTGTCCAAGCCAAAACAACCTTCCTCAAACTGGGAGTTGCTATTTTTTAAAAAAACAGATCCATCCTCTCCCCCTGCAAGGCTGCTGTGTGTGGACAGAACCCACCAGCATTTTGTGAGGGAATAGTTTTGGTTCCCTCTGAAGCAAATTCTTGGTGCTAGTTTTGCCACCCAAGAGATTTGCAGTGCAGAAGGAAGGGGGTTCTCTGACTGAAAGAGTGTTTCTGGGGTCTGGTTACCCAAATGTGGCAGCCAGAACTCAGAGACACCCTGAGCAACATTTTCATCCAGATTGTTGTGTTGAAGAGCCACCAGTGAGCCAATTGACTAGGAATTTCCTTAAACAATGAGCTGAGGAGAAATGGGTCTCAAATCTTCCTTTGTTTGTCTGAACTGTTTTCCAGGATTTGGCCTTGCTCTCAACCTTCAGCCATCAGTGATAATCATAGGGAAATACTTCTTGAAGAGAAGACCCATTGCCAATGGCCTTGCTATGGCAGGGAGCCCCGTGATGCTTTGCACCCTGGCACCTCTCAACCAATTCCTTTTTGACAATTTTGGCTGGAGGGGCAGCTTTTTAATTCTTGGGGCCATTTTATTAAACTGCTGTGTGGCAGGAGCTCTCTTCAGACCCATAGGGCCAGGCACAGCACCAGTCAAAACCCAGGTGACTGAGGAAGGGAAGGATGCTCTGAAAGGAAAGATCACTGAAGATGGCCCCATGGAGAACAAAACAGAAGAGGAAGGAGAAAAGGACTGCTTTGAAAAAGTCAATCAGTACCTTGATTTCTCCCTCTTTAAACACAGAGGGTTCTTGATTTACCTGATCGGAAACGTGCTCATGTTCCTGGGGTTCTTCGCCCCCATCGTTTTCCTGGCACCCTATGCCAAGCACACTGGCATAGATGAATATTCAGCTGCTTTCCTGCTCTCCATCCTGGCCATTGTGGACATGGTTGCTCGCCCCACCACGGGCATCATTGCCAACAGCAGGTGGGTGAGGCCGAGGATCCAGTACTTCTTCAGCTTCGCCATCGCCTTCAACGGTGCCTGCCACCTCCTGTGCCCGCTGGCCTCCAGCTACACGGGGCTCATCGTGTACTCCAGCTTCTTTGGGCTGGCCTTTGGCATGGTGTGTGCCATGCTCTTCGAGACGCTGATGGACCTGGTGGGAGCTGCCCGCTTCACCAGCGCCGTCGGCCTCGTCACCATCGCCGAGTGCTGCACCATCCTGCTGGGACCCCCCATCGGAGGTGAGTGTGTTGTCCTCCCCTGCTCTCACTCGGATTTAGACTTCGGCAAGCACAGCTTGTGGGAAATCGTCACTATAGGACACGAAACAACACAAGTGCGCACACTGCTGCTCTCAAGGTGAAGAAAAAGGGAAGTTTATTTTCTGACTCCAACATTTATAGTTTTCTAAAAGAGACAGTGGATTGGAGGGTGACAGTGCCACCTCTCCAATGCCACTGGACAACCTAACAATCCATCAAATTTCTCTTCTTCCATAAAATAATGCAAAACAATAAGTTATTTACAGAAAGTGTGTGAGAAAGTTCGCTACAAGAATGTAAACATCAGAAGGTTTAGAAAATCTTAAAAAAACAGGGCGACATGAAATTATTCTAGATGTGTTTTCTCTGCCTCACAATCACCATTTTTCCACTAGTAACTGGACAGGAAAGGGTGTCCTTGAGGTCTCCTCCAACATTTCCTCTTTCCTCCTTTCTGTTGGAGTGAGTCTTGGAGAGTCATCTTTTAATCCTGGATCTCTTTAGACACTTGAAATGAACTTGCTGAGTGGGACTTCCTACAACACCAAGAACCTTGCACTTCAGACACCTCCTCCTGGACTCCTTTTGCAAAAGGCTGGACTCCACCACAATTTAAGTAAAACACAACAGTTCTGTGGAAGCCTCTTGTTGACTCAAACCTTACTGTTTGTCTGTAAGGCTCTGACTATGCCACTTAGGAATTTCAGTCATATTATTGCAGCTGAAAGATTTAAGTCTGTTCTAAAAGTAATTTTAAAAAATATTTATTTTGGATGGCATGGTTTGAAATATCAAAAGGCAGAGCCCACAAAGAGACAATACAGTGTCCAGGAGGACTTTCAGTCATCTAAAGATAAGTCAGGCCAGTGATCTGCTGTGATTTAACAGCCTTAATATTCCCTCTATGTAGCATGTGCTCCTTTTGCAGTTTGAACCCTTTTCCTGGATTCAAAACTGAGATCTGGCTAATGCTTCATATGACACATCCTGCAGAGCTGTTTAATTCTTCATATTACTGGGTAGCTCATACAGTGTGACAGAAGCAGCTGTATCCTCTTGCTGTCTTAGAGATTCATTATTTAATTAATGACAAACAAAATAAAATACAATTTTAAAATGGCTGTTTTCTGAATTATGTAATTTTCTGTGTGGGAGATTAAGTTAATGACCAGAGACTGCTAATGAGGCTAAAACAGTTCTGTGTAATAATCAGTAATATTAGTTTTGTAGGGTTTTCCCCACCATTTTAATAAGCAGCAAATTTATTGGTTCTTTGGCATTTTAATAACCTACTGCAGGGTTCTGCTTTAATGAACTAAGTAAATTGTTCCCAATGTGTTTTATGACTTTATCTTATTCTCAAAGGAAAAGAGGCAAGACTATCCTACTGTTGAATTTTCTAATACTCTACTCATTAAAATTCTCATTGAAACCTATTTAGGAGACCTCTAGGTCATCCTGATGAGCAGAAAAGGAAAAATTGTTGCAATTAGCGTTTGGTTGATGTTCCACCAGTTGCTTGAAAAACACAGTGCATGGAAAATGGTGTACCAAGTCAGCTAGGGATGACTCAGGAAAAGCCACTGACCAAAACCAGTTAAAAATTATTATTATTATTGTGATCAGGAAATCTGTTTGGTGACTGTAAAAACCCTTATTAGTGCAATGCACCGGGATAATTAATCATCAGCTTTTCAACATTAAGGGTCAATTGGGATGTAATTAAAGGTCCCTCTTTCTGAGGAGGAGAACATTTTCCAAAACGTCAGAGAGCTAAGGGATGATGGGCCAGTTTCAGGGAAGATTGTATTGTGAAGGCCAGGTTAGGAGTGGGTCTTACTTTAATTAGGATTTGGGATGTTGAGAATGGTCTGTGTTGCCCAGTAAATGGGAATTAATGCTCAGGATCATAATCCCAATAAGATTTGCATTACATTTTGACATAATGGAGAACGGTGACATTTCAATTAAGCCATCTCCCTTCAATTACTCTGTAACTCCATAGCAGAGGCATTAACCTTTGAGAGGAACCTGTCACATTTGTCTTGGCATTGAAATTATCTGACACTGACAGCATCATCTTTGCTTTCCCTGGAACAAATGTTTTCCAGTTTCACGCTGTGCCCTTTCCTCTTTGGATCAAGAGTGTAACTGCAGAAAGGGCAGCTGTGACCAAAAGCTGAGCCTCCTCTAATGTTGGTGGGTGACCCGTGGTGGGTAAATCACAGGGTCTTTGCCAAGAGCCTGAGATGAGACCCAGTGGGCAGGTGCCTTTTCATGAAAGTTTTCCCAAAAGCTGCTGCTTTTTGGCTGCCAAGCCAAATGGAAAATGGACATCCTTGTAATTGATCATGGGAGTTAGTGGAAAGGCTGCCTGCAGGCTCTGTGATCAGAGGAGCATGGAAAAAAAAAGGTGCATTGAAAAGGTCCAGACTTTGCAGTGTAGGTTCTGTCCCCTTCTACTGAACTGTGCAAATTATCAGAGCATTACCTGTACCAATGTCAGCTACCCACAGGCTGTATAGTGCAGCGCATGTTCAGTATTTGCAGGCTCAGAATGTTTGTGGAAGAGATCAGAAGTTCAGAGAATATTTTATCCTAAAGCCCCAAGGCTGTTCCTTGATATACAGGATCTGAAAACACAATACCTTTGCCTTCATCTCTAAATTTCTTTTTTTTTTTTTTTAATTTATATTTTACAGGAATTCTTATTGATACCTTTGGGGACTATAAATATATGTTCATTAAATGTGGAGCTGTGATGGTCCTGGCAGGAACCTTTCTGTTCATCATGAATTATTATAATTATCGTATGCTTGCCAAGGAGGAGAAGGAAAGAAAGGCAAAAGAAGAGGATCCTAAATCTGTAAGGACAGAAAATGAAGGCAAAAAACCCTGGAACAAAGACTCCATACAGGATGGGCCTGAGCTGGAACCTTTGAAAGAGAAGAGAGAAGGATTAAAGAAGGAAATGAATGGCACAAATGAAGTTTAAACCTGTTTTCATGGGCTGAATGGTAAATGACTTTTGGGTTGCTCAAGTGAACACCAGCTCTGAAATCACACTAGGTTTTAAAATTTTACTCTATTCTCTGCCATGTGCATCCTCTTCTTTGTTGCAGGAGAAGACTAGAACAGAAACAAGTCCTGATTCTCATAAACTGCTGGGACACTGCAGTATCCACTTGCCTACCAATTTCCTGCAAGATTTTCCTTTAGGTATTCCCCATTTCCCAGAGAAAAGGGAAATGTGATGTTTTGCAGGGGGGCAGGACAAGGCTGGCATGAGACAGGAGTCCTTTTCAGGTGCTTTGTCTGTGCAGGGCAGAAATTTAATCTTAAGCTTAACCCTTGACCTACATTCCAACAGTGCAAATTTAATTTTTCCCTAGGAGGTTACAAAGTGCTTATTATCCAATTTCTGAGTGCCTTACCGTTTCTAGTGAGCTTTTTCTTTGCAACACCCTGGTGAGACAGTAAGTGTTGCCACTATTAATTAATTGTACAAATGAAGAACTGAAGCACAGGGGAGCTTTGGGCATCCTTGCATCAGTGAATAAAGCTTAGGCATGCCAGAGCTGAAATGGAATCCACTGCCCAGAGTTGCCCAAAAGCCCTGCTGAGCACAGGTATCCCCTTGCTAGAAAAAGGGAATACAATGGATAGCAGTGCATTAAACCTGTGCACAGTGCACTCTGCTCGCTGTGTGCCTCACACTAATCACAACTGGTGATTTTGAGCACTGTCTCAGAGCTGAGACCTCGTGCCAAGCTTTTTTTTTAACCTGCTTCAGCTGCATCCATCCTGGGGGGGATCCAAACCCAGCTGCCTCCCCCTTGTTTGGGCAGGAGTGGGCACCTTCCTGCTGCTGGCACTGCAGTTCCTGCTGGCCTCATGCCACCCTGCTGCACAAAGTGAAGTTTGCCAGGGCAGTGATGCAGAGGTGGAGCTGAGACCACGTGGGAGGCTCTCATCCTGTGGTGGCAATTTTGATCTGGGAAGATTTGCTCTCTGATGTATTTTATACCAAGCAGCTGATGCCCAAGAGCCGTGGATGCTGAGCATGGCATCATGCAGTTGAGTCATCAGACTTCTGTGGAATTTCGTGGATTGGATTAGATGAAAACAAGGACTTTTCAGGCAGATCACCCAAATCCAAAGCTAAAACTTGTCCAGAAGTTAGTTCTCCTTTTTCTTTGTTTCAATGGTACCCATATGTGGTCAGATCATATTTTTTCATGGTTTTGTCTTCGAAGAACTGTATTTTCTTGTCACTTGTGTACACAATATGAAGAAAGGCTTGTAAAAATACTTTCATAAATACCCTGTACTCTTAAAATTAGATAATTCTGGTCTTATTGTACAAAACTTTTTCTGTGAATTCTTTTGTTTTTTTGAAGAATAGTGGTCTTTGACTTCAGTAGGACTTAAATTTTAGCCTTATGTCATAACTTTTATTTTCTCTGAAAAAAACAAAATCTCTAAAAAATAATTAGCCTTCAGAGCTTGTTTTTAATACTCTTTATTTCTATCAAATATATCTGTGATATTTCATTTAAAAAGGCCTTAATAGAAGGTCATGAATGTTTTCCAATACGCCTTCTGTCATATACTTAATAAAACTATTTTAAAAAATTAAATTAGTTTGCATTTTCCTGTGTGTGTAATGCAGCTTCTTGATTCAGTAAGGAGTTTATCCCCTGAGGGTTTCTAGCCCTGGCTCCATGCACATGATCACAGAACCCTTGGTCACAACCTCATCTTCTTGTTGATTTGGATTCCTTTGATATCTTTGGTGGTCTGGGCCAGCCTGACTCAGAGCTCCAGTTGTGTGGGCCCAGGAGACTGAAAGCTGTGCAAAATGACCTGGCAAGGACCTGACAAGATGATTTTCATACCTTTCCACCAGGTTGTACCAATTAATCCTCAGTGCAATGACCCAGATCCCCAGCTGTCCTTACGACAGGAGCTGATACTCTGGCTCCTCGTCTCTCAGAAACCCCAAGCAAGCTTTTTAGGTCATAAAACTTTGTTAATACAGGTACCATTTTTAATTAAAAGGTGTTCTGTTCAACTATCTGTGAAAATCCTCTGGAAAAGATACCTTTGTGAAACTGCCCCTGAGGGCAAAAAAACGTTTCATTGGATAAGTAGGTCTTTAAGGCTTCAGAATTCTTCTAACACAAAGCAGGTATTTCATTTAACCTACTCACTCCTGTCAAAGAAACTTACACTGCCTTTAAGATTATGGCACTATTTCTGTCAGGTAGGAAGCCAGACAATGTTAAGGCAATGTTGGTGGTTGTGGCTGCTGTTCAGTGGTGGGTGCCTGACTCTCCCCTGCTGCCTGCTCCTGCTGCCGCACCGCACCCAAACCCCTGAGCATGACATCCCACTAATCACTGCAGCAAAGCAATGCCAAATAATTCTGTACTTATAAGCCCTAGAAATGCTTCCCTGACTCAAATCCTATGAATTCAACACCTTGCAGACTCAAGCTGTAATCCTTTCTTGGAAAGCTCTCAAACTTTCCGAAGAACATCTTCCGTTATTAAAAATAACTAGTGCAGTATGAAATAACCATTACAAAAAAGCTCTTGTGACGCAGTAGAATCTGCCTGTGCATCTAATTTAGTGATTTGTGTGGCAAATTGAACACAAAATTCATATTTACTTAGGTTTGGAAAGCACCCGTGTAAGGAAGTCAAGAGGTGTGAGAGTTGTGCCATAAATATGCGTGCTAGGCACAGGGGGGATATTTGGGATATCAGATGTGCAGGGATGATTGCAAACACTTTCTTTGGAGTGCAATTATGAGACTTTTCTTTTTATATTTCATTAGCTTGTGACCTTATTAGAAGTAATTGCCATTGTTTCCAGGGCTGCTCAGACCTCATCAAGAGCCTGATTTGGATGCTGGACCATCATCCCCAACAACCACAAAAGAAGCCAACAGAGTGGTGGTGTTTGATGGGGAGGTGTGACAAGTGCCACAGATTGGATTTAGATTCATCCCATGTACTCATTTTTTGTTTACAGTTGCCCTAACTTCTACCCTCTCTATATTTAGCTTTCCAAATTCAAAGGCATCGAGGTAGAATTCAAATGTTTCATTACTTTGGTGCGGCAAAATTTGTGCACATTTCTTCCTCCCTTTTAAAAAGAATGTTAAAGGAGTGACTCTGCCACACGATGGAGTGTCATGCTACTAGAAGGGGACATTTTCTGCCATCACACCTTGGGCCAGGTGCTGCTTTGCCCCACATATAAAAATCATTTAAATGCAATGAATGAACCATGTCTAGAAAGTGCAAAACACACAAGGAGACTTTAGAAGTCTGGAACCACAAATGAGTAGAGGCAACTTGGTAGTAACTCTGTTAAAAATTAGTAAGCAAGCAAGCAAACAAACAAATGAAGTGCCAACCCATGTATTTGAAATATGCAATCATTTTAGACAACACAGGAGATTATTCAGAAGGACACTTCCCATGGCAGCTGACACCAAATTTATTTGGTTGTGTTCAGAAAACACTTCATAGACAACACAGGTGCATTCAGATTACATCTGAAGTGAATTTAAAAGATGACTTTTGTGCCCTCTGCACTGACAGTGACATTGTCTATAAAATAGTATTATTTGGACTTATCAGAACTGTGTGAGGGCGTTTTGATGAGTGACATTCACAACTATCAGCAAAGCTTCCCACAATGGCAGCGTGGCTCAGGAGCACAGATTTGATTTGCTGTCCTCTGACACTCACTAAAATATTGCTGTGCTTCAGCTTGGGTTTGGAAAGGGGCTCATTCACATCCTGACACCAGAAAATGAACATCCATGGGTGAATGGGATGTTCTGTGTCACTGTGGTCGAGACCCTGCTACCACCAGTAACAAAATTCCCTTTTATACAGTGTACAACCCTTTCTCCTGCAGAGTCTGCTTCTAGTTCAGATAAAGTATCTGACAGTCTGATGGTGCAAACACCTCAGTGAGTACTGCCCACCCTCACACCATCATCATCTCTGAATGGTCCAGCTCTTGGCCCAACTCCCCAGCCCATGAATTTGTCATTTTTCTACAGGTTTTTCAGACTAAATCCATGGAAAAAGAGGCAGAGAAACACAGGCTTCCCATAGGCTCTCCAGAGGTTTTGGATTCTGTCTGCTGGGTGCAGACAGAAGACAGAAGACACAAAATGTGTCACATGAAGAAACTCCCACGTCCTGTGGGAACACTGCTGCTTGGAACAGGCACCAAACAAGAATGTTTTTCTGGTCAAATCCATTGGCTGCCAAGAAGGGGAAGATAATTCACCAAAGATGGCAGCTTCAAGGTCTAATTCTGACACATCAGATTCCTTATGAATCCTGGATCCTGTTTAATGTACAAAGCAGAGTTTTTCAGGTGAATGGGTGTGATTGAAATGAAACAGGGACAAGCCCTTGCCTCCTGCTGCAGAGCCTGGCATTCCCTTCCTGGACAGATGAGATTCTTAAGTAGTTTTAATGAGTATGTAATCACTCCTGACCATTAGTTATGCCTGTGATCACAAAGCACAACTCCAGAGAGAGATCCTTGGAATATCTAGGAGGTTCCATGCATTATTAAGTGAAAAACCCACAGACATTACCTATCACCCATTAATACTATGTACAAGAACTGCTTGTTGAGCAAACTTGCCAACTCTAATTATTCTCCCAGCAGACTGTGGAGGGGATTTTTGGCACTTTTACAAATCTAATGGAAACCTCCACAACCCTGCTCCTGCAGAGGCAGCGTGGGCAGGGAAATCTCTGAGATAGCCCTACCTACCTTGTGTGCCCATGCACACACCCACAGCCAGCACTGGGACAGATCTAAGGGAAAACCCACCTGCTGAAGGCTGGCATGCAGGGGCTGCATTCCTCTGGGATGCCTGCACTGATGTGTCAAAGGACTGAGTCACTCAAACCTGCATCAGAAGGGATCCTCAAGCATCTTTGATGGTGCATCTTTGATCCCAGAGGTGGCAGTGGCAATGGGAAGTGAGAAGGGAGCTCTTTTCAGCATCATCCCCAGACCACAGACAGGGACTGGGGAAGGAACACAGGTTGCTCTCCATTTCTGGGCTCCACTTTTCACTCTTCCAGACAGGACAAACCATGTAATAAAATTTGTTAACAGCTCATGACCTGGGACATGATGTATGTTAATTCATATTTCTTATTTCTTTAGACTTTTGGGTTTTTAATCAAAAAAGACTGTGAGTGCAGAGTCTAGAAATAAATAGAATTAGCTTACTGAGTAGGTATTTGTCCTCTGACTTACCTGTTACAGAAATCCTTCAAAATACAGTATTTTATAACACATTTCAGTATGACACATGAGGAACAATGATATTATGATTTCAGCTTTCAGACAGAGAAGACAGTAATTATACACCATATAAATAGAAGTGCAGTGAAGCTGCTTTGTAATTACAGTGTAACTAAGCTGTACCTCATTTACTTGTATTCTGACGTGCATCTGGAGTTAGCAATTAGGGCCAGCACATGATTAAACACTTACCTTCACCAATCCCAGTATATAGAACACTATACTTACCTTCACATGTGTATTATTTTTCACTCATATCTGCTATAAACCTAGATATTTTCCAGGGATTAATGACACACTGTGGAAAGTTGATAGCCTGAAGTTCAGCAGAGAGCTATTAAACTGGCCTGACCATCAATCCCTAGAAAATACCCTGCACCAAGGTTATTATAAGGTGAATATGGAAAATAATTTTCCACTCATGCTGACTTTTGTCTTGGCTGTTATGCCTTTGTCAGGGTGTAGGAACAACACCCCAGATTTGAGTGACTCCCTTGGGTTTGGGTGTGTCTGAGGTAAACAGGATGAATCCTCCCCTCAGTTCACCTTTGTGCTTCACCAAGGCCCTCAGCAGAGAGTTTGTGTTCCAGCCAGCCTGTCTTAGCCACAGCTTTCTGGCAATCTTTGGAGATCAATTTTAGAGTGAGCCTGCATTTTCTGAAATGTGCAATTCCAGCTTCTCCGAGCTGAGAAACAGCACTGGCAGCCAAGTAAAAATATCCATTACTGGGGGAATATGTAAAAACACTGTTTCATCAGTCATCCTGCTCACACAACTCCCTCCCAGAACTCAGAGTGGTAATGAAAGTAATTTAACACACATCTATAATTAATTTACTACATTCTTCCTGCCGATGGCAATCATCTTACCTAGGAAAGTTCATGAAATTGATCTTAATGCATAAAAATAAAGATGGAAAAGCGTTAAAGGCAGCTGAACGTGGTTTACTTCTAAGCATGTAAGCAGTTAAGCACTGTTTGGAGAACCAATTTGGGGCTGATTTAGCAGCAGCCATTACCTGTGAGAAATGACAGCGAGCACATGAGCAGAGCAGGGCTTTGCCCTCAACACACTCGGGCTGTGAGCACTGCTGGGAGCAGCAGCCTCTGCTCCTGCTTTGCATGGTGTGAACAGAAATGTGAGTGAGGGCTCCAGGAGCCACTGCAGGAGGGGACAAAGCTGGGACAGCTGGTGGCAACACCAGGGACATGGCCTGCACCAGCTCTTGCTTCAGGGCCATTGTGAGCCACGAGCCCAGGCCCCAGGTCTGGCCAGTGTGCAGAGCATCCAGATGTGCAGATGTGTCTGGACACTGCACACACACCTGTGCATGTGCTGCATGCAGACAACAGATACCATATATTAAAAAAAAAACAACAAAAACGAAGCCAAATCTATAAATATATATACATATACATATATAAAATAAATACATAAATATATATACATATATAAAATATTATAAATATAAATTTATAATTATTATAAATATTATTTTAATTATTAGAAATACAAATATATTATATATAATATATGAACATATAATACACATTTACACCTATATATGTAAATATATATATATATATATATATCTATATATGTATGTATGTGACAGACAGTCCTACCAGTGCAGGCTGCTTCTAGAGCTTTCCAGTGGCCTTAACAACATCCTGTTGTTGCTGAGACACCACTGGGTCCTTGGTTTTGATCCATTATTGCCTCAATTGTGGCTTTTCTGCCATCCATGAGCCCCACGCTCTGCTGGGCTGGTGGCTCCTACCCTCTCTGTGTTCCCTAGAGCTGCAGAGAACACTTGGCACCTTCATACACTTACCTACAGGTTGCACTCTGCACTTTCCAGACATCCTACTTTAATTTGCAGGCCATGACATTATGACTTCAACATGGGCAGGAAAACCTAGAAAATCAGGAGCCTGTAACAGGTAAAACTTCAATGCCCTGCAGCAGCTATTTAAATATTTATAGAAATAAGCAGGAAGACTTTTAGGTGTGTCTTCCATCACTGTGGCCTCCAAATGGGGGAGCACAGTAGCCATACCTGGAGGGGGGATAGAGGACAAAGACCCACTCTGGTGCCCCCTCTGAGAGGCCCCCAAATGGACCCTTGGCCTCTGGAACTGTGAATTCAGCTGAATGAGGAGGATTCCCCAGCAGGACTCAGGAGTTTGGAGAAGTGTGTACCCCACAAAAACCCAAGCCAAGGAGGTCCCGAAAAGGTAAAAAAAAATTGGAGAGATTGGAAAAAATTGGAGAGATTCCTCTACATGTGTGTGTGTGTTCCCAGCTTGTGCTGGCATGAATATGACTCCACACCATGCCCTCAAGCCTCCAGAGGCTCCTGCCCAGCCCAGCCCTGACCAGCTCAAGGCATGAACTTCTGCATTGTGCAAGACCTGCACACTTTCCTCTCACCCTGAAAATATTATTCATGAAGGGCCACCACTTATTTTTGTTGGAACTACGAAGAAAACCATTTAAAACAAAAGAAAAATACGTCAAGTCTGGCATTTACTTCTCCTTCCTCCACCTTTCCTCCTTCCATCAGTCATAGGAGGAGCTAGGTTGGACAGGGCAGGGAAGGAAATAAAAACCAGTAAAAACTCAGCAGAGAATAAAGAGAATCACTTTGAACAACTTTGAAAAATTCTAGAAAGATTGAAAATCAACCTTTTCCTTTTTTATCCAAACAAACTTTGTCTGGTCTAGAGTACCACAAGCCTGGTACTCTAGAGGAACACTGCTCCAAGAGTTACATGTAGGGCTAAAACAGAAACATAGGGCTAAAACAGAAACTTTGGCTTTGGTGGGAGAAAACACATTCTGGTGTGTTACTTAAAAGTTAAAAAAAAAAAAAAAAAAAAAAATCTGGCCAAGTTTTGAGCGGTGCAGCCGCAGCTGCAGCGCACCACTAGAGATCAGCCTTGCCCCGCACTTGCGGCCGCCCTGCGCTCCTCCAGCCCCGCGGGATGCTCAAATCATCCCCCGCGGGATGCTCACACCTTTCCCCCGGGATGCTCACACCATTCCCCCCGGGATGCTCACACCTTTCCCCTCGGGATGCTCACACCTTTCTCCTCGGGATGCTCACACCTTTCCCCTCGGGATGTTCAAATCATCCCCCGCGGGATGCTCACACCATTCCCCTCGGGATGCTCACACCTTTCCCCTCGGGATGCTCACACCATCCCCCGCGGGATGCTCACACCTTTCCCCTCGGGATGCTCACACCTTTCCCCCCGGGATGCTCACATCATTCCCCTCGGGATGCTCACACCTTTCCCCTCGGGATGCTCACACCTTTCCCCTCGGGATGCTCACCCTATTCCCCTCGGGATGCTCAAATCATCCCCCCCGGGATGCTCACACCTTTCCCCCCGGGATGCTCACACCATTCCCCTCGGGATGCTCACACCTTTCCCCGCAGGATGATTTCATCCTCCCCCCGGGATGCTCACATCCTCCCCCCGGGATGCTCTCATCCCGCCGGGTTCCCTTTGGAATGTGAGTGCTCTTCCCCGTGCATTTCGACATTCCCCCGTGCTTCTCTCCGAACCTTTGGGCTCGGCTGGGGTTAATTAGCCGGCAGCAGGAGAGGTGAATTTTCCTGCAGAGGGAGTGTGTGCGTCTCTCTGCAGCAGAGATGCCCAACTCCCTCTGCCCCCGAGGCTGTTTGCTTTGGTTTAGCTGCCTTTTTACACTGTCCTCTGCTATAAACTTGTAAGAGTTTTGTTTCCCCCCCGACTCCCATCTGCTGAGAGGTGACTGTCTTGATGCTATGCCTGACATTTGCCATCCTCAGATACGCACGGATCTGGGAGAGGGGGATAAAAACAGATGAAGGAGAAGCTTATTTTGCTTTTCTATAAGGGCTCTCCCATCCCGTGCTACATGGTCTCTGAGACTGGAGTGGGCAGCAGGACAAGCCCAGCAGTTCTCTGAGCTCAGGCAAGCCTGGTGGGCATCCATCCTCCATCCCACCCATGCCCACAGCAGTTCATTTTTACCCTGGGGATTCTGGGGACAGTGGTATCAGTAACCAAAATGTCAAAGTGGAAACACAGGGGTCCTCCACAAGGAGCAACGCTGCAGATTCTGCCCCTGGAGCAGAGCTCTTCCAGCTCCCACTCTGTGCCACACTCAGCCTTAATGCTGCAATTAATCTCCCACTTTCCCCTTGTCAGGTTTTTCAGAACTTCCCTGATCATCTTTCATTCTGTGCCTGGGAAATGCATTGAACATGATGTGAGGATGTAACCAGCTGTGACAAATGGTGGTGTAGATGTGAGGAGCACCTGGCATACCAAAGGATGCAAAATGCCAAGGCCTGGCCTCCACCTTCATCTGTGCCACAGCACCTCAGCTACAGGTTTGTCTCAGGCAGAGCTGGGTTCACCCTCAGGCTTTGTCCCAGCTCTGTGCCAGATTGCTGTTAATGTTCATCCATGCATTTCACCTGGTGCACACACGTCTTGGACACTGGGCTCACTATTAGAGTTAAATGGTTAAGCTGCAATAGGTATTTTTAATTAATTACAGCCCTTTCTGGGAAAATGTACATCAGTTTTCATTGTGCCATGCTGCAAAAACCTACCTGTGGGTTGGGTTAAACTGATGAGACTGCTCTTGTGCCTCTCCACTAAAATGAAAAAAACTGAAAATGAAAGCTAAGAAACCAAGGTGGCTGAGTGGTGCACTGAGGACAGATGTGGGCTCAGTCTCCTGCAGCTCTGAGCTGCCCAGATGTGTCAGCCCCCAGGGCTGTGCCTGCCTGAGGCCACTGCTGCTCTAGGAAAGTGCTCTGCAACTGCCTGAATGGGTGAATTTGAAAGTCACTGTCCTCAGGGGCTGAGAGTATTCCTCCTCTTGCCCATCTCTGGGAAACAAATTCAGAAAGCACTGGAAGGTGGCCAAAATTTGTTTATGAATTCTGCCAAGATTGCAGTGCTCAGTATTCTAGAGATGGCTGTCAGTGTATACAGCATTAAATATCTCTTTTTGTACTGCAGGGAGAGTTATTGGCCAGTCAAAAATTCAGATTCTGAGACCTCCATCTACCTCAGTAGGCTTGTGATGTGCAGGAAGGCTCCTTGAAAAGCCAAAAGTGACAGCACATGTCCTGGGTGATGGAAACCAGACTGAAAGAGGAGCCAGCAGTTCTGCAGGAGCCATGAACCACTAACCCAAAGTGATCTCTGCAAACTGAGGTGAGAGTTTGAGAGGCAGAGTGGAAGGAGAGAAGGCTGGGTGAAGGGGGAACACTGCAAGAAGGGTCAGTCCCAAGAAACCTTCATGTCTGCCCAGAGTGAGAGCTCTTTTCTGCTTTCACACATGGTATGTGGGCACATGCTACTCTTCTACTTTCACTTAGTGTCACCATCCCCCTTGTGCCTGCAGAGGACAAGAATGAGCCCAGCATTATAATATCCATTATACACAGTGCAGAGGATTTTACAGGAAATGTGACAATATCTGAGCACCCAATCTCTTTGTAAGTGAGAAAATAACCAGGGAACACTGGACTGAGTCCCAAAAGAGATGTCACTGCATTTAATGTGTATTTATGCAGCTATTTAGAAGCAAACACGAAGCAGTGATTATGTATAGAATAAAAGGGAACAACAAATTTAGAATGTTTTAGTTTCCGTTCTATCTGATTAGCCAGGAAGAACAACAGACTGATGTGCTCTGAGCAAGCAGGAACATGCTGAGCCTAAATGCTCTGCTCCTTGGAGGATTTATTTTTATTTACTGCATGAAACAAGGAGGGAGAACAAAGGAGATTTGTTTTGAGTCAGCTGTGGCTTTTGGCAGCCCAGGCTGAGGCAGCCCTTCTGCACACCTCCGAGCTGCTGGACTCACTGGGGCTCCCTGGTGCCACTTCCCTGCTCCTGGGCTGAGGCACCAGCAGTGGCAGCTCTGTAAGCCAGCCCTGGGTGAGAGCTGTGGCATGAAAAAGTGCTGGAGCACAAGGCATTTCTCTCCTGGACACATTTAGCAGTGGAGTGGGGGTGAGGGTCTGTGGTGATGCTGTCAGGTGCAAAGGAGAGCTGCTTTATTGCAAAAACCAGGCCTTTTTAAGCAGTCAGGCCTTTCTCAATTACACAGTTTAAAATCACAACAAACAAAATCTAACCAACCACCACACCCCATGATGTGAACACATGATGGTTAAATAAATTGTTTTTCTACCTCTTATTCAGCTGAGTATTTTTCCCACAGTCCTCTTCTACTTAGAAAAAGTAACAGGCCTGAGCCATGACTTTACAAGGTCTTCCTTTTGTAAGGCTTTACCTTTATGCAACAGTGGAACATTAGGTGGAATAGCTGAATGTGGTGCCTCAGGGTCCCCTGGCTCTGCTCAGTGCTGTGAGGCACGAGCCAGATGCTGGGAGAACGAAAACCAGCTATGGACACACTCAGCAGTGATTTCACTCAGCAGTGATTTATGGGGACAGCCAGCAATGTTTCCACTCTCTGTGCACAGCCATGGGGAGCAGGGAATCCATGCATGAGGTGTCTGGCCTGATCCCAGCACAAGGTGCAACTGGGGAGACTTCCAGGAGCCAGGTTTTAAAGAAGGAAGCAAGTTGAAATTGGACAGGAGCTCCTGAGTCTATAATGTGCCCCTTCAGAAAGATGGAAATCACCAGCTAGAGCTTTGCTCTTGCAGACCCTTGACAGGCACAAAATAGGTTGTGCTGGGGTTGAACAGGAGCTGCTGGATGAGCTCCTTGAAGTTTCAGGATTTCATTCATCCGCCCTTGGAACCCACCATGGGATCACAAAGCCCTGGTGAGCATCAGTGCTCAGTGCACCAGCAGATGTTATCTGTTACCAAGGCTTAGGTACTGCATTGCAAGGGCAAGCAACAGAGTGGCTGCAAAAACCAGCTTTGTGGTAAAGGTTTAGTAGCTTTTTCATGCAGCAGTTAAAATCCTACACCAAAAATCCTCATGACCTATGTGATAAATAACACTGGGGCAGGAAATAACAACTGCACAGAGCAGGTGGACCAGGTGCCCTTCTCAGCTGAGAGCTGAGGTCTGCACTGTTAGATCCTGCATTTCTCTGTGCCAACAGGCTTTGGGTGAGGGAGAGATGGATGCTAACAGCCAAGTAAAGCATATCATATCCCTAAAGAGCCTCTCTCTCCATTCCCCAGGTCTCAATCTGGCCACAACACAAAACTGAGACAAAATAAGGAAACCAAAACCCTTAATCAACTACAGCCATACAACAATAGAAATCCCAGAAAAATGGATGGGAAAGCAAGCCTAACCTGTCCTGAGAGCCCCTACTTCCAGAGTGAAGCTGTTCTTGCTACAGAGTGCTGCATTGCCCCAAATAAAATTCCCACTCAAGTCATGCTAGGTTAGTTTCAAGGATAGCTCAGGATTCATTTTATGATGTGGAATATGGTTATCCGTGAATTTTTGTTCCAGATGCAGTTATATCTCATAGTGCCCTCCCAGATTTTGGGATGATGAAGGCAACATCCAACTGAAGCATGCCAGTATTTCTGTGCCACCTTACATAGGTAGGAGGAGATGGCTGGAATGGTATCTGCATGGATGAGGAGAAGACTGACCGAGAAACATTTGTGATCCTGATTTGAGGAAATGCCTGTGTTTATCAGGGCATTACACCCTCTATTTATCTGTCATCTCTTCCCTTCTTCAGCTGACCAGTGGGATTTTACTCTGGCCAGATCTGGCAGGCTTTGTTTTGTGTGTTTACTTCTTCCTTGTCATCCCAGCAAACAAACACACGCAGCTCACACTGCCTGGTGCATCCACAGAGCACACACAGACTATCATCCTTATAAATGCACCAAAAAGGTCAGAGTATTCAGCTGGCATTGCAAATCAGCACCAGTTATGTTCTCTGACAGCACCAGATGTCAGCTCCAAAATGAACTGCATCTGTTCAGCAGCACACAGGGAGCAATGCATGAGAGGATGAGACCAGACTCTGCAATGGCCCCTCAGAGCCAGGGCTGTGGGCTTGCATGGCAAATGCAGCACAGCCCATCTGCACAATCAGGTTTGGGCTCCTACCCTAGACTTGTTGTTGTTTTTAAGCTGAGATGAGAATGAGAACTGCAGGTAAAATGCAGCAGACTGATCCTGGGGCTGGCCTGAACGTGGCAATTCCCTTTCCCAGCTCTGAGCAACTCAGGCCTGGGTTTGGTTTTTTTTTCCATCAGCTCTTTCCCACTCCAAATCCTGCTTCCACCAGCTAAGGGGTGTTGACTGGGGTTTCCTTCATCTGGTCAAGCCCTCAAGCAGCATTTTCCTTCCAGATGCCAGTTTTCACTGACCCCAAGGGAAGAGCTGGTTTGGTGGTGACAGCCACCACAGGGTGACCTGCCCTGCCCTGCCCTGGAGCATCCAGCCTGGAAGGGCTCCTCAAGGTCCCACCTTTGAGTTAATTATGCCTCTTGTGAGGCTTGACAAACTATGTGTTCACTGGACACGATGAGGATGGTTTGGCTTATTTTGTCTGTTGGGTTTTTTTTAAGGTAAGGGTAAGGAAGGTTTTTCTTTCCTCCCTTGCACATTGCACCTGACATGATAAATCTTAGAACAGTAATGAGAACAAGTTAGTATGGGACTATATTTTCTCTTCTCATAATGAGCTTTGTCATGGAAATGGATTGATTTTATGTCACTTTCGTTCCTCTTTATAATTTTTATGGGTGGAATGAGTTAGCAAAATTTTCTCTCTCATAAATTCAATATAAATTTGTCTTAGCCTACGTAAGTCTGTGTTTATTTTGGCCACCTATTTCACAGCTCCCCTGTTTACAGCATGGGAAAGAAGGGAAATGGCCAATCAATCAAAATCTGGAATACTGAAAAGGTCACAGCCATTCACACGATACCAGATCCCCTGCAGCAACGGGCATGTCCCAGCTGCTGCACCACTCCAGATGTGCCTCCTTCTGCCTTCCCTGGAGCTTCCCCAGGCTCTGGAGAAGCTGGGGGAAAATCAGATCTTACCTAAAGCAAGCCAGAGCAGGAGGAGGAATGGCAGTGAGAGGTTTCTGCCTCCTCCAGCCAGAGCAGATGTCCCGTCTGGCGCTGGCCATGGCAGTGCTCCCGTCTCTGCTGTCACCCTGCCTCTGGGACTGCCAGCCCCACGCGGGGAAAATGGATTAAATATCCACCAACTCCATCCAACTGCTCTTCCCTGTAGCCCCAAAAAGCTGCAGACTGGACTGATGAATCATTTACCCTTGAGTGCTGCATAGTTTTCTCCATCCTTTCCGAATTTCTTGCTTACCACCTTTAATAAATCCTTTTCCCCTCCAATTCAACAGCTGCCATTGTGGCAGAAAAGAAATTTTTACCCAAGTACACACAAACAAATGAGGGGCTGAATTTAGGTGTTCCTCCTTGTAGGGCTACACTAGACACCTGCATGTTCACTGGTGCTCATTTCTCATTGCACAGACTAATAGAAACTTGAAAATCCTCTAAAACAAAAGCATGGAAATAAAAAGGAATTTCCTCTTTCTGCAGCTATTTGCAAAATCACACATAATGTACTGACTACAAGTAGGACTACAAGTTGTTTTCTGCTGCCCAAAACAGCAGGGCAGAAGGTGTGGATGGCCAGCACATCCCACAGCAGCCTCAGGGTGTGCTGAAAAGTGGCCTAGGAAAGAATCTGGCTTCTAGAAGTCAAAATAGACTAGAAATTTAAACTCATAATGAACCTCATCTCAACCTTTGGAAAGTTGTAGCCCTTTGCAGTAAAACTTCATGGAAGGGACAATTCCATTACTTGAAGGGTGTTTGGATGATAACTCTTTTAAAGTTATAGGAGAAGGCTACATAGGAGAAAAAATTAGGCAGGGGAATTGCAATTTTGCATTTTATGTAATAAAAACAATGAAAGGATGAAGGGAACACGTGTCTCCTGTTTTACAAATTGAGTTGTGGAAGCCAAGCTCCATCTTTGCTCCCATTAAGGATTAACATCTGGAGGTAAGAGTTTAAAATCCAATGTTGCTTTGAAAACAATGCACAGACACAGCTTCAAGTTGTTGGCTTAGCTGCATTTTACAGTTACTGTGGGCACTACACAATTGCTTTGCAAAACAGCTCCATCAGACACTGCAGAAAGGGAGGGGAAACTGAGGCAGACCCAGGGACCTGCAGAGGGAATCTCCCTCTCCCTTTTCCATAAGGATTAACTGCTCTCTATCTGCACCTCAAAACCATCACTAATAAGTGAGAGAAGAGACCGACTCACTGTTGAGAAGGATTCATTTTTATCTTTATCTTTAAAGATAAGCTTTAGGAAATGTGGAAAAAAATTAATGCAGCAAATACTGGTTTGAACCACTGGAAAATTGTAAAGCCCATTACATAAGGGGAGCAAGTCCTAGAGAAGGAGAAAAATATTTTAGCTATTGAACAATGCCAGCATGCAGACAAATGGGCGTCATCTGGCTTTTTGAAGGCATGAAGCTTGGAAATTAGAAGTCAGCTTCCACTGAGAGAGAGGGAGCAAGAAAGGAGTATATTTAGCTCCTGTGATGCTAATACTGGCAGGTTTGTGTCCCTTTTCCTTCTACACGGTAGCTGATTAAAAAGCCACTGATACAGGGGATCTGTAAAGTACAACCAATGCATAAAAAAGAGCTCTGACTGTGTATTCACAGGAGAAGATAAATAAAGAACTCGAGGTACTCTATTAAAAAAAAAACAACCCAAATTTGTGGGGTTTTTTTACAGCAAACTGTGTTTTGCCTCAGCACTGTTGGGAATTAATGTAACTGTAACTAAGCACTACTAGAGGCAATAGAACAAAATCCCCCAACCCAGTAAGCAGTGATGGGTTCATGCTGAAATCCTCCTCACTCTTGCTCCCACGAGTTCTGAAGTTTGGCAAAGTAAAACTTGGAGCAGCAAAAATCCTTCTAAATCCACCCAAACTCAAGGCTGAGGGGGCACTGCAAGTGCAAAACCCAGGGGGCCTTCTTCACTAAAATTTGATTTTACTCCTGGGTGAATCCTGACACCCACTTGGAAGGAAGCAGGGCAGGAAGGAGCATGCTGAAAGTGAGCTCCTGGTTCCAGGCCTGTGACAATCTGTCCAGCTGCACAGTGACCAGTGCTGGGGACACCAACCAGCTAATTGACAGTTAATTGGCTTGTCAGACAGTTCCAAATATTCCTTTCTGCCATAAGTAGTAGGGATAGGGAAAAAAAAGCCACCTGGGAGAGAGCGTCAGTTTTCTGTGTTTTTTGGATAAATCACATTTTCTTGGCAGCTAATACAGATTTGTCCACAGAGCTGTTCACCTCAGCTTGTTAATATAGAGACCCTCAGATATTGTTCACATATGAATGGAGTTATGAAAGTGTGCTGTGATTTATAGACATATTTCAGCTTACAGCTTTGATTTACTTAGGCTGGGATTTGCTTCTTTAGGGAGTTCTGCACTGGCATTTGCAAAGCACCAGACCACAGCAGGTTGTGAAGGACTTGGCAGCTCAGAGGCAATAGTTGCTGCACATCCTTGCAGAGCCAGAGTGCTCTGAACAAGGGCAATAAGAAATGTTTGCCCTGAAAAAGCTCTTTCAAACCTTCCCTCAAAAAAATCTGGTTCTTCTGCAGCATTTCTTTGCCATCTTACAGCCTGTAAGGAGCCACCCAGGACAGAACTTGGAGCAAATATGCCCTCCATTTCCTAAATGAGGAGAAGTGCCTCTTGCCCTGATTAATACATCTGGAAGAGGCCAAGTGATTTGAACATTGCTCCTTTCCATCACCACCTTGGCTTTGTTTGGCACCTCTTGCTCCCTTCTCTGCAGCAGGACAGAGGCACAAGGCATCCCAAAGAAGGGCTTGCTCTGCAGATGCTGAGCAACCTCAGCACATTGACTCTTCTCCTCCTCCTCATCCTGCCCCTCTGGAACTGCAGGACAAACCTGATCTCCTCAGAAAGCTGCTATCTGGGGCTGGCACTAATTTCCAAGCAGTGAAATGTGGTTTACAAGCTCCTTGGCAGCAACTTTTAGGGTCCACAAATTATAAGGCAGTGGGAGTGCTGTCACATCCCTGTATCTCTAAAGTCACATCCACTTCTTTGTTCTCCTGTCACTGATTTTTACTGTTCACCCAGGTCTCACCTCTCTGCCCAGCCAATAAATGCTCCATGCTGCAGAATTCCAGGGGATGGGTGCACACACAGAGGGCTGGTACCATAACAAATGCATTATTACCACAAAAAGAAAAGGAAAAAGAGTTTGACAGGGACCATGGAGTGTAAGCTTGACAGAAACAGGCAATAATATGATTGCATCATTTTAGTTCTCTTTGCTGTCTATCTGGTATGAAGATTCCTCTTAGGTTCATGCCACCAGAGCTGAAAATTTAAACAAAACTTACAGAATTTAACAGTGCTTGAACATGGGTGACAATGATTTGAATTCCTTTTTGTTTTCATTAATCCCAGTTTTGCTGTTAGGTTGGTTTGTTTGCTGTTAATCCTACAAATGAAATTAAACCAAAGCTGTTATACATGAAGGGCTTGCATGGATCAGATCTTTTAGTGTCATATTGTGTTACTTTATACAAAATGATTAACTAGTAATTGGTTTAATGGAGGAAACAACAAACAAAAACCTGAATGAAATGAGTATTTCACATGCCATACATGGCTGAAGTTCTGCTAACTGTGCAGAATATCAGTGCTTTGTGCTGGACCCTGCCTTGTTCCCAGTGGAACCAGCAGAGGTGGGAGCAAGCTCAGATGCAGGAGCAGAGAATGAACATTTGATGTCATTCACTGTGGTGTTACTTGTGAGCTGATGGCAGCATATTCCAGCAAATCCTCTCCTGCCTCTGTGAGGTGCTCCAAGTGGTGCAGGAATATCCCAGCTTTTGATTCTCTGTCTGTGTGTGTACCACACCTCCCCAGACCTGCTGAACTTTGCCACAAAGGCAGCTGTGGTAAATGGCTCTGTAAATCATGGGGACATGAAACTTTGGTTCACCACCCTGTAATATCCCTGATTATTTCCTCACAGCTTGGTGGTCTACAGTGGCTCAGCTCCCCCCAGCTCTGGTGCTTGTCCATCTGGACCTTTGAGTCTATCCCAAACCCACTGAGCACAAGTTTTGATGCTGAAATGCCAGAATGACAGAAGAGAAGCCATTAAAGCTTTTTGAAGAATCTATGAAATCTTTTACAAACTGCATCAAAATTTTAAGCATCATTTTGCCTTGGTGTCTGTTTAGAAATTCAACTGCATTCTGTTAATACCAGGGGAGCTGAGTTAATGTGCCCCAGAAGAGGATCTGTCTCTTGTTTTGATCAGTGGCATGACCTGGATATTTGTGTATTTTCTGTTCTAATGTCAGAGTGACTCGATGACATGCACAGGCTATTATTCAATAATGATGCCTAAATGGAGCTATCAGAAGGGTTATTATCAAGGTTATTAAAAAGCAATTCTTTCTGCCTTCAGTTTAACCATGAATTGCAGAGCTAACCATCATCTAGGTGAGGATGTGCATATTAATCAAGAGGCTTCCCATGGTCTACCTAGATATCCCAAGCCTGGATAATGATTGATTTACTCTGCTCTTAGATGAGCACACAATCATCCAGGGGTGTTGAACATCTGACCAGCAGAGTTAATTCATGATGCTTGGCATCCATTTTGCAATTTCCTCACATCTGTTCTTTCTGGCTGAGACATTACATTTCTTTTAAGAGCCCAGAAAATGGCATATAGAGAAATGTTTGTGGTGCAGGCAATGGTCCTACTAAAACCACTTTCACTTCAACATTTTCCAGGAGAAATAAGCTTTCTATAGAACAATATGCCAGATGCTAAGGCATGGAAAATGCCAATAATTTTTCAGCAATCATTTGTAGCTAGCTGCCCAGAATTGCATTCCTAGGCAAATCAAATTTAATCAGGTTAGTTCCTAATGAGCCTGTGAGCACCATTTGGGCTGAGTACCAACTTTAGGGAAACATATTTAATTTCACTTCCTGCCTTGCTAGGGTAGAGGGCAGCTCCACATTGCTGTCACAGGCTTGCAGCAAACCCTGCATGCAACAGGAGCTGCATCTGTTGAGCCATTTCTTTGAACAGAGCCATCAGCTGCCTCAGGACTTTGCTGCTGACTCTGCACTGTCAGGGCACACATCTCAGGCTTGCCAAGACTCTCACAGTGCTGTCAACCTGACCAACACATCCTGTATTAAATGGTTTCCCATTTGCTGTTATCATCATTTTCACAGGCTGCACTTCAGCTTTGCTGTGCACTTCTAACACTTCCAATACTGCATTTTGCAAGTGAGGAGAGCAGAGATGCCCATGTGTCCAGTCCAACTCTTTTCCCTGGCAGCCTGAGGGTGACAGCCAAAATTACAAATGGTCACTAAAGGCAGGCAGACTTTGCTCTGGTCCATCCCTCAGTTATGTTATCAAAATTGTTCATCCTGTCCTGGGAAGTTGTCAGGGATGAAGCATGCAGAAAAAAATGTGAGGGTGGATTTAATAAAGATTCTTCTGAGAAATATTGCTTGCACAATCAATAAAAAGGTTTGGAGGGGCTCTCAGGGCTTTTGGGCAGTGATTTGAGTATAAGGAGCTTCAACAAAATGTGAGATACAGGCATTTCAGAGGGGGCACTGAGAGTCACCTCTCACCTTGGGTTTAGGTGTTGTGTGGCAGGTGCTGATGGACAGCCCTGTGCTGTTTTTTAAAACAATGCTGTGAAGAATGACAATGATTGGAGCAGCTGCCAAAAGTGAGAGGAAGAGAAGAGTCATCATTTGTATGCAGAAAGACATAACTATCAAAAAGTGAAGTGTATTCTGAATTTCATACCTTCCATGGAATCAGTAGCCTGGAAGCTGGATTCACAGTAAATAGAGCAGGGTCAACCAAAACTGCTCCAGTGGAAGCAGATGAAAAGCCTTGTGGAGAATCATCTCAAAAACCTGCACACTCCTATTGAATAATTCAGTGCTTGGAAACTCATGTTTAGTTGTTTCTGCTGCTTATAAAGCACAGAATACTAGGACTCTATATTTCTGATGTTATGGCATAAACTGAGGTGAGCAGCACTTTGCTCTGAGGAGGTTTAGGTATTTTCTGACAAAAATTCCCCTGTACAAGTACTCTCCCTGTTAGTGGGACAGACCTTACTACACACAGCACTGTTAGAGCCCTGCTCCCCCATGCACCAAGCCCAAGAGAGAGTTAATCACTTCTGGAAAAGCATCTTTATTGCAGGTTAGGATGGGCTTCAAGCTCCTCCCATGGAGCAGCAAATTCACCCCCTGGGAACAAATAAAGCAACAGAGTTTTGCATCCCCCCTTCAGTGCTGAGTTCCACACACACACATCCCATCCTGCTTTAGAGTGAAGCTGTTGGATAAAATTCTTCCTCTTTTATGAGAAAACCTATTTTAGAGAGGATTTAGCAAACAGAAGAGCACCCAGCCCACAAATCTCTCCCGGGTACAGCCTGCTGGGAGCTACAACGATGGGATCTGGTCTGGCAAAGCATTTTAGGTTTGTCCAAAAGAAAAGTTTTGGGGAGCAGGGCTGCTGAGGGCTCTGTGTGGAGCTGAGGTGCCCCCAGGGTGGGGTTTGGTTCTTCTCACCACCAGGGTTTGCTTGGGCCCAGCTCAGCAAAGTGGACTCCTGTGGCCCTGATAATTTATGCCTTGTTATGCCTTAGCTCTGTAACTCACCAAAATAAAGAATAACATTCCTGTAACAGAGATTAATGGCTGTCAGGCTGCAAAGTAATTTTTCAATATGAAATGGAGCAAAACTTACATTTTTAGCACAATTTCCCAGTTCAGTGATGCACCTGGTAATAATTATGATTTACATTAACCATAACATCATCCTTCTTATATCAACTTGCCTTAGTGAAGAATGAAATAGGCTCTTGTTAAATGTTTCATGAAATAATTCAAATTACATATGCTAAAATTTCCCAGCTTCCACTAGCCAGGCTAAAAATCAAGAAGAATTAAAATTATTTGCTGCTGCAAACCCCTGATTCTATGTTAGGAATGAGGCAATAGAGCCCTAAGAGCTCTTGTGGTTAAATTAATTATAACAACAGTTGAGAAAAACTTCAAGTCTAAAATAATGATGCAACTGCAAAACTCATTTGATGCAGATTTTCCATGTGCTGAGACTGAGTTCAGGCTCACTTTTTCCTTTAAGAATTTGCCTGTAACAAAACAAAAGAGGAACAAAACCTCTGCTATCCCCAAAGTCAGCAAAGTTCATCCCTTCAAGACCACCTAATTAATTAACTTCCAGGCAGCAGGGCTGCAGAAAAGCAAAGGAGTTGGTAATTTGTTGCTTTGCTAATCTAGGGCCTGAGTGGGTCCCTTACTCTCCAAGGCAGGATGAAACACATTCCTAGTGGAGTTTCTTGCCAATATACAATAAACTCCTACAACAAAACCAAAAGACAATGTCTTTTCCCTGGAATTTGTGAGCAATGCAAAAAATTTTACATGCTAAAGCACTACATGGAAAAAAAAAAGGCACTGGAACAGAATGAATTATTTGTCTTAGAAACACAGATAAATGAAATACAGAACAAATGGAACCCTAAAAAGCAGGTAAATTAATCTGAATAATGGGATTATGATTTATGATTTTCCTATTGCAAGAGCGAGCTTCAATTCCACAACCTTTAATTATTCACTGGTTGCACCAAAGCTGCTCTGCTGCCATGCATGGAGCACCAGGACCCCAGAGAGGATCAGGGGAGAGCTCAGGCACCATGAATTGTCCTGGGTTGTCTCCTGGGGTCCTGCACCTCTGCCAAGAGGAGCCCCTTGGCCAGCAGCTTCCAGGATCCAGAAACCCTCCCTCCCCATAAATCTGCTCCCTTCCACTTCACCAGCCCCTGGAGCACCTGCTGGAGACAGAAATGCCCAGGCTGGACTGCAGGATGCTCCCTAGCACACCTCAGGAGCCTGCTGCTGTTTGGGGAGCAGCAGTGGGTGCAGCTCAGCCCAGAGGAGCAGCCCCAAACCCCAGACCTGCAGCAGCCAAATGCTGCCAGCGTGGCTCTGGGTGACAGGGACAGCTGATCTTGGCACCACAGGGGTGCAGAGCTGCCCAGGCAGCAGCTCAGCCTCCCCAGCCCTTAGTGCTGCTGCATTTCCTCTGGCTCACTCAGCCCCTATCAGCTGAGCTGGGTTACAGCCTGGTGCTGCTGCCTCTGCCAGAGTAAAGTTCAGCACTGAATCATTAATTAGGATGGCTGGATACTCTGGGATTTAAACTAGTGATTAATGAGCCTCTCCAGCTCTAGCTCCATGTGAACAACTATCTAGTTCATGTTATATTTAATTTATTTAAAAAAACCTCGCCAAGGCACTAAATCTTGCTCAGAAGAATTAGTGGAGAAAGAAATAACACACTACATTTATTACATTGCTTGCAAGATTATATTCACACTCTCTCGCACTAATTCGAATGTCTTCTTTAGAGAGATAATAAAATTTATGGTTTAAGGGTTTCTTTGAAAATCTGTTTAGGTTGGAAATGGGGAAGGGGGCAAAGATAGGGTAAAGGTGATAGGGTAAAGAAAACGGGTATGGCAAATAAAGCAAAATAATTCAGATGAAGCAAAAATACAGCACCTTGTTCTTATTCATTTTGGTATAAAGCTCCCAAGCCCTTTGTGGTAAGACAGCATATTCTGCCAAACCAAGCAATCTACTGTTAATTACCTTGCACAGGAAATTTGAATTGCACTGGCTGCATCACACAGGTGCCCAGACATCCTGGGTTTCCTGGTGGTTTTTGCTTTTCTTAAGCAAAGGTTACAGTGTGGGGGTGCATGGCAAATGCATTGAAGACACAATTTAAACTAATCTGTTCAGAGCATTAATCCACTCCTAAGCTCCCTTCTCTCCTGGAGGATATAGAATCAAAAGCTGGGATCATGGCTGCTGGGGCAGTGCTTCCCCTCACATCTGCAGGCAGGCACCAGGAACTCAAAGGCCACCAGTCTTAACTAATTCCTCTAACTGTGCTCAGTGATCTTCTCACCAGGAGTCAGTCCAGGGTATCTGCAAATTTCCATATGTTTGAAGTTCCTCTCTCCTCTTTTATCTTTGTCTGAAAGCTGTCAGAACACAGCCACAATTTCATAGGGTGATGAGAAAGAGATTAAGGAATGCACACATCTGTCACCTAAATATGTGCAATAAGGAGAACATAAAATAAATAAAATTAGGATCCCATAAAAACAAACAGCAGCAGCTGAATTGCCGGCTCGGGTGCCTCCTACATCAGGTTAACTCCTGCACCCCCACTGCAGTTCCCAGGGTATTTTCATTATTTTCAGCCTTGTGTCCAGGGATGGAGGTGAGAAGGACGAGCTTGCTCTCCATCCAGCCCATTCCCCTGTGCAAATGGGGCACAGCCTAAACCCCTTGTGACAGCTGTGCCTCATCTTTCATGGGGCTGAATGAAAACACCCAAATTTCAAACCAGCAAAAACCCAATTTCAAACCAGCTGCAAAAGCCAAAGCAGAGTCTTCCTGCAGCACATTAAAAATACACCACTATTAAGCATAAAATGTTGTTCTTTGGGATTACTCCAGTATCATCTGTGGAAACACTATCAGCCCTCAGCTTTCCTTATCTGTACAAGACTGAAGAGATCAACCCAAACCAGTTCACAGGCAGGAGAGCTCCAGTTTTCCCAGTTTGAGCTGGGATGTCCACACAGGAGGTAATGGAGATTGTGGAAATGGGCTCGTTCTCTCTATATTTCAGCAATAATGTCCCAGCAAACCTCACATTTTCAGCCTTTACCCAGAAATGGTTAAGCTCCTAAATTGGATCCATTATCACCCAAATGAAGACACATACCAGTCAGCTAATTATGTTTCTTACCAAACTCGTGAATAATTAAATATTTTATTGTGATGTTACAATTTGTATTTATTATCCTTTGCTAAGGAGTGAAATGAAACATAACGAGGTCTGTTAGTGCCTCTCTTCAGAGACAAGCCTGCATTATAAGCACCTATATCATTGGCACCAATGGTGATTAATGGCTTTAATTTACTTGACTTGCATATGCTGGAATTTGTGAGGGGGAGAGAGAAGGAAACTCAGATTGTTAAAATCCTTTTAATTAGACTAATAATGCCAAGTTTGCATGTGTTAACTAGGGTGCACTATTAATTAGTTTTAGTAGGCTGTTTTGTGAAAGGTGGCACTGCAGCATTCAGGCCTGTCTTGTGATCCCAGGAGAGCTGATAAGATGACAAACAGAGCATGACATTACACATAACTGCAAACAAACAGCCTTTAATCTTTCTGGGTGAAGAATTGGGGGTAATTGATGGGCAAAACACTCGCTGCACTCTAGCTGCCTCTTCCTCTTGTTGCCTTTACTGGGTGTTACTCACCCAGCTACAGCACAGCCTCCACAGAGCAGCCCATCCTCAGGTAAAGCTGCAGTTATGGATCTCAAGGCCCCCAAAACTGGCAGCTGAGGGCTTGTTCACACACAGAGTGCTCAATTCTGGCGTTTCACAGCTAAAATAGCTCTTCCAGTGCAGGAGGCAGCAGGCTGGGCAGGCTGGTCCCACTGGCAAACAGCTTTCCCTGCCCTGAGCATCAGCACCAGAGCAGCTTTGGCAGAATCTGTCCCTTCCTTTCTGTGTTTGGCCACCTCCTCTGCTGTCTCAGCAGAGCCAAACACAGGAAGGAAGGGACAGATTCTGCCTCTGAGCAGGTGGCAGGTGAGGAGAAAAGCACAGAGCCAGGCAGAGGCAGGGAAGGGAGGGGAGATGTCAGTGGGGAGGAGGGAGTGTGAAGCTCCCTGGCATCAATTTGGCTCCTGTTTGCATGGAGGTAAGAAACACACAATGACTTAAAATAACTTAATCCCTGAGTGCCACAGGGACTGTGTCCCATTGCTGCAGACAATCAGTGGGAAGGTAAAATTACCTTGTGGAGCAGCTGGCACCATGATCTCTGTGCTGTTTTCAGCCTAAGCAAAGACAGATCAGGAAAGCAAAGCCTCAGAATTCAAGTCTAAAAAAAGAAGCCCCATCATGTTCCGGCTCTCTAAAGCAGGAGCCAGGGCAGATCTGTCTTGCAAACTTCACCAAAAAGGTTTGAGGCAGAGCAGTGCTCTCCTGTAAAGGCTGTTAGATCTATTTGCTAATCTGCCTGTGCCAGGCAGCCCTCTGCATCTCAAAGAGAGGTTTTCCTGCAGCTTCCCACCCCTGTAATTCCATTTTCACTCAGATGGAAGCCAGTACTATCATCCTTCTGAGGCACTGCTCTGCACTGCCAGGTCAGGTGTTTCTAGGGAATATCTACACATTTCTCAAACATTTCCATTCACATTTTTTTCCTCCACTGTATCAAGCTCTCCTGATTCAAAGTGCACTAAAACAAAGGGAAAGGTCCCCATGACAGTGAATTTGGTGTCAGGTTCCAGGAAGTACTTTGAGGATGAGGCACCCAAACCCTGAGCTCATTTACTCTGTCACCATCTGCCATGCCTTAGAGATGAGAAAGCCATCAGCAGTTTAGTCCACAAATAAGCAGAGGTTAAATTAAAGTTATAGCTACACAGACCTGTAAAAAATGCTGGGGAGCAGTGATAGGTGCTCAAAAGGGGAGGCAGAAGAGAGGAGAGACAGTGCCAGAATGCGTGCAAGTCCCTCTCTCTGTGTCTCAGCTGACATCAGAGCAGCCTGGGGCTGCAATACCTGAATTTGTCTGAGATGGTCAGGCAGTGCCCAGCACAGGTGAGGGTCACAGCTGAGCCAGAGCCTCATATCCAATTGCCACCACCACAAAACCTCCAGCAATACCTTATTGCAGCTATTAAGACATTACCTGGCAAGGGATGTGTCTGGCAATGCACTGCCTGTGTGCTTGGACTTTCCCCGCGATGAGTGGGGGAGTTAGTGGCAAATAAACCCATTTTTTCAGCATTTACCAAGGCTAGGAGCTGCCTTTTCAGTCAGATCTTGTCAGCCTAAATAGCAGCACACTCTGGAGTGCTGCTCTGGGATTTGAAAGGAGACACTCCAGACCCTTCAAGGAAATTGGGTTATGGCCACCCACTGCTGTTCCAGCACATCCCTGGTTTACACCTGGTGCTCTGCTCACAGCCACAGTTCAAAATCTGCCTGGCAATAAGGAATGAGCCTACACATTTCTCCATGAATACAGATAAAAATATTTTTGTTTGGCACAGGTTCTGTCTGCAATGAGACTAAATCACCCATGGCAGGCAGAGATTCCAAAATTATGATAAAGATTTCTGGCACAAACCCCACCCTCAGGTGGGGAATCCAAAAGGTTTTCCCTGTGAATATTTTGAACACTCTGAGGCATTTTTTCCCTAGCTGCAATAAGGTGAACTCTCAATCATGCTTGGATAGTAAGAAATGTTTCAGTCTGAGTCTTTAACCTTTCTGATAGAATTTTGGACTCCAAGTAAATTGTGGGCTAGCAAGTATTAAAAAACACAATGCTATTTCACATTACAGACATAACTTTAATATTTAAAAAAATGAAAGAGTGTGCTTTTAGTGAATATTAAAATTCTAGTAAAAAAGACACACAGTTCAAAAACTAAAAAATCAACCACGCCAATTCTAGGCCAGGCTCTGATCTCCAGAATTTAGTTTCTCAACATAAATGAGAGAAATACCAGGTCCTTCCACACAGATGAGGAAATATGCTTATTTTTAATTCCTTCTGGCAACTAAAGAATACCTATCACAGCTGGAACAAAGACACCCAGAAGAAAATACCAGAAGGAGGTTATGATAATAAGCTTATTTTCATTACAGTAGGATTATATTTTAAACCTTTCATTAGGCTCTTAAAATTTCAGAACATGCTTCTTGGTGCCTACATTTTTGAAAGACAAAAGAAAAACAAAAAGAAAAAGAAAAGTCTGACTCCTGTGGATGAACCCAGTTTTGTTGCAGAGAGAAGATCTTTTTGTAAAGTTACTTAATTATATTCAGGGGACATCCAACTCTGATTATGACTAGAATCCTGCATGTCTTCATTTACCAAGTCCTGTTGGAGTCTGTGTGTCCTAAGCACAGGCCCTTTGAAGCATTGCTAAGTGGGGTAATTTGATTGCACGAGTTTTCTTGTAAAAATTATTGTCTTTCTGGATGTCTAATTAAAATAAAGATGTAATAAAGAATTTATGGTTTTAATTAGAGCATAGATCTTAAAGCAATTATAATGTGATTAATAATTCCTTAACAGGCTTTCTTAGACAAGATGAAGAAAAGAAGATTTGGGCCCCATGAAAAACCAATATGCATGACTCAATTACATTAACGAAGCCACACAAAGCAGTCTAGGCCCCAGTTCAATTGCTCCTCATGTTAAACTGCCAATGGAGTCTGTGCTCACTAATGAGTCCATCTATTTGTTTAGTCATTGGGGGGTTTTTGAGCTATGGGGTTTTGTGGGTCTTTTATTGGAAAGATGCAGAACTCAGATGTGCTCGTGGCCTCATCCTGCCTGGGTTCAGGTTCAGAGCACAGGGTGAGCAAGGTTTGCTCCAGGTCCTCAATACACACCTTGGAGACCATCAGCATCTCCAGGAGCCACAGGCAGAAGGTCTGCACAAGGGCTCCCTTGCTCATGTACTAAAATTAAATTACTGAGAGAGGACACAATAGAAATCTACAATGAATGGTGAATCAAAGCCAGGCAGGAAAGGTTATTCCCTATTTCTCATAAAAGCAGGAACTCTAGATAGCCTGATGAATGTAGCAGGGAGCAGGTATGAAAGTAACCAAAAGAAATATGACCCCAAGAAACATGCCCACAAAAGTTTCTGACAAAAATATATTTTAAAGATCAAGAACACAAATAGATTCCAAAGGGGAGGAGGGAACTCCCTGACAGGCAGGTTTTCTCCTAAAGGTCCAGATGCCA
This sequence comes from Molothrus aeneus, assembly GCF_037042795.1. NCBI lineage: Eukaryota > Metazoa > Chordata > Aves > Passeriformes > Icteridae > Molothrus > Molothrus aeneus. The sequence goes on along the minus strand of NC_089657.1, from coordinate 5,682,971 downwards.
GTTTGGTGAAGCCCTAACACAGGGATGGCCCAAAGACATCAGAGAACACCTAGACCTGCCCATCCTTGTGCTCTTCACCATTTGCACCTGGATGCTGCCAGGGACAGGACACTTTTCACACAGGACAGCTGTTCTCTAATTCCTTGGTTGTTTTATAGGTGGTGGTTTGGTAAATAGTGATGAGAGGGGCTTGGGGGGATGAGGATTTAATGTACAGCTTGTGTGTCATCACTGAAATTTCTACCAGAAATATTATTTTACCTTTCATTAATAACCTGGCTGAACTGGTAGAGCAGAGAATTGGATAAGTTCATATTTAACAGATCAAATGAACTTTAAAAAAAACTAACATAGTTATGTACTCAGTCATGCAAAGACAGCTCTGACCAAGCTGCCCAGCAAATGAAGCCACACTAATTTAAATGTACTGCAGAAGGAAAATGATCTCACACCAAACTTCTAATTTGTCATTCTGTAATATGAATTGTGGCTTGGAAACTCACTAATTGGCCATTAAGAACACATTGTTATAGAGGTGGACTTCTTGGTGTGTGAAGAACAAAACTCCCAAACTTCTGAAAGAAAGGAGCCACCATTCCCTCCAAATGAATGCAGAGGACATTGATGGTTCATAGTTTTCAGTCTCAGCTATCACAGAACTCGGATTTGTTTTGGCCCTGTCAGCTTGGGTGCCTCCCTGAGCCTCCATGCTGTCTGTGAGTGATGCTGCCCACACACAAAGGTAAAGATGCTGCTAGAGCTACCTCCAGATCTCATTTCCTGGGTACATCCTGTGCTCCTTTAAAGTTCTTAAATCTCCCTTTGAAAATGCAACACCCTTCAGCCAAATGACTGCATGAATTCATGGTGACTGCAAGGAGTTGGTGATATTAATAAAGAAAATATTCAATTATTGCACTGGGGGAAAAATGTACTATTTTATTCCAAGTTAATGCTGTGATGTCAGTTACTTGAAAATTTGATTCTAAAAATCCTTTGAAACGAGTGCAAGGTATTCCCAAGATTTTCCTTTCATGTTTTTGTCTCTCCTGTCCAAGATGTTTGGGTTTTCTCAATGCTCTGTGTGACTGAGGGGTTCACCAGACACAGGACAGGGAGGCACAGCTCATTTCCATTGCAAGGACAACTCCTGGCAAGGTCCTGTGCTCACTCCCCTGTCCCCAAGTTCTGTCTTTGCTTAACCATTATTTCTTTTCATATCTCTTTTTCCATCAGGAAACCATTTGCCTTGGCATGCTTTTTCATCTTCTCATTTACATGTCTCCTGCAAGACAAACTCCAGCATTGATTTTACCACAAGATAATGTTAATAGGATCAATAAACCACAATGACTACATCAAAGTGTCTGTTCTTCACCCTCCAGGACTGCAGAAGGTGCTTTAGTCTTAAAGTACATCCAATACAGCATCTCTCACATCTCTCTCCTTGTCTACTCTTATGCATGAGAGACTGTCTGTCTGCCTGGTGGAAAATAAATTACTAGCTTGTTGAAATAATCTAAATTTTAATACTGCTTCAGCACATATTAAATATTACTGATGCAATTAAAAAATAGACAATCAGCTCAATGCATCTAAAAATGGGTGTGGTGTGCCCTGAGAGGAATAAATGAAGTCTGGTGGGAAGACTATTGTAAGCACAGATTTCTTCTTTATCTAAAGAATTCTCAGCTGCTAAAAAAAACCAAATGTCCTATTTCATTCAGGTCAGCCACCATTTAATGATTTTTCTAGTTGGAGATTGGTTCCCTACAAGCCAGATCCTCCAGGATGCACAGAAGGGTCATTTTCAACAGAGTAAAGGAAATGATGTCCTCTTCAATTTCTTGCTCCATGTGTTGCTTAAGTGGCTCCTTTCCCAAAGGTCACAAACAGGAATGGTCCTGGTTAAAGGATTGGATGACAGATTTCACCAGGAAGGTTCCTCTGGCTCCTTCCAGCACTGTGCACTCCCAGGAAGAACTCACATGGTCCCAAACTGGCTATTTTTTCCTTATTCTTTTTGTTCGCAACCAACACCTGACACTTGAACTCAAGGCATTTAAAGCAATAAAAGACCTGAAAGCCAACCTAATTATTTTTCTCTAGGTCATCTGAAGTGTTTCAGTGAAGTGCTAATGATTTAATTCAACTTTCACATGTAACTGGCAGGTCCTGTGGCCAGAGCAGAGTTTGGAGGCATTGTAGGGTCTTGTCCAGGTGAGAGTTGGCCTGGGTGACACCCAAGGACATTTCTGTGCTGGGGTGAATGGAAACCAGGTTTCAACCTCAAAAATAATCCATTTTTCCAGTGCCTAATAAGAGTAAGCAGGTGTAACTCTGAAGAGGTTTAAGGGTTTAGACAGAGGGTGTGAGAGGCAGCAACTCAAACCTTCCAGGACTGCCTGTGAAACTGGGCAGGGCTCAGCACCTTTCCTAGGAAATGTCTGTGAAAAATCCATGTAAAATCCGCCCAGTCTGGGTAAATCAAGCCCAGCAGCCTGCATTTATGAGACTTTACTGGAGATAACAGCTGAGATTTATAAAGCACTTCTGTAATTCAGAAACACAGTGCTACCAAAAATTCTTCCCTAAGGGTTCTTGTGAATCCAAAACCTCTAAAAACCAGATTTTCTGACTCTTTTCCTATTGATTTAAATAGACTATGTTATCCCCAGAGCACTTTAAAAGGCTTATCAATTTTTTTTTCAGTTTTTTATTTGTACATGCCAAATAAAGCCAAGGCTTTAACATTATACATAATGAAGCAGATTTATTCTGACAGATTAAGTTTGCTTAAATTTATAACAAAGTTCAGGACTTTAAAAATGTACATGAGAAATCATCATATGATAGGATGCCAGTTTAGCCCCATAAATATGTAGTCTCTATCTCTATTAAAAAATATTTCTGGAAACTCAAAAAAAAGTATCTGTGCTTCTATTTAAATATTAGGAGCCCCATTATAAAAATTCTGCCCTAAAAATAAGTTGACAGTGAGAAAAAACCAGCACAATGTGCTCAGTTACACCAGTGCACATCAGTATTTTGGAGAGGGACTGATTTTTTTAAGGTCCTTTGGAGCAAACTCTTGCTCCATGCAAGACCCAACGTGCATAGCTCAGGTCAGCTGTAAATTCTGATTTATTTCAAATTTACCTTGGTGTAGAGCTTGTCTACTTAGCAAAACTGGGGAAATGAATCCACATTAAAAGTAGACACCAGCATAAAATGAATTTGTTGAATCATATTTACTTTTTTGTAGGGATCATTATTCATGACTAAAAGAGCAATAATTTGATTTTTGTTCCCAAAGTGAATTAAGGTAAGCTCAATTAAATCCAGTCTAATTCTGTATAAGACTGTCTTTTCAGAGATTTAATGCTATTCAGTGAGTTGGTTTTAAAAGATACTTTGGAATGGTTTTTCTGAGGGCCTCAAATTAGACCAGGGACACTACATATACTTAAAAATTTACTTAAACCCTTCTGTGATAATAATAATTTTTGGGTCTTATGGATACATTTTTTAAATTTTTTTTTCTTACCATATAAACGTAAAATAGCTGGTTTTAAATTAGAATTTTATCTGAAGGAAAAAACCCAATTAAACACTCAGAAGAATACTGCAGGCTTGCTCTCAGTAATGTCCAAGGGAGATGGGAGGAGCAGCCCCACGCTGTTCCATGGGATTAGCCAGGTAATGGGGACTGGGACTTAATTTCATTATGTAATTACAATTTCCCTGGATTTGCTGTGATGATTTAGCTGTAGGTTGGCTTTCTAATGTCTCTCATAATGACTTAACTAGCTCTGGGAGCACGAGCAGGATGCAATAAGAACAGACAGGATGTATTCAGCTAAAAGGTCAAACTGTGGCCTCAGCAAAGCCATCACTGCTGAGGTTCCCACCTGGGTGCAAAGTCCCCACCAGGGGCTCTGGCCACAGTCTGGCTCATGGAGCCTCCAAACAGAATCTGGTCAAAGGGCAGCTGGAGAAATGACTTTAACCTTTTAGTGAGTGTCCAGTGCTAAGCAGATATGAGCAGCATCCAAGGCAAAATGTCAAAGCAGAGCAACTGTGAGCAGTGGGGGAGTCAGGGAGGGACATCAGGGCCAAGTCACACTCACAGGGACAAACACTGCCATTTCTTTGTCTCCCCCTTCTATAAGAAAAGTTTATAATAATATGGGCAGCAGATTCCTCCCCAAAATAGTCAAGGCTTGCCAACTTACTGCCACTCTTAAATAATTGCAATAATTGCTTTCCAAAATTCTCATTTGTATTTTCACTGCAACCGCCGCTGAGCAAATCAGACTTTTCAAATCCACTTTTAAAAAAAGTCCTCTGGATTCTAGTCACAGGCTCATTATCCAAACGGCTTGGGTCACACAGATTTTCCAGCTGTAATGCCTGTGTGAGGCTGTGAGTGCTCAGAAATGGCAATGGGGGTGAGCAGAGGGCAGGGCTGGTGCAGGGAGAGCGCCCAGAGCAGCTCCTGGGTGTCTGTGCTGTGCTGCAGCCCAGCAGAGCCTGCCTTGTGCCAGGGAGGATGTGCTCCAGCTCTGTGGGGAAAAGGCTGATCAAAGCTCTGATTAAAGGGGGATCTCTGGGGTCAAACCGAGCTCCTTTGTTCTTCTGGCAGTTCTAACAAACACTCGCGCTCAATAAAGCTCGCTCTGCTCTTGAGGACACGCTGGCAATTAAACCCTTGCCTGGCCAGCTGGACCAGCTCAGGTTTACTTTAGAAATGCAGATGAAAAAGGGGCATCTTGAGTCTCATAACCTGAATTCTCTCCATGTCATTCACTTTTTTTCAAGGTGTTGAAGTTCCATTTTAAATCACATTTCCATAAAGGCTGGATATGCAGTTGAGCCAATGAAAGAATGCATTTCCTCAGCCACTCAGCACACTCTTATAAACATTTAGACAATTTCTTTATGCCCTTCAGCCAAAACTGCAATAACAAAGGCTAATTACATCAGAAATGCAGCAGTCCCCATCACACTTGAGGGTGAAGAACCCACAAAAAACTTGACTTCAAGAAAGTTTGGCTAGAAGCAAAAATAGTTTTTATGACTCTACCAACTCTAAAGACAAAACCAAGTCTGTTAAATGTGCACACAGGCAGGGAATAAGCTGTAATTTTCATAAGTAATGCCAGTTTTTAAGTGCAGTCCTCATCATTTAACCACTGCCTCTCCCTGAGGATAAAAGGAAAAGCACAAATCCAGTCCAGCAAATTTACAGCATAAAAAGTGAATCCTACTTTCCAAAACCTTTGTTTCTCAAACCAGAACCTTAAAATCGCTGAGCTGTAGCAACATCCTTTGAATCAACTCACCTAAGCCTGGTCAATCTCATTTTGCTGCCCTGCTCCACCCAACCTGCCCCAAGCAGTCAGAAGTTGGATACAGGAGGCAGAAACTCAGGCACAAACCCCCTTTCTTTACCAGGATTCCCAAAGACAAATCTTTCTTACAGGGCTGAGATGTCCTGCTTACTCTAAGCACAGTACAAAGTCCCTACAGACAGACATGCAAACATTTTGTATATTTTCTAGGTATTAACAACGTGTTTTGCAAGATGTAACCAAGCAATTGTTTTTGCACTGAAGCATCTCAAATTTCTCTTTTCCTTCTTGCTTTTTTCGTCAGATTTACACAAACCCCATCTTAGACATGGCTTAAAATGTGGAAAAGGCCCATTACCCACTGCAATACAAACCATTAAAGAAAATGCATTTTTCCTCCACTCTGTGGTTTTACACACAAAAAAAAAAGGCAAAAAGAGAAAGAAAGGAAAAAAAAAAGAACTGTTTGGAAAGAATTCTTTTTAAACAGCATCTTAATTTCAAAACATCTCATGAAGACTTTGTTCACAAAACTCTTGACAAGATGGAAATGATGCTCCTTCAAAATACTACATAACAATTTAACCTACTAATACCAGTTTCTCCAAAGCAGTGACAAAAGAAAATAATTATTCTAAACATTTCCCTATTCCCAGACATATTCAAAGCTGTTTGCAGGAAGTTTCACATCTCCAGGTTGCATTCTCAAGGCCCCACAAACTGGTCCTCCAAGGAAGCCACTGACCAAGGGTTATTGACTGCTCACCTCTGAAAGCCACATGGATCCCAATGAACTTCAACCACAGCACTACTGAACCCAATAAAAAATAAAATAAATGAAATCTGACCTTTTACACCAGAGTTTAACTCTTGCTCTGCTGTGTAGGAAGAGGATGGGCCAGAAGACACAAACATGGACAAGCCCCAGGTCAGAGAAGGCACCTGAAAGCAAAAGGGGAGTGCCCACACCCTTTTAGCCTTTATAGGGTACAGGGTGGGCAGAAACAGGAGGATTGGGCCACACAGGATTGGTCAGACCCCAGATCACTGCCTAACACAGAATCACTGGGTTGGGAGGGACCTTCAAGATCATTGAGTCCAACCTGTTCCCTGACACCTCAACTGAACCCTGGCACCCAGTGCCACATCCAGGCTTTGTTAAACACACCCAGGGATGGGGACTCCAACACCTCCCCGGGCAGCCATTCCAGAACTTTATCACCCTTTCTGTGAAAAACTTTTTCCTAATATCCAACCTGTATTTCCCTTGGTGCAGCTCGAGGCTGTGTGCTCTGGTTGTGTCAGTGCTGCCTGGAGAAAGAGCCCAGCCCCAGCTGAGCACAGGCACCTTTCAGGAGCTGTACAGAGCGATGAGGGCACCCCTGAGTCTCCTTTTCTCAACTAAACACCAACACCCGAGGAGGAGGGGTTGCCCACATGTTGTCACTGTGGGATCAGTGCACATGGACCTGCTTCTCCCCCTAAAAATCAGCAGCAATGCTCCCAGTGCCTGTGGCTGCCCAGGATGGGGACAGCTGGGATAAACCCTGCCCTGGTTAACAGGTGCTGCTGCTCTCTGCACAGAGGGATGGATGAAGGAACACATGAGAGTCAGGGAGAAGCCAAATGCAGAGTTAACCCCACTGAGTCCCAGTGACTCCTGGAGCTGTAATAAGGTTTATAATGTCCTGCTCTGTGTGCTGCTGCTCTCTGTGCAGCACCCCATCTCAGGCTGAGGAGCTCTGAGTGGAATAAAGCCCCATCCAAGGCAAGTTTGGTGGTGTATCCATAATGAAACCATAACTTAGTGTCTAGACAAAGCAGCCCTCTTCCAGCCTGGCTTCACAGGTGACAAGGTCAAATTGAATTAAATAAATGAAAGTTAAATTTTCTCTCTGCTTGAGGAGTGCTGAATATCTGTGATTTATGGAGTCCACCCATCTTCCCACCAGATGAGCATCATGAGAGGATCAGAAATGAAATGCCATATCTTGCACCCAAGTAAGCCATTCTGAAGAGGAAACAATTAATTAGTGCCAGGTAATATTGTCACAGGCTGATTAGGTGACACAGTGCATTTCCCCAACCAGCTCAGAGCTGCAATGAAGACACAGCAAGGTTCCCTTTCACTGAAAGCAAATATTAAAACAACATTCATTACCTCTTCATGAAAGGGAAAGAAAACAGTGACCTTGACAGAATTTGTCTCTCCTTCTCAGTCTTTCAGAATAAAATTCAGCCAAGGCAGCACTTCTCCCCCAAGCCCATAAGAAGACAAAGCACACAGCCTTTTTAACCACTGAAGATGTTTTGAGATGGACTTTTCCTACAGGGATTTCAGAAGCCCCACTGCAGATGCAGAAGGCAACAGAGTGAAGCATGGGCCACTGAGTCCAGGAGGGAAGGAGAGCAGTGTGCTCCAGGGAGCTGCTTTAAACCATTATTTGAGATCTGTAGCTGAGCTCTCCAGTGGCCTGCTTCCAGCTAAAAGGCTTCCACTTGAGTGCTTCAGATCATGTAAGTTTGTTTAAGATGCATAATTCATGAAGGGTACATAACACCATCCTTGAATAACTTTTCACTCAGCACCTGCTTGACAGGGAGAGAGCTGACAGAGCAGTGTGACTTCAGAAATCCAACATTAGCACGCTATGTGTCCCACAGAGGGACAGGGATCACCACACTCTCTTAACCCTTCTGTGGGATGAGTGCCTGAGGAAGCCAATTGCACTATCTGATTCCATGATTAGGACTATTTCAGCTTGTTGCCATTATCGTATAAATTAAATGAAATAAAAATAAAAGAAAATGAAATTAAATGAAATAAAAGAACGACAAACGGTGTGAAGAGTTACAACTATTTGCATTATAGTCCTTGAAGAGAATATGTAAAGAAAAGTGTCTGTTTTTATAGGCTTTAAAAACAAATCTATTGCACACAAAGGCCCTGAGTACAACCATCCCCACTCATGCTGAGCAGTGCCTTGTAACTCAAATAGTCCCACTGAAATCAATTTGGGATTACAGAATGCAAGGCAGGAAAGAATCACCTGGTCTTTTGGTAGCAAAATAAGATGTGTAAGGAACAGATCTTCAGCTAAAATTAATGTGATTTGCCTCATTGTGCCTAATGGAGCTGTGCCCATCCCCATCAGCCTGGAGTCCACTGTGACAGTGTGCTGCTTGTAGAGCACTTGGTTTTAATTACCACTGGTAAATACTATGTCCTTAAACTTTATAGACCTTATATATTTGCCCTACTTTATTTTGTAGATAAAAACCCAACTGTGGCCTGATAGGCAATTTAAGAATGATTTATGGACTCTATCTGCTGTTAGTAACAGTTTGGAAGTTGCTGTGTGACAGAAGGGAGGCATTTTTTTTCTAATTTATTTTGGGAGATAATGGTTGGAATAGAACTGTCATATATTGCTTTCCCTTATAAAACTGAGAATTTTCTTTTTAGCAAGGTTTTAGAAAAAAGGGAAAAAAAATAGGGCAGGACAAGATATAAAGAGAACAATGGACACAATTAGAAGAATGTGCATGGTAGAGGAAGAGCACAGCTTTCATAATTTATGCTGTGGGCCAGCAGTCCCAGCCGTGAGCCTTGTGCCACTCTCACCCCAGTCCCAGGGTTTCTCTCTAGAACTCAATTTATTTTGGCTTCTTTATCACTGGTAAAGGATTTATGCCTTCTGCTCTCAGGCTTGATGTGAGATTTGGATTAACTACAGACATCTCTCCATTCTATGTAAAAGAAACAGCAAACACATGCACACACAAACCAGGAGGGGTTAATTTTCAAACCCAGAGTATTTGCAGATAGTCACTCCCTGGTACACAAAGCCTTCAAAAGAGACATTTCACACAAAGCAATATTTTGCCTCCTGTGTACTGCAGAGCAGTGAAGTGAAACAGGAATTCCACCCAGGGCATTCTGAGCATGCACATTTTAAAAGGAGTAGGTTTTTCCACCCAGGATTTCAGAGAGCTTTTGTAATTGGTGGCTTCTGTGACCTCACTGTGATTTCTGCCCTATACCAGAGTGCTGAGCCTACCTGAAGAGTGATTTGTGAGTCAGAGAGAAGTACTGAAATCCACAGCCCTGGTGTATTGACGTGCACTTTATCCATCCTGCTGTTACTCTGAAAGCCAGCATGCTTCCCTGCTTTTACAAGGGTCATTTGAGAATTTTATCTGAGTCAAGTCCTGCTCTTGCTTCCTGCAGGGCATAGGAGAGAAATGACACCAAACACTGTTCTCTTACCAAGGGAGAGAGATTATCCCTGTGACATGGGTGTTTCATGGGGACAGCCAAAAAAAAGACACTAGGAAAGAGTGTTCCATTCCTCATGCTGAGGTTGCCTGAATGAGAGCTGTTGTTTGGAAGGGAAGAAGTTCAGTGGGCCTTTCAGTGGAACTATTTTGCATCTCTCCCTTTGTAAAACAGGGCAGAAATCTGGTCTGGTGAGGCAGTAGCTGCCCACAGGATGCTCTGGCTCAGGATTTCTTCCTCAGTGTCCTGTCCTGGAAGGGGCACAGCTGTTGCTGGCAGGTGTTGTGGGGTTCCACCAGTCTTAGGCAATGGAAACATCCCCATGAAGAATGGATAGCTGGGAAAACAGCATAAGTAAACTTGTGGCTTTTGGACATCATTAGGGTCCCCAAAGAGGGAGATTGGCAGCAGAGCTGAAAGCCAGGCTGCCTCTGAGCCATGTGGAGGGCAAGCTGGAGAGGAGGGTGGGAGCCCAGCACTGCCCTTTGGCTTCCAGGTTATCCCTGTTACTGCTGGGCCAGGTGGGAAAGGGCAAAATGACTGCAGGAAGTATTGAAGCAGCTTATGGACTTCTCCCATTAAAAAGCTTTTGTTCTGAACTGTTCCTACAGGTCTCCTCTGACCTGGACCAGGGGCAGGTATTGAAGGGTTTTTTAAACACTTAAAGCTCTGTCAGATTTCTGGGCTCTGCAGATCCCCATTTAATCCAGCAGCAGTTCTCCACATTGATTTAGTTTGATTTGATCCATTATTGCCTGTTTCAGCCCCTGTCCTTTTCCTGCCTCTCACTAGTCATCTGATTTAATTGCCTGATGAGGAGACTCTGCTCATATCAAAAGGCTGTCTCTGTGCAGGACCAAACCTCTCCCAAGGCACTGTTGAAATATAAATTGAAATAGTCTTCAAAAGTTTACAGAGCATTATGAGATCAGTCCAGATCTCACCATTACTTATTAATTGTTCAATTCAAGAAATAACTATTTGATAGAAAATGGGGTGGAGACCTGGGAAAGAATGACTTTAATGAGATCTCAGTGACTGATATTTGAAAATAGATTATTAAGTTTCTGCAGTGCAGCACTGAGATGTCCCAGTGCCTTCAGGAATAGTAATAACACCCTCTGCTTTCGTGTCTCTTGCAGGGTAGACACTTTAGAGGTCAGCTAAAAGCAAAGGAGGCTTCAGAAATGGCTTACCAGGGTTATGCTCTGCCTTGCCAAGGGGTGGAAGAGCCTGGTTTGCCTCTGGAAGCTCTTTTCCTCTAGCAATCCTTTTCTTCTTTCCTTCTCTTCCAGCTTTTCTACCTCATTTAGCTCCTTTGGCTCCACACTGACGTATAAACAGGCTTTCTATGAATCACCCCCTTCTTAAAGCTGAAATTAGGAATACATTGTCTTCCTATAAATAAACAACAAAGACAGGAGGAAGTAGAACCACATCTCACCCCTTTCAGCCCTTGAGAGATGTGACACACTCACAGCAAATGAAGCAGGGGGTGCAGGGCCATCCACAACTGATTCCAGCAGGAGGATCTGTGGGAAAGAGTGCACAGAACACAGCAATTTCAGGTACCAAATCTTATCCTGGCACACACACATGAGAATGATGCCAAAGAAGAGAAGCAATGGGGTCCAACTGTCCAAAGAGTTTAAGATACCTGGGGTTTAGGTCTGTTTGACAATCTGTTGGATGACCTTGGATGATCAAACTTTTTTTGTTCCACACTTGCCTTTCTCAGAGTTTGTTTTTCCTTATCCATTTAAATTGGAAGCTCTTAGGATGGGGTTTGGCTCCTAATGTGTGTTCAAACAGAAGCTGAGATGGAGAGACTTTTGTCTCTGTTGTGAGGCTCAAGGTGCTACAGTAATACAAACAATAATAAAAAAGAATGAGTGATGCAGTATAATTGCATGAATAATAGCTTACATTTTAAGACTGTTCTTCCTGCCAGATCATCTTTGTGCTACTAAGTTCTGTTTACTCAGGGAATATTCAATAAATAATAAATAAAACCACAAGCTGAGACTCTCCCAAGCACAGCAGGTAATTTAGGTGATTTGTCCATTAAAATTAATGCAAAGTGTGTGTCTAAATCCCTTAGTGCTCCCAGAAAATTCTGAGCTTGAATATTTAATTTCCAAGCCAGGCAATTGGCAGGGTGGTCTCTGCACCCAGAAGACAAGGGACAGAAATCAAGAGGAGATTGGGTGCTCTTGGGTGGAGAGCTCTTACTCACCTGAGCACCTTTGCTGGTCCCTGGCTGCTTTTGTTCCCCCTCAGTCCTGTGGGAAGTCACTGAGAATCCACCACTGTCACAGACATATTTTATGAAAAATCCTTTCACTGGCATTTTTTTCTCCTGAGAAGCTGGGAAGTTTCAGCTTCTCCATGTTTTGCTGCTTTGGAATGTGATTTGGAGAATTGTTTACCCAGCACGTGAATGGTTTTTACTTGATGCCCAATGACAGCCGCCTGTGTTGAGGCTGTGAGCAGTCACAAGATTTTATTAGCATGCCATTCCTTTCTTTGCTAGCCTTCTGATGTCTCTTTTCTTCTATTCTTTTAGTATAGTTTTAATATATCATTTTCTTTTAATATATATCATAAAATAATAAATTAGAAACACGGAGTCAAGATTCTCATCTCTTCCCTCGTCCTGGACTCCCTGCAAACACCATCACACACCACTCTGTCCCTGCTGGGCTGGGAGATTTTGCCTCCTCTGGATTCTGGAGATTACCAGATGAAGCAAAGAAAAGAAGATTAAAAAGGAGAAATAGCACCTTCCTTGCATGCACTGTGCCATCTCTCCTTTCCATCCCCACTGCTCCAGCCTGAGCTTGTGCTCCTCAGATTTGCAGTGATGCCTTTGCTTTTGGCCATGGGCAGTGGGGAATCACAGTGGAAAGGGCAAACAGGGAGTTTAAAGCAAGTCAGAGCCACCCACTCTTCATTTCTCATCTCCAAATCTCCTAAACTCACTGCAAGGGGAGAGGAACAGCACCAGATTTCTTGTAAGTGCCACATCACTACCCAGGACAGGAGCGATGCGCTCGGAAAGGTGCTCAGTGCAGCTTTGGGAGATCACTCTGCCTGTGTCAGCACGACAGATCCCAGCCTCCAGACAGCTCTGAACACATCAAAACCACTCTTCCCTGTGCCAGCAATCCCACTCTGCTGTGGCACTGCCTCCCCAGGGGGAGCAGGGGCCGCTGCCCCTCTGGGAGAGCTCCACAAACAGCTCCTTGCTCCAGCTCTGCCTGTCACTGTTGTTCCCTCCCAACAATTTTGCCACCCTTGATAAAAACCTGAGCCAGAGGTAAAACTGAAATGAGCTCTCTCTCTGACGTGGACATACATATTTAAGGATTTCTGTCACTGTGTGTTAGAGTTGCAGGCACTTTAATGTTGCTGCTGAGCTCCTTGCTCCTTGCACAGCATCAGGCAGGAATATGGGGCTATAAGGTTTCAGGAGCTAAACAAATCTCCCCTTTCTTACCCTTTAATGGTGGTCATTAAACTTATATTATCAGAATCACAGCAAAACAGAGCAGGTTCTATAATTCTGTAAGGAAATGAGGCTGACAGCATCAGAGCAAAATACACATTAACAGAGCCCTGCTCATGACACAGCTCCTAAACACACAGCTCAGTGAATATTCATGCCCCATTTTTGAGGGATACTAAGCTTAAATTTTGATATTGCAGCTGCATCAACAGTTCTTGGGCTTCCTGGGATTGGAGTAGCAAGGGAAAATAGCAATTCTCATTGTTGTTCAGGGTACCTTTCTCTCAGTAAACAAGCTTCTCTACAGAGGAGAAATGCAGGTAGAGCTGTATTTGAAGAAGTGGATTTTGAATATTATGATGCTGGGCTCATCATTAGAGGACAGAACAGATGGTGAAGGCTCAAAATATAGTCTCATCCCTATGCAAAGGGATTTCTACAAATGCATGTTAACTTTTATTGGAAGTTTCCATACACATGTAAATCCCTCTGTCCTGGACTGAGCACATCCTTTAATGCAAAGCACTTATGTGCATCACAATAAGTAGCAAGAATAGCTGATAGTCATTGCAGTTAGAAACTATTTGGTTTACTTTGACCATAAAGCAGGAATTTTATATTTTCTGTCTTTTATTTAAAAGACACATTTCATGTCAGGAACATCTTCCCAGACACAAATAGGAAAGTCCAGTTCTGTGTATGTCAGTGAGCCCCAGATAAAATTTTAATGTTCAGGATGCACTTTGAAGGCATTGGTGTGCTTAAATATAGTTTATAATTGTGCTAATATCTTAGGGATCTGCACGCCTATATTTTCTCTAGTAGAATTGTTTTTTAAGTCTGAAAAACTTAAAAACATCAGTGCAGTTCCAGTTGAAAAAGATCTAAGACACATTTCAAAACCAGTTGTGTGACCATTCAAGCAACAATTCTCTGTCTCAAGAGAAGTCTGTCCTGCAGGGAAAAATAACAAATCAAAACTCCAGAGGTAAAATATTTAAACACCTGTTCTGAGCAGATTTTTTCATAGTCTTCTAGTTACTAGGTGTTTTTTTAGATTGTGCCTAGAACTACTCCAATAAAATTATATATTTGCTTCATTTATTCATTCTACTTTTTTTTGTTGTTGTTGTTGTTCCACACAGTATTTAGTTATCATTCACTGTACTACATGATTTTGCTACGTTGAAATGAATTAAACTATCCTGGAGAATTTACCCAAAATTTGGTATTAAATCTATGCCCAAACTGAACTCAGAAAATCCAAATCATAGAAATTATCTAGAATGCTTTTTACTTGACTTTTCTTGGCAACAGAATGGGTAAATACATTTTACACACAAACTTTGTATTAGTTCATTGGTGCTCCTTATCCTCAAGCTCCCATTAGCACATCCCTGGACAGAGCTCATCAAATTCACCTGCCAGGTGTACCAAGCCCACTGAGGTTGTTCATCATCATTGTTTTGCTTGGAGCTCCCTTTCCATCCCACCTGACTACTGGTTCTCAGGAAACAAGCAGAAATTGTAGGAACAGCAATTCTCTCTCCATTATTCTCTTCAGAAGACAAAGACCTGGCCTTGTCTTTCAGGAAAGAATTTGCCTCAAAGTGAATTCATAACACTGAAACAGAAAAGGGGTTTTTTTGGTTTTGTTTGTTTGTTTGTTTTGTTTGTTTTTGTTTTTGTTTTTTGGGGTTTTTTTGTAATAGGAAAATCCTGCAAGCAATCCAGCTCCTTCCAGCAGCACTATAATTACATCATTGCAGGGGGGAGAAGGAAGTGCAGTCCCACCAGTCCCAACACACAGAAAAAGCTCAATCCCTCCAGAAAGCTATTAATTACAAAACAAATAAGTGTATTAAAATGCCATTATATTTGCCCTGAGGAAAACTGTGAGGCACAAATATAGTATAGTGGCAACCCACAGTTTTCATATCAATAAATGGAAACCAATCCTGTTGATTTCCATGTAGTTTCAGAAATGTAATAAAATCTTTGAGTTTTCTGATGAATCAAGTTTGTTACAGTTCTTTTCTTGTCTTTTTTCTCCTCTGCTGTTGGACAGAAGGACCCCTGGCTGAATGGACACACCTTCAAAGAAAGCAGACATTTCACTCTGGCAGAAAGTTATTTTTGTCTTTGCTACAGAAAGACTGAGCTAAGTTCTTCATTAAACGATTTCATTTAATAGGGCTACAGACTCAGTACCAGTGGCTGCTGCCTTGTGAGTGTGTGTGTGTGTATAAAATGAAGTGCAAACCTCTGTCTCAGCCTAGAAGAGGAAAGGGGTGCAAAGGGAGGGCCAGAGCAAAGCAGTGCAGACCATGGGGAAAGTGCCAAAGTGCCCTTTTTCAGAAATGGCAGTCTTCCCAGCCTTAAAGCCTTCTGTGAAAAATAAAATATTCTATTACATTATTTTCCAATTTCAGCTGCCTCCCTTGCTGGGCTCCAGGCTGGTATATTTCCAAAAGTTCAGGAATATTTTGCTGCTCACCATCTGCCTCAATGGCTGCACATATTGGACATCAACAGCAGGACCCAACCTCTGTGGCCCAAGGGCACCAAGCAGCCACCAGGGTTGTACCAGTGGGGATTTCCATGCTCCAAATATCTGCAATATCCCATTGATCACAGCATTACGGGCACGCCAAAATAAACTTCCCTTCCTCACTCACTCCCCTTCCTTCTCAGCTAACATCAGCACAGAACTGACTTGCCAAATGAGGATGGGCTTGGGTTGGAGGGAAAGTGTTTCCCTGTACCCTGAATTTGTGGAAATGTGCAGAGGGGATTTCTTGGCAGCCTCCTTGGGGTCATGTGTCACTCTGCAGTCAGTCCCCACACACATGGCATTTGAACAGCCCTTCCTGGTAGCTCAGCCTCTTGCTCATGGAATCACTTTTATTATTAAAGAGGAGAAATATTTCAGCATAAGGCTGCTAGAAGCAGCCAGCCAACTCTGCATTTGGCTTAAACAGGCTCGTGCTGAAGCCTAAAATGCTACAAACCTCCTGCACTGGGCAGGCAGTGCCTTACTCACCACAGAAAGTATTTTTGGGAAGGTTAAACCATTTAACATCAGAGATTCCCCCTGAAAATACGCACTCGTGTTCAAAAAGACACTGAAAGCTGTTCAGAAATATCTACTTTGCAGCTCTCATCCTGGCATTTTATGTCCTGACAATCCAGAGGTTAATTTAGGAACAGGCTGGATCACACCAATATATCCTATGGCAAATGCTAAGCAATAAAAAACCCAACCCAACAAATTAAAACCATGATTCTTAAGAATAGCAGAGCTGACCTGAAAGCTGTGAAATTTAGAAAATATTTTGAAATTTCTGTTTTCCCCATTTGTATATTTTATTGTGAGATCTGATGAGGAAAAACCTTAAAACTACACAGGCACTGCTCCAGGCTGCTTTATCCAGACAACATCATTTTAGACCAATTATCCTGAAAATATTTTGGCCTAAAATCCCAGTTTGCTTCATGGCAACTTCCTACTCTTCTCAAAGTAAATAAACAAATTCTCTGCATCTGCAGTAAAGCAGATGAAACATTTGAACTCTAGGTGTTGCTGTCACACAATTTCTTTGCTAAGAACTCCCTGAATTCCAAGCTATTTGCTCAAACCTCTCTTTGTTGGCTTTCTGCATGGTAAACTGGATCTCTGCACATTGATTCTGCTCCTGCCCACACCAGAAATGGGCCACTCACACACATATACAGAGGCAAATAGAAAAACCATGATCCACTGTGACCAGGACAGAAAGAAATGCCTCTACTTCAGCTTGGATAGAACAACATCCCAGATTTTGGTGCAGCTGGGAAGGAGGGGAAAATTAAAGTTGAAGTTGTGTCACCCAGTAATTAAATGAAAGTTCTCATTTTTTGTTTCCAGTCTCTCTCTAAAGTGTAAAGCCCAAAAAACCCCTCCTGGGATAGTTGTACACGTGTTAATTTGCTATATCACCTGGGGAAGATCTTCTCTTCCCTTGTTAGGCTGAAATCCGTGTTGGGGAAGGAGCTCAAAGGCAGCAGATAAAGTTCTCTCTCCATTTCAGTGGCTTACATTGGTTTGCACCATGGGAGGAGCTGTCCCTGCAGAGCTCAGAGCAGGAGGAACGTGATGCACTCAGGTACAGAAAATCTGTACCAATTTGCAGCTGTTGTTAGAGACCAACCACAAGATTTGAGTAACTGATGCAGGGAGGGTGTGGGGAAGGGATTGGTATTTTCAGGTCAGCTAGAAGCTATTGTGTTTGGAAGTGAGAGGAAAAAATTGTTCCTGTTGCTTTTATGAAACATGTAATTTTCCATCTCCCTTCCATGCCTTAATTGGACACAGTTGATGTAGACACAAGCCCAGCTCCCATCTCAGGCTTCTGTTTCCAAAGGTCACAGAGTTCCTGCTGATCCCCTGCATTATGCTATCATCTCCACCAGAACCTGAGGAGGGGAACATTAATTGCCTGTGACTGTAATTGGCTTCATGGTGGTTGTCAGGCTGGGGGCACCCACCCCAGAACAGCTGTCAAACACCTCACCTGGCAGAAAGGCATTGAGTGGCAGCACTGTGCTCCAAACAGGACTGACATTTTCTCTGCCCTCCCAGGCTCTGCCATCAAGACAGAGCTCTTGACATAATGATTCTCAAAAGGGACTAATTTGAATTAGTTTCAGCTGGTGCAAGGCAAAGATGCAAACATGAACAGCCTGTTGGCAGCAATTCATCTCCAATCCCCGAAGAGAAACCTGCTCTCCTGGACCTCTGTGTCTTCAGGCTGAGATGAGATCACTGAGGTATCACTGACACAGCACCCACACTCCTGGTCCAGGGCTGGTTCAAAAAAGCCAAAATCAAAGTAGAAAACCAATGGACAGTGAGAAAACCAATGGACATAGTGTAATTGGCAGTAGTATCAGACCTGGTTTATTTTCTGCTAAGTCAAAACCAGTCCCTCCTTTGAAGCCAAGTGCAGCAACTCAGATCAATCAAAATATCATCAGACAGAAGCTGTGCTCTCTGTGTTACCACCAGAAACACCAGAACTGATCTCCTGCTCTCCTTGATGCAATATGCACCAGAGCAGAGAGGGTTGAGTGGGATTTTTAGATTCATACCCACCAGTTACACAACAGCTCTGTGCTCCAAAGGAAATTGCCTTTTCTCCCTGCTGGACAAGTCTCCAGTTTGCCTTTAGCCTGATGGGATCCTTGCCCTGGAGTTCCATATTAGTGAAGAAGTGAATTCAAAATGGAACACTTAGGAAAAACCCTTATTTGCTGAATCCCAGCATATAGGGAACTGGTAAAAACCCTATTAACAAAATGATTAAGAAAGACTTAATGACCTAAAAGACTTGGAAGGTGACATATCTGTCTGTGGTCATGGATTTAAACAAATTGCTGCATATTTCTACTGCAAAATGTAAGAGGATAATCAAATTAAACTCTTCTCAAAACCACAATTCTCGATCTCAAGGGTCAAGCATGCAGGTACTCACATGTACAGTTCAGATTAGAATTACAGTTTCACCTAATTACAGAACACAGCAGAACACACATATCCCAATGTTGGATAGAGCTATACTCATTTATGGGAAAAAATGAACTTACCCCTTTAGACACCTCCATATTTACACAATTGAAGGAGACAAGGCAAACACACACCATGAACACACATGCACTGTGGAAGAGAGATGCTTCAAGCAATGCAACACTAGAACCTGATAAATACAGCAGGACTGGAACATGTTTTTCTCCCGAGTCCCACAAATTGGGTTGTACAAGAAAAATCCAGCCCAAGAGTCCCTTTTGTTTATTTCAGTGGCACAAAGACCCTTCCCTGTGTGTGCAGAGCATGGCTGGAGCAGCCTATGCTGATCAGTGCCACAGCTGTGCAGGAAGGTAACAGATAGGACTGAGCTTGCTTTTTACCTCAGTAAAATTAATCTTAATTATAGCAACTCATTCACGGCATTAATGTGAAATACACTGTAAGGCTGAATGTAAATCACAAATTCGACTCAATTTATACCTGCAGCAGCTCTTTTCCACATGGCTGGGGAAGGTGCTGTAAAAGCACCACAAGAATGCCACTGAAGCCTTTTCTCTCAGCTGTAGGAGCAGGAGGACCCAGTGCTGGGGAGCATGGTAACACACCAAGGGAAGCCAACAAAGGACTCCCCAGACTGCAGACAAGGCCATGCATATGTTGCTTTGCCATTTGGACCTGGATTCAAACTGTGAAGCTGGAAAACAGAGAGAAAGAGCAGCAGAGCCATGACAGTGACCTCCCTGTGAACCTGAATTGGGCAGCACTCTGCTCCATCCCACGCTTTAATTCATATTTCTGCGCTGACTGTAATGCTGTGTACTGGCCCCAACAAGAATGAAATTAAATATTTATGCTTTGGTGATGAGATACTTTGTTACCCCATAAAACTTGCACATATGGAACTCTATTAATTTATGCTAATTCCTTATTTCTCTAGAAGAACCTTTCTCCTCATTAGCATTTGATCGTTTAATACAACTTTACAGCACACACTAAATTGAAGCCCATAATCTTCTGTAATTGAGGCTTTGTGTGAATTCATTGTCATTTTTCAAAACAAAAAAAAAACCAATAAAAGGGATGGGGGCAGGGAGCTGTGTGTGGCAGCATTGCCTTTGCCTGGCCTGGAGCAGGATCAGCCCTGCAGGGATCTGCTGGCAGTGCCAGCTGCAGGCAGCACAGCCCATCCAGGAGCTGCACCTGCCCTTGTGTGTGCTGAGGAAGCATCTTGTGCTGACCTCAGGGAGGGCAGAGCCAGTCCTCTCTGGCGTGCTGCCAGTGCCTGCCAGCTGGGCCCCAGGATAGGGACAGGGAGAGAAAGCAGAGATGGAAATTGCAGCCCACAGAGCAGCCCTGCAGCAGGGGCAGTGCCCAGCTCACCCCATCCCAGGTACCCTCTGTCTCACCTTTGTCTCCTGCTGAATCCTTCCATTAATTCTGGCACCATGTTTAGGAGTGGGGGAGGAAATCAGACCTGGTGTTCCTGGAGGGGAAATTAGTGATCCTTCCCTTGCCACAACATTCCTTTTCCTTTTGTCCAGTGGCCCAAATTCACTTTCATTTAGCCACAAGTCTAATTAAATAAAACAAAAAGCATTGGCTAGTGCAGACCTGTCCCCCTTGATTGGTCTCTGTCCTGGTGCAACTTCCCAGGCTGATCTGTGGGACTCCTCTCATCAGGAGGTTTGCTCCAGGCTCATCTGTAAATCACAAGGTAAACCAAAAGATTCCCCATTTCAGGAAAGGAAGACAACAGTGTTTTTGTCTTTCAATATGTGGCCTCAAACAGAAACCAGCAGGGAGCAGTGGGATGCAGTGCTGAGTTTCACATTGCCTTACCTTCCCTTTGTCTCCCCTTTCCAGTGTCAACTGGGAATCTTCAGAGCATTGATACAGCTGGCCAGCTGCTGGATTTTTCTAGCAGCACTATAAAAAAAAAAAGTCTTGAAATCTCAAACATCACAATAAAAAGGTACGATGTATACATTGATATTTATATATATATATGTGTGTGTGTGTGTGTGTGTATATATGTGTGTATATATATATATATATATGTATATATATATAGGTATATAAAGAATGTGTCAAATTTCTGTCATTGGACACGGAGGAACAGCTTAGTGCCTCTGGAAATACCAGTTTTGTTTCTCACAGCACTGTTTACCTGTTTTCCAGAAGACTAGAAGGAATTGCAGCAATTTAATCAGTATTTTTAGGTTTTTCAGTGCTTCTGTGTGTCAGTTTTACCTCGAGGAGTTCTCTGCACTGTTTTTCATGACAAGAGGAACTCACACATGCTCATGTCCAGCTGTCATTGAACTTGAACTGATAGGGTTGGAGGTGCCAGTGTTAAATAGAGCCTAGGAACAGGTTTCAAAATGCTGACTGCCTGATTTTCCTAATAAGGATGCTCTCATTCAGGCCAGGAGCTTCTGATACACTTACATCAAAATTATTTTGAGTTTTAATTTTAAGAGTTGTCAAGTAACTGCAGATTGCAGCCTGGGTTTACACATTCTTGACATTTACAGCTGCAAGGTTTAGGGAAAGGCACCCAGCCTCCCCCAGCACAGCTGAGTGATAGCTCAGAGCCAGACAGAAACCATCCAGCTGTGGAAGATTAATAATTGCAATGTGCAAAAGCCCCACTTCATCTTTGGGGAGGAGCTCATGAGCACTCCCATAAATGCATCCTTAGGACTGCACAGAGGGAAGCACTCTGAATGCTCTCTTCTCTTCTCAGGGACACATTGGCAAAGACATAAACAATGAAAAAGCTAAAAATATCCCTTGCCCCAGATACAGGAAGCACCTGCAGCCAGCAGAGCATTTAAAACTCATTTAAGTCTCATTGAGTTTGGGGAAGAGTTAAAAACCTGGCCACTGGCTGTTCTTGAGTCCAGGTGTCAAAGAGAACATCAATTTGTTTGTTTTATGGGTATAAAGCAGTGACTTCAGCACCAACTACTGTAGCCTGAGCAAACACATGGTATCAGCAATTTACAGCCAAAAAGACTCCACATTTTTAAGTTTAAAACAAACATTTCCTATTTAAATGCATCTGCTTGCACTGCTGTTTATTTAAATTGTCAGTTAATCAATGAAATGTAGTGGAGCTGGGAGCACATCACAGCAAATCAGTGTAATCACCTTCATCTTCATTTTACTTTAACTGGACTCATCTCTCCATTCAGCCCCTGACCAGAGGCAAGTCAGAAGTGAAAAAACAAGAAGCATCTTTTATCAAATGAAGTGATATATCCATGTTGATCCAGCTCCTCCTTTTGTGGGAGCACATCTTTATCTTCTAAAACACTCCCAGCATCTTTTTCCCTGGGGCAACGAGACGAAGGGATTGGATTACTCACCTAGAAATTAACAGCACAGCCTAAACCTTGTCTAAACCCTTTATCAAATATCTCTTCACATTTCCTTTACACCTGGCTCAAGGCAGGAACCAACTGCAGCAGTGAGCAGCAAAATGCACCGGGGCCTCTGTGGAGGTGCTTGCCTCAAATCAGTGCCACCATCATTTCACTTGACCACAAAATGACACAGTAAGTGCCTCTTAAAGACAGTTACCACATGGTTATTGCTGCTTTCCAAATTGGATTGTCATCACAAGTGTTCAGGAGTGAAGGATACAGGTGGGGAACTCCTCAGTTCCTTAGCCCTGGCAGGCTGGAGCTCCCAGTGCTTATTCATTTTGCATTAGCAAGAAACATCAGAACATCTCAGCTCCCCACACCACAAGGTAAATTATTCCTGGAGCACTGCACTTGGTAGCCTGAAATTTAATTACCTTGTAATCTGCAGGTCATGTTATTGCTCTGTGGTTACATGATTACCTTTTTTTTTTCAATACCTATTTATATAACCTATTAAAAAATGTGACATTGGAGTGAATTTCTATAAATTGGTCCCAGGCACACTGTTCTCCCAATGTTTGACAAAATGAGATTCTGCTCTCAGTGAGCATCTGCTGGCTACTCCTCTATGCTGTTTTAAGAATGAAACTCATGTCTCAAGGCACAGTGCTTTTCAGATAAAGCCAAAATATTGATGCTAACATGAATTTTAGCTTTAAGCACAGATAGCTGCTCCCAGATCAGCTTGGGTGGTATTCCCAGCTGGAGATAATCCAGAACAAGTTTATCTCAAAAGATACATGCAGATTATGAGTTTGATCAGTAGTTCATCAGTATTTTTTGTGATGTTCCTTTGCATTCAGCATACTCAGCCCTAAATAATAACAGGATGTTTGGTGGATGAGAGCAAAAGTCCAAGCATGGAAAGGTGTTCAAATACTATATCCCTCTTTGTTCAAATTTAGCCCTCTTATCCAAAGTTTTCCAAAAAAGAAGAGTTCTATACATGGATTTTGTGCCAAACAGTGTATGGGTATATTCACAGGGGGAAGGTGTGTCCCTCTTTATTGTCCAGAGACACATTCCACCACTGTGGACAGCAGCTGAATTCCAGCCAAAGATTTGTCCCTCTGATTGAAGTGGAACATTTGATATATAAAGACCTTTTTTAATTTTTTTCCCCCCAAAACTATAGGAAATTACTGTAACTGTCTCTGCTGGCCACTTCTGTATTGTATTTAACCTTCTAAATATTTTACATGTTTTCTTAATATAAAACCCACTGAGTTATTAACCTTCGCAGCAAAGAATGCATTGAATTCTTTGCTGCATGATACTTGATTAATGTTAATCCAACCCATTGTTTTTTAGTTCTGGAGAACCTCAGAGTGTTAGTAAACAATGTATAATTTCTTAGTACATAAGGGAAGAAGCACACATATATTTGCATTGCAGGCATCATCTTTTAACTTTTCTTTATACTGAAAGCACTATTAGGTTTTCCAACTAAATCTTACAAATCTGTGCAAGTGTGTTTGGGGTTTTTTTTATATTTTGACCATTTATCTGGTTAGGGGAGGAAGAAATATTTGCTCTGCCCTAGAATTTTAATGATGAAATTTTAATCCGGAAGAGAAATTAATTTCAAGCAGTTAGTATTGAAGTTAAGTATCTAACTCTCATCACATCTGGCTTTTAGAAATAACTAGTCCCTGTGCTGGAGCAAACTCTATAGGAGGCATGTGAGCTCTCAATTGTGCATTGCACTTTTTGGTACAAATATTTTTTTGTCTGAGACATCCAGGTTCCTAATAGATTTTACCCCCCAGTTTGCTTTGTGGCCCTTTGGGTTACAAATATCACAAGTGTCAACATGATCTGCTCAGTGACACTTTGAGCAGCAAGTAACCCCCAGGATTTGTTTCAGATGAAGCATAGATTGGTTATTTGCCTCAAAACTATGAACAGGTTTTTCCTCCTTCCCTCCTCACCCTTCTTCCCCACTCCTCTGTGAATCATCAACAAACACCAGATGCCCTCTGAAATATGAAAAAAGGGATGTACCCCTCTAAAAGGAATTTCTGAAAACCAGGTAGATTGGATGCTTCCAAGCAGTTCTGCTTAGGGAAATGCGTGGCTGCTCCTTTTTTTACCTGAGGAGCTTCAATCAAGAGTGGTAATTTGCACACCTGAGGGAATAAATATGAAACAACTGCAGCAGAATATGCCCAGGTGGAATCCACAATCAGGACTCTCTGGGTAGAAAGACAGGAATTTTTCCTCTCTTCAGCTGAGGTGGTCTCACTTCTTTATATAAAACCAAAGGAGGCTTTCCCACTGTGTTCAAAAAACTTCAGGGTTTCATCTTTTGCAAGAAGAAGAAGTAATACATTAATAAGAAAATCTTTTCCAGGCTGAGGCAGACTTGTTTCAGGTACTTGCTAATTGACAAAGCAAGCCTCAAGAGCCATCTAGAGGTTGTTTGGCAAGACTCATTTTCATTATTTTAAGCCTGTGGCTTTCCCATGTCAGAAACAAGCCCTAGTTCTTTCAGGTTTTGCCTCTATGTGCAGCATGGTAAATCAGGAAGACCTTTAGTTGTCTCACTTGAACTTCAGCACTGTAGATGTGGTATCAGAGCAAACTCCCCTTCACC
The DNA here is from genome assembly GCF_037042795.1 of Molothrus aeneus. Taxonomy (NCBI): domain Eukaryota; kingdom Metazoa; phylum Chordata; class Aves; order Passeriformes; family Icteridae; genus Molothrus; species Molothrus aeneus. The sequence goes on along the minus strand of NC_089657.1, from coordinate 5,658,237 downwards.
CACAATGCAGCTGTTTTATTCATGAGCAGCTGCATTTCTGTGGTACAAGAAAAATATCACGGGAGGTGAGGCAGAAAGCATTTGGCATGAGGATTGTGATCTTGTGAGCTCCAGACACACTCCAGGGGAAAACAAGGACCCAGCAAGGGGATAAGCAGACTTTGCAAAACTGGGATTTGCCTAATGATGATGCTTTTGCAATCCTGATGGTGCTGTCTGAGCTGTTGTGGCTTCCCTCTAAGTCTGTGTGGAATCAAACCAAAGCCAATACCCTGAACTGGGGCCGTGGTTTGCAGAGGGATGGGAAAAGAAAGAGGTTTGGGTGGGTCTGGGGGTTCACTGCTACAGTTTACAGATAGCTAAAATGTGCCAGCCTTCAAACAGACAGATTCTCTTTGGGGCAGTCATGGGAGATGTGTTTGAAGTCCCTGGATGGCTTAGGAATAAAGGAGAGAACAGGGTTTTGCAGACAAGGTGATGGGAACAGCCCTTCAGTTCTAGCAGGTGTTTGTTTCAGTTGGCAGCTCCAGTCTTTGGTGGACTGTGCTTTATTCAGATTTCAAGACATCTTCAGACACAAGGGGTTTTTAATGTAAGCAATGGAGGTAATTTTCTGTATTGAGTTTAAATCTCTGTTTGTCAGGAAAGAACAAGTATGACCTTTCACTAAATCAGACTGAAACAACTTCCTGGCACCCTTTATTCTCCAGAGAGGAATCCAGTGAAGTTCTTATGTAAGTTGCTTTGATGTTATTATCTCTTGTGTTTATCTCAACAAAAAACTTGACTTGAGGGTCTAAACATACTTTTCCAAATCAAAATTTCCACTGACATGATAAACACAACTATACCAATTAAAATCCTTCTGAGTAGGAAGCACATTTGCACACAGAAAGAAATGCAGCAGGAATGCTATGTATTCACTTTAGGTTAAAACATGTACTCTGGATTCAGAGGAATCTCTTTGATATTTCCTGTGTAATTAATCCGCTGGAGGAAGTACTTGAATGCCAGACTGGAACAACAGAAACACAAAGGGGATGAAGTGCTGATGTAGCTCAGTAAAACTGAGCCTACAAAGCTCTCCAGAGCTACACAGATACAGAGACTGCCTGCTCCAGGGGAAGGACATTCCTGCAACTTGCATTTATTTGGATTTTCCACCGAGGTTGAGTTTCTTGGAGAACGAGACTGCAGCGAGCAGCAAAAGAGGTTTAATTTCAGGATTTAAACCCTCCTAAAATGTTTCTAAAGTGATAAGCCAGGCAGCTGCCTAATGGGCTGCCAGGGCTGCCCTGGGCACCTGTCAGGTCTCAGTGCAGAGGCAGCCCAGGCACAGCCCCACTCCTGCATTCTGCACAACCCCAACATGCCCCAGGTATGGAGGAGTGTGCCATTCACATTCTCTGGAAAAATCCCTTCACCCAGGATTTTTCTCCTGGGAAGCTGAGAAGCCTGAGAGGAAAGGAAAACAATTCTTATCTCATTTGCTTCTCCTATGTTTTGCTCATGTGGAATGAGTTTGGAGATTGTTTACCACAGGTGATCGTTTCATTGGTTTCACGTGAATGGTTTTGACTCTTTGGCCAATCAGGGCCAAGCTGTGTTGGGACTCTGGAGAGTCACAACTTTTGATTATTATCTTTTTAGCATTGAGTAAGTATCCTTTCTGTATTCTTTAGTATAGTACAGTATCCTTTAATATAATATAGTACTAATAAAATAATAAATTAGCCTTCTGAGAACATGGAGTCAGATTCATCATTCCTCCCTGCAAATGCAATAGAGGGGAACTGGTGCAGATGCTGCTGGGTAATGGTAGGGGCTCTTTGAACCCTGGGAGAGGCAACCAGAGGTTTCATCAATACCTGTTATGAATGAGCTGAAGTGAAATGTTTCCATCAGGGATTTCTGCCTTCAGGATGCATAAACTGGCTCGATCAAAATGCTGAAGGTAGAGAGAGACAACAAAGATAAAACTTCAAGGGGGGCTGCTGTTCTGTTCATGCCAGAAATTCCAGCCATGCCTCTGAGTGCCAATGAGAACAGACAAATAATAGAAAGGTGAAAACTGAAAATCATGGCTAAAGTGTTTCTCCAGCAGGGATGTATTTCTCTGTACATCTGAATTCAGAACACTGGATGTGAAAAATAAGATTTAAGGGTTCTAACCTTTAAAGAAACAACTGCACAAGAAAATGTGTTCTTGTAAAAGATGCCAAAACACAAGTTCACTATAATGCAACAGCCATATAATTAACAAAAAGGAATGAGCAAAATATGAGGAACACAGCATGTATAAATAGAATATAGACTAAAAATATATGTGTATATACACGCACATGTATTCATATATGCAATATGAATATGAGGACAGCACCTGCTGGGAGCTCAGCTATGCTGCACAGTCAGCACTGCAATATATAATCTATCAACTTGGTGAGTCAAAATAACAGAAATTATTTAATAATGTTTCTCTTATAAACTATGGCCAGGCCTGGCCCATGAAGAAAGGCAGGGCTCTCACTAGGAATGAAGGCTGGGTTGGTGTAATATACACATGGTTAGGTGGATATTTATAAATCTCCAACTTTTGCATACTGACACAGAGCCTAGAACTGTATAAACTTCAAGTCAGTACTAGCAAGACCACCCAGTTAATCCTGCCTAAAATTGTTCAATGGTCTCATGTAAAATGCAATTTTAAACTGTCTTTCCTTAACATGATAAAATAAACAGTGGTGATCCTCTGACAGAAAGCACACAGGTAATGCTTCAGACAGTTCAGAGCATTTGGCACCTTTAAATGAAGTTGCACATTGAAACTCAACACAAAACTCTAATAAACATCACAAATCAAGAATATTTGTCCAAGAAAAAAATTGGTTATTTCCTCATTTGCCTACTCAGATGGATTTAATAGAGATGTTCTTCACTGAAAAGAAAACAATAATGTTGCAAACCCCCAAATCTGAAACTCCAGGCCTTAATGGTTAAACCATTATAGGGTCTTTATTCCACATCCTCACAGTAACCATTGCCCTCAGATAACATCCAACTCCCTCCACTGAGAATAAGCAAGATAAAAAAAAAAAAAATACATTAGCGGGTGATGAATTATAGAGAACAAACTAAACCACCAAGTAAACACCACATCTCTTAAAAAGCAGGTTTTTGATGCCTTTTTGAGTCTTGAGAAATGAGCTAAGCTAAGTTGCCCACAGTCTATTACATGTCTGATTGCTTCTGACAGGGGGCAACACTTCACTCAAAGAGCATAAACCACCCTTAAACATCAGATAAAAGCAAGAAAGAAATGCAGATGAGAGATTAAAAGGAACGTCTTGGGCTGGATGTTTGCTTCCCTTTAGTCAACTCACATCTGTCTACAGCATCATCTAGGAGTGATGAGGTCAGTGTCTGTGTTTCAGAGTAAAATCGGGCTCTTTTCTTCACCCAGGGATCAGTGTTAGCATTCTCAGGTACTCCCAGAATGAGAAATGAGTGAGATTCCTGCAGAGCAAGGGAGCACTCAATGCCTGCAGACTGCAGGTGCATTTATGTCCAGTTTCAGAGGTAACATATTCTCAAAATTATCAACAAATGAGTTGGAGTTTTCCTTTATGTGACACAATTGTGAGACATTACTTTTTAATGTTCTTGTAACACATTTGCAGTCCCACTCAACCCCCAGAGGATACTGCAGAGTATATAACAACAGCAAAATTTGTAATAAATAATCAAAATCTACAGCTTTCAAGGAAAAGTATCCTTTAAAATTTGCCATGCTGCCAGCTACACTGAGCCACACACGTTATACAATGGAGACCAGTGTGTATATTTGAGAACAGCTGTAAGTAAATATAGAACCACATCCTACCTGTAGATATTTGCTATATAATTTTTCCTCTTTTGCAGGCCCCTGTGTCCACAAATTACAGGCTAAGATGTGGTCCAAAGCCAGGAGAGTACTTCAGAGCTTTGTTACTTTCTTTACTTTCCATCTCTTGAAGCACAGCAGTGTAGCTCTGAGCTCAACAAGATGTTTAAATTCCAATTTTGTGAAGCTGACAGACCAAGAAAGAGGAGGACAAACCACACAAGAATGAAAATTTCAGCATGTGCCAATGTATCAATGAAAAGGTGTCGTGATCCCTTCTCTAGACCATGATCTCTGTAACCCCCTGACTTTGCCAGCCTGGACTGAGGCTCCAGCATTCCATCTTTCCCAGCAGCATCTTTGCATGACACCCAGTGATCCTGCTGGAGGGTTTTCATTCGGATGTTTTCATCTGCTGCTTTTTCATCTGTGGCACCAGGTTGCCAAGTGCATCAGAGTGGCTTTCATCAGCTCACAGTCTTGTTTGTCACGAGAGGAGACGCAGCTCAGGTGTACTGAGGAAAAAATCTGAGCAGAAATGTCTGTCAGGAAATGCCTGTGCTAGGAACAAAAGTGTCTGAATCAAGATGGAGGGCCTAGGGCTCTTTCTGATTATGGATTTTGTGGATTTTTAAAGTAAATTTACATTATATAGCTATTCCAAATCAGCAGTTGTTTTAATTTCTGGTCCATCCACACACATTTTACTGTTCATTTCAAGGAACTTTTTGCAGAATTTAACCTAAAATTTCCATACTAGCACCTTGTGACAGTACTATATGTTGCAGATCACCTATAGATTTCAATATATTTTATATTTCATATAAAATATATTGAAATCTATAGGTTTCATATATAGATATAAACATGTGTATAATTATTATTTATCTATATATGAATAATAATATTTATTTATATATTAATATTATTAATATATTTATATATTTATGAAATATTTTATATTTCAATAATATTTTCAAAACTGAAAATCATGGCTAAAGTGTTTCTCCAGCAGGGATGTATTTCATATTCATATATAAATAAATATAAATATATTTAATATATATTTATATTTTTAACACCCAGATATGAGATGGGGTGCTGGAAATTAGGATATTTATGATGCCAAGTGGTTGCTTTGCACAGCTGCTGCTCCACAGACTGAACTTACCAGAATAGCTACATCCTTCCCAGCAAAGTTTGCTATTATCCTCAACAATCAAGTCACTTCAATCAAATCATTGAAGCTATTAATGTCATCATGTTAATTAAAATACATTAATGTTTATACACTGAACCTAGAAGCAGATAAAGAAGAATTGCATATATTAAATTCACTTACAAAATGAAATTTCTTTCAAAATGGGTTTGAAAGGAGAGAACAGAGCTACTCACCAGTGTGGTTTGACACAGAGAAATATTTTCAATTAAACAAAGAAAAAAGATGTTTCTGAAAGTTTTTCAATTTTAGTTCTAGTGTTTTTCTCTAAAATGGAATGCATTTCACTTTGCTCTTCTCATGTTTCATTTTGTCATTTCTAGCTGATGCGCCTTCATTTTCTATTTCAAGATTACTTCTTTTTCCCTGTAAAATTTAATGATTTGTTTTGATTAAACAGCCTGAAGATAAAAATACCCTGCAAACTGATCATTTCAGATGAAGCCAAAATAACTTTCTTTTTGGGTTTTTTCCACAGAAAACAAAACAACAATAAAAAATAAACAGTGTTTTCTATCTCAGCCACCCTGTTCTTCAGCCTGTCTGCCACTTCCCAAGGGTCCAGGTGAGATGAGAACAAGCAGGGAACTGAGACCTGGAACCCTTGAACTTGGATCTTGCAGGACATTTATGAAATATGATGCAACAGTTCTACCTGTGAAACCTTCCATTTCAGATTGCTGACATTAAAATTGCAACAGGTCCAGCTCAGACCAAGATTTCTGCTTATTACGTCTCCAGCTGCCTCTTTACTTCAGCTTTTCTGAAGGCAAGAATGTCTGACCTGCCGGTGAGACACTTCAGAAGCATCTCCCCAGTATTCCCTGGTACTTGTCCCTGACAGTCCCTGAATTTCCTGATTTTCAGCCCACTGCCCCTTAGGCACAGACAGCTGTTTCCTGCCAATGCCAGAGCATGTATGACAGGCAGAACATGATATTAAACACATTTTATCCATGGACTCTTCTGGGCTATGTCTTCTGTGCCTGGGCTCCTTGCCAAACCTCTTGGCACATCCCTGCCTTTTGCAGCATCCAGGATGAATTGATGACTGAGACAACTTATATGATGGAGTAAAGTACCCTTACTGGAAGTGACAACTGTGTTCAGGTCTAAAAACTGGTGAGTTAGTTAAAAATCAATTTTCCCTATTAGCCAATCAATAAACTAAAGGCAGCTTAGAGGTCACTGGAGCAGAAATGTGTCCCCTGAGTCGTGAGCTGGGATCACAAACAGCCCAGAAAACAAAGCTCTGCACCCTCCCAGTGCTGAAGAGCTCACAGTGCAAACTCCCCTTTTGTCTATAAAAATGCAGCAAACATGGCAACAGTGCCCTGGGATTCCAAGTGAACAATCCTGAAAAGAATTTCACTTGAAATATTTTTATCCCTTTTTTGGCCCTCCTGCATTGCTTTCCACTTAGCTTAAAATAATCTTTACCTGGTGCCTTCTTTTCATGATAATCCTGGTTTTAGCCATGTCAGGTATGACTGATGATAACATGATAGAAAAAAAAACCAAAACCAGGGGAGGGATAAATCCAGAGACATTCTGAGCAGAGCACTTGCACTGGATGGTGTCCATGGAAAACACAAAACTCTCTGCACAAAGTTGAATTGGAGGATTTTTAAACCAAGTCTAGGCTTTAAAACCATTGCAGCCATGAGAAAGGTACTGAATATCTGCACAGAAAAGCCACAAGGACACAATTTCCACTGACATGCCATGGTGCTGTACATAGAAAATTCTCAACATACACCACAGTGTAATTTATTTGCTTTTTGAATATATTTTTACAATATGGAGACTAAATACCAAATTATTTCATGAATGGGGAGAAAGCCTAAGCTTCTGACCCACATAGGGGCTTCTAGAGATTTTCTTGGTTGGATTTACTCTGTTCCTTGAGTATCTCATAATCTCAGAATCCCAGAATTTACAGCTTCAGAATAGCTGTAAAATCATGAAAGATCCACTTAACCTCATTTAGAGGAGCAAATCTTTGTGAGGCACAGGAATAAAAAGTGATGACCCCTGAAAAAAGGTACTCCTGTCACAGCTCCCTTCACTGGTTACAGAATATTTTTTCCTCTTTTGTTTTGGACACCCACAGAATAACTGAAGGGAAAATGGTGCCATGGGAATTGGTCTTGAACACTGCTAAAAAATTATACCAACTGCACAGCAAGCACTCAGGCTGCATGAGGATGAATGGAGGGGCAAAAATCTCTAAAATTCCCTGAAAGTTTTCTGATGTTTTTATGGAGAAATTCAAGCCCATGTGTCTGCTAAAATATCCATTGTTGTGAGTAGTTTACCTCACAGAGAAGTTCAAATGCTCTTTTTATTTTGTGACAGGGCAGAAGTATTCACACCCATCAGGTTTACACACAGACAAAATCAATTTCTGCTTTTCTGACAAAACTCCATCACTGTAAAAATGCTCCATGAAATGCCTGGTAATAACATTCTATAGATGTTTTATTGAAAAAACAAGTTTCTCTAAGCCAAACTGCACACAGCATACTGGTAAAAATGGGAAATAAAATGTTCGTGCAATGGAAATATGTCCAAACCAGAAAACACTGGTGTAGAAAACACAGAGAAGAGTTCAGCAAATAAGTTTGCTCCAGACTATAAAATTCTAGTGGTAATAAAAAAAAAATGTGGTTCAGGTGGTTGGCTGGAATGATATCAGGGAGGCTGTCACCAGGAAAATGACCTTTGCTGCTCTTTCTCCTTGAAAGCTGTGCTCCCTTCTCGTATTTACTCTGCCAGTAGCTCAGCTCCCAGAGGATCTGTGTCAATATTTTTTGATAACATTTTTCTGTGACTTTTCTTAACAAAAATTTATCTCAAACCCGCCAGATTTCTTCCACTGAAAGTACACTGGAAATATTTTGTCTCTTTTTAATTGCAAAAATATTTTGGTTTTGGAGAAAAAGCTCCACGTTTTCCACAGGGGAAAGCAAACCTATTTTCTAGACAGCCATCCCCCATCAGCTGTCTGGGAGCTGAGCTATAGGGAGCACATCAAAGCAGACAGACCCTTCTCTCCAGGTGTAGGAATTGGTTTTGGTATTTTCTCTTACTCTGCTGACAATTTTCAAGCTTCTATTTTTTAGTTTCTTTCTTTATCAGTCTTCAGTTTTTAGTATAAATCGTCCCTGGTGTCCTGGTTTATTTTTCACTCACTTTTCCCCATGGTGGTTATATTGTTGTCTCCTGTGCTGGTCACTGAACCTTGGCTCTTGCATTATTTCTGACCTTCCTGCTGTAGTAAATTCCCACACAACCTTTGGATCCTTGAGACAGAAAAACACAGTGTCTTTGAGAGGACTGTCCAGGCTGTCACATTTTGGATTTAGGAATGTGTGCAGCCTGGTGATTAAATCCCTACTCTTGTCTAAGGTCCTCAGCTTTGCCACACTTACCTCTGTGACCCAATTTTAAGGGAATTCTTAACATTAGGTTACAAAACTCTGAATTATCTTACCACCTAGGGGTAATCATTATCCCACTCCAAATCATGTATATATATTTTTTTTTTCTTTGGAAAGCCTTTCCTATTCAATTTATCCCAGCAAAACAGGGCAGCCCTTGAGATAATCAGGCTGGATGCACTGAGTAGCAGTGGGAAGCTAAAGATTGAGTTCCAGGGGACTGAGCTGGTACTGGTGGCTCTTGAAATCCTGGACTTGGAGCAACAACTTCGCCTCATTCCAAGGTTGTGGAGATTATTCCTCTGGACATTGCACAATGCAGCAGACTGCTCCAAGATCCTGTTTATTCAGTGTATAAAATTTACCTCTGGGGGCCCCAGCTGAAGAACAGACAAAACAATCTTCCCCATAAAGTTTTACAGCTGCTCCAAGGGTCCTCCACTAAAAACCTCCACACTTGTGAAAGGGAGAAGGAAAGGAAAATACATATCAGTTCCCAGTTCTGAAATGGGAGTATTCACGTTTCTTTTCTTTCCTTTTATTCAAGACTAATGCTATTTAGAATAGAGACCGTGGTGCCAGGGAGGTCCCACGTGATGTGCACAAGGGATTGCTAAGAAAATTTGGTTTAGAGCTGTGAGTAGGATGAGAGAACCAGCCCCTCAGTACAAGCACCACCGTGCACACCTTTGAATTTGCTCTGGCTGTGGAGGAATTGGCTCTGCCATGCTCAGGAGAATGGGATGGCCCAAGAACGTGGCTGTGGAGCTGCAGCAGGCTGCCTGGTCCTCATCAGCCTGAGAGATGATGATATTAACCCCTGTGGGTCAACAAAACTGCCATGGCCACTCCCCTGCTGTGCCCAGCATTCAGCATCACATTATAGCTCCTAAACCCTCATTCAGCTCAGGGGTGCTTGCAGGGGCTTTATTCAAGTGGCCGCTCCAGGAAATAAAAGCAAATCTGCAAAATCACAGTGTATAATAGATTAGAAATGGAATACAATTCTCAGGGGGATCTTCACTGAGACCAGTGGGATGATTCAGGGGAATATGATGAATGGCCACTGCCCTTTTCTTCTTCCAAATAAACATTTTTCTCCCTCTCCACTGGAGCTGGGCAGCAGATGCAAAATTACAGCACAGAAAAAGAGCATAATTTGGCCATAAAAACGTTGCAATAAGTTGTTATATAACTGAAATGCCACCACCTTTAGTGCATCCACCCACTCATTTTACAACCAGTTAATATTTTTCTGAACTTACATGTTGTATTCTATCCTGCCGCCTCTGCAATCTTTTTTGCCTATTTTTCTGCCAAAACCACAAGAATAAAGCTGTCAACATTGCAACTAAGCCATCTTTCTTGTCTGGCAAATTGTCTAGTGGAGACTATAACCTCCTGGCTGCTCCACTGCATAATGTAAGTATCCTGTCTTAACAAAACAGAATTTAAATATTCTTTAGATACAAGATATCTGCAGGCTTCTGTGCAGAATCAAGTTAAATATATTTCTCTGACATTTTTTACTTTTCTCCAGTGGGAATGGCACAGGCATTCATATTAAGCTGAACACGTATTGACATGCTTAGGGAGATGTTATATGGCTTTTCAACTGAAATATCTCCAGGTATTTGAACTGCAATAATAAATATGGCCACTCCTGGGGGAAGGAAGAAGCAGCGAGAAAATTCCCCAGAAGAGTGTGATTAAGAACTGAAGTGAGCCTCTGGCATACAGTAGTTATGCTTTGAATGTGATTGGGATTTATGATTTCAATTAATGCTGGAGCACAGTTTTAGAAAGTTATTAGCAAGCTCCTGGCTGAAGAGAACACAGTTCATTTGTGCATTCCTCCAGATTAGCTTTATCATTGTGCTGTTTACAAACACAAGGCTGGATCCTCTGAGATGTGTTCTGGGGAGGCTCAGATACAGCTGCAGAGGAGCCACATGGACCAAAAATCTGGCTTCATCTGTGGGGTAGCTTTTAGTGTACTGGAGGAGCTGTAATTTTACATTTGACAGAGCAAAAGAGAGAAACTCATAAGAGAAAAGACCAATCTCCTTTTCTCTGCTTTTCCACGTTGTGTCCCAAGAAAGGCTCTGGGCTGTGTGTCCATCTGATGTGAGTTTGCTGGATGTCATCACCAAGGAGCTGGGCCCTCCTGAGGTTCACTTACAATTTACAAACCAACCAAGGCCTGATGTGACTGTCTGTGTGGGCCTATGCTGCACATATCTATATACATTTACATCTTGATATTTATATATTAATAAATATAAACATGTCTCTGCTTGCTTTTTTTTTTTAAATTTTCTATAGACACAGCTCTCCCCATCTGCCTCCTGATTTCAGAATTTCAATGTCATCTGTATTTGTTGGGGCCTTGTCACCTCAGGCAGGGTCTGCTCTTGGGGATCTCTGTGCTCTGTGCACCCACAGAGAGCCCAGGAGTTGCAGTCTGGGTCCTAAACCTGTCTTGGCTCACTGAGCTGAATAAAGCTATTCATAAAGGCAAAGAAAATCAGGTGCAAGCAGCTGAAGGCTTGGAGATTAATGAAGCATTTGGGAGGGAAGGCAGCAGAGTTTTCTCAAGGCAGTCCTGCCCCAGGCAGCTGGGGAGGGGCACAAATGCCCCCAGCAAACACAGAACCTTGTCCTGCTCTAGCCTGGTCACTCACTGCCCCCTCTTTCAGTCACACCTCTTCTACAAAAAGTAGTAAAAGTCCCTTGTTCACTTCTGTCAGGTACTAACAAATATTTATTCATGCCTCATTATGTAGCTAGGTCAGTGTAAATGCTTCGGTTTCTGAGGATGGCAACAATCATTCTTTCTCAGAAGAAATACCAAAATCTCCATTTAGACTGGGTCTTACATAAATCCTCTCTCTCTGGGTTGAAGAACAAATGCAGGGGACAGCAGAATTACACCTCCTTGTTTTCCTGTTGCCAGCACTGCAGTATTTCAGACAGAGCAGTTTTCTGTGAGAAGCATTTTCCCTTTCATTTCAAAGAGCAGCATTTCAAAGCCTGGTGCCAGGCTTGAACCACCACTGTGGCTGCCAGCACATCTCACAGCCACTTTGGCAAAACAATATCTGCCAGGGAGGAGGAAATGTCACTGATGCTCAGGCACAACTCTGTGACAACAATGGAGTAATTAACTTTTGAAACCAACCATTTCAATGGAGTAGGAGAAATTAGTAGTTAATTTCAATTAACTTTTGAAACCAACCATCAATGGAGTAGGAGAAACCTTGCACCTGCATTATCTGCTGTGTCCCTGAACCAAGACATGCAAGAGGTTTAAGCTTTGTTAATTAAGATTAAACTACAGAACACACAGCTGGTCTGTGTAAAAGAGATTCTGCTTCACAGTAATGTGTTACTTGTGATTCCTGTCAAGGCTGTGGGAGGTAAAATCTCTGAAAAACAATCACTTCCTTAGAAATTTTGGCATTGTGAGAAGCACTGTGGCAGAGAAGCTACCTTTTGAAGTTCTGCTCTCAGTGGGCTCCACATGTGTCTTGCAGTTCAGCAAGGCTCCTGGACACAGCCTTCACAGTTTTGGGATCTCCACTGAGGCTGTGAGCATGGAGCAAGAGGGAAGGAGGCCAAAGGAAGCTCTGTTTCCTTCAGGAGTCTCTGTGCCAGCTGCCTTCCTTCCACCCAGAGCAATGAGAGACCCAAGACAAAGATTTTGGAGTAAGCTGGGAAATTTTCTGAAGCATTTCAGGGGTGTCTTTGGTTTTACCCAACAGAGCCCCTGGAAATGGAAAGGAAAATGAAAACCACAGCTTGTGGGTGCTCTAAAAGCTGATGCTAATCCTCCATAGCCTCCAGCATGTTCTTACTATTACTCTATGTTATGTTTTACAGTTTCATAAAATTGTGAGTGAAATGTTTTTTGGCTTGTTTGTTTTTCCATACGTCAAAGGCAAAGCTTTCCCCCTTTGCTTCCATTGAATCTAAAACTGACAAGGCTGCTCTTCTTTAACTTCTCATAAAGCACCTTATTCTGCCAAGGCATCTTTGTTTGTGCACCAGCCACATCAAATGCAGTTAGTGCAGGGCTGGGAATACTGTTTATTAGTTAACCACAGCTGCAGAACTAGCAGATGGAGCAGAGCACATTTTTGTTGAAGATCACAAAAGTAATGACTACTGTTCTTTTCTTTTTCATTTTTAATCTGACATTGCTTCATGATGGAGTTGCAGATTTCGTTAGAGACTTCACAGACTGGTACAGAAGCCACAGTATCCATTACATTTAATTATTCCCCCATTTGTTTAAACAGTGAGTGATTTTATTAAATTGAATTATTTTCCTCTGCAGCTTACATGAGAAAGGGGCATTATAATTACAATCAGGTTGGCATTTTAAAGTTATAACATTTGTGAGCTACAGCAAAATTTTCCAAAGCCCTGTAGAAATTATATGCATGTTTAAATGCCAACAAAATTTGTTCACATACCACCTTTAAAAATTCTTTCTCAGTTCTGTGAGCTGAAACTGAGATCCCAGCTGAGGGGTAACAAATCAAAATGACTGAGTGGGCTGCAAAACCTGCATCCTCTGAGTGCCTCCAGAGCAGAGACAGGGATGCAGTGCCAAGGAGACAGCCAAGGGGCTGCTCACTGTTACTCAGAACAATTCCACTGGCTTAACTAAAAGCAGCAAGGAAACAAGAAACAAAAAGTAAGAATTTTTAGTCTTTTCATTTCTAGCATCCTGTCCAATGAAGCAAGTGTGCTGCCATTGGTCTTACCAGTATTTCAGGTCACACCACTTCTCTTATTCTGATCAAAATAAAAACTGCAGAACTGCTCTGACAATGGCATGTGCCTCGGTTTCATGACCAAGTCTGTCAGTGCTTCAAAGAACAAATGATTTTAGTGTTTTAAGTCCTCAACCAGATGAAGATGTTGAGAAATAAATGCCAAATGACATCAGCCATTGTAGCTACAGCCAGGGTTGAGTGTCTGTCTGCAGCTAAGGCTTTATAAAACTTGAAAGGAATCAGCCATGGCAAGCAGAACCATGAGAATGACTAGAAAATTCTACATTGCAAGTTTGACACTCAGCCACTGGACAAGAGCCACCAAGATCAGTGGTGGGAGCCATCTCTGTGGGCAACTTTTATTGCACTGAGATCTATTGCCCTGGTCAGGAGAGGTGGAGATGCCCTAAGCCTCTCTTCCCCAGAATTACCCCAAAGTGTCCCTTTCAAGTCACAGCAAGCCTGCAAAAGTGTTTCTGCACCAACTAAAGTGTCCCTCCATGACAAGAGAAACCTTTGCTGTCCATTTGAAGAAGCTTTAGCCAGCACCAAAGAAAGGCCTTTCTCCTCAATAAGAAGATAATGCATAGTGCAGGTTCCTTCCATGAGGAGCATTTTTCAACCTGAGTGTATTTCTCTGCTTGAAGGTCCTGGTATCTTGAAGAAAAATGGGAGAAGTTTCCCAGACTCAGAATTCCTAGGAGCTTCTAGGATTGAGACTGTGAAACCAAGGCTCTGAATGCACAGAATCAGACTCTGCCAGCAATCTGCTGCTCTGTGCTGTCCTAGGGATGCTCAAAGCCAGCCCAGACAGTCACTTAACCAGAGCCAAGATTGCTTTGCTGTGAAAAATAACCTGCCTGCACCTCTGGCCTGCAGTGCATGGCTTATATCCAATATTAATGTGTTATTGATGTGGAGATTCACACCAATGATAGTCATAAAAAAGGTGGAGCTTTTATCACCTGATGGGTTTGAAGGAAGAATGAATCCTCCCATCTCTCTCTGCCAGGCTTTGCCCCTCACCATGCTCTGACATTGCAGCTGAGCCAAGTGAGGCATGAGGCACCACAGCTGCCAGAACATTTCATTTTAATTAATTCCACAAACCAACTAAGGCAGCCTCGCTTTAAGAGTGGGGGAAATGCTGAGGATGAAACCCTGCAACAGAGCTCCAAATACAGGTTTAGAGGTTCAGCCAGGTAGTTTTTGCATCAAATAAACTTTCCTGAGTAGCAGCTGGATGGTGTCTTTGCTCTGTAGGACCTGGGGATGAAAAACTCAGTAGAAGCTTGAATCCATTCATTTCTCCAAGATTATTTCTTAGAAAGAAAGATGAAGCTTTCTTAAGCTTCAAAAAAGAAGAAAACAGCACTAGGGTCAAAACATTCTTTGAAGACTCCTGGAATTCAGACACAGTGAATTCCTTCTGTTTCTCCTTCTCATGACAACATTTGTCACAGACACTCAGCCTACATCTCTCTGGATAATAATCTCTGTGGTGTGAATTTGGTTTACATTCTAGCAACATGTCCTCAGCAGATATGTCCAACCTTGACTAAACCAAAGGAATCAAAAAAAATCTGTGGATCTACATCCAACTGATAAAAAATTCTACATTTTTCTTCCCACAGACTGCTTGCAATTGCCACCCACTTTCTACCCTTTCCTGTTTTGAATCAAAAAGAGAACACAGTAGTCAGAGAATCGAATTACAAAATAGTGAAATAAGTCAGAAAGCTGCAAAGCATCAGTCAGAACAGAACATTGTCTGTGACACAGGAGATTTTCAATGCCCCATTTTCATGACAAAAAATGTGCAATCCTAGTGGCATCCAGGGTTTTCACAATGCACTGGTGACTGCAATGATGAGTGCTGGGCACTTCACCTGTGCTCAGATTGGACTTCACACCAGTAACACAGAAAGGGCCATAGCAACTCTGCCAGCAGGAAATTGTTCTCTCTGAAATGAGTGCATATGCAGCAGAGAAGGACAAATCCCTTCCAAGAAGAAATCTGTAAACAATGAATCCAAATCAGTCAGTTTAAAAATATTTGTGTTTTACTTCTGAATCTAATAGGATCCCAAGTGTTTGTACAAGCTGGGCTTATCAGTTTAAAGCATCCTTAACTCAGGAATTCTAGAAATCAATCAAAAACTAACTCAGTCTCTAGGGCAGATAAATCTTAGAGGACATTTATGGAACTCTGTGCTCTTAAATAAAAATATCATATCAAAAATAAAAAAATATCATATAAAAAATAAAAAAATATCATATCAAAAATTAAAAAATCATATTATATAGTCGCATGCCAAAATGGGCTACCATGTATCCACATTTAATGAGGTCTTGGTAGACAAGCTGGCACAGGAATATTTTCCAATTAAGATATTTAGGTGTGACTTTATCTGATATAGATAAACAGACATCAGATATTTATATCAGGTGTATTTACAGAGAAACACACACTAGAATTTATTAAATGATCCCACTAAAAGTTTATAACTGCACAGTGTTATGTACATGCCATGCACAGCCTGAACATAAGACATCATCAACACATTCTCTAAAAGTGTCATTTTAAAATTGAAAATAATTACTGGTACTACACTTTATATGATTTTAAATAATTTAGGACATCAGCTAAAACTTCAGTGCTCTCTTAAAAGTTATAGCACCAGTAATTTCCAATTCATAAAAAAAACAGCTGAAGGCTTTATTATGCTTTGGGCTCCCAAATACTAAGAATTTCTCCTTGCAGAAGGACCTAAAGGGTCTGGGATGAATAAGAGATATATCTGATTTATTGACTTACAGAAGTATTTGTAAAATAGAGTTGGCTGCACTGATTGCAGATATGTCAGATTATTATTGTCAGAGGCATCCCCAAGCCTCCAGGTTAAGAAGGGCAAATGTGTTTCTAAATTTCCAGATGTATTTCTCAGCACTTATGCATGCTTTTGGCTACTTGGAATTGCTGTCAGGGAAGGGAATCCTCGAAGGAGCAGTGTGGTCTTCCACAGAGCCCAAATCAATGGCTCTGGGAAGGAAAGCTCTCAGAGGACCAGCGCAGATGCTTGGCTAGTTTGCTCCTGAAAACCTCCCACAACAGAGCTTCTCATCTCTGAGCTGGTTTATTGTATTAGCTGGGAATGTCCCAACAAAGGCAGGAATGATGCATCTGACTTCATGTTCTCAGAAGGCCAATTTATTACTTTATAATACTGTATTATAGTAAAGAATACTGTACTAAACTAAAGAATACAGGAGAGATACTGAATGCTAGAAAGATAACAATGAAAACTCGTGACTCTCTCCAGAGTCCCGACACAGCTTGGCCCCAGTTGGCCAATGAGCCAAAACAATTCACGCCAGAATCCAATCAATCCAACAATCTCTAAAAACATCCCACATGTGAGCACAACATGGGGGAAGCAGATGAGATAAGAATTGTTTTCCTTTTCTCTGAGGCTTCTCAGCTTCCCAGGAGAAAAATCCTGGGTGAAGGGATTTTTTTTCAGAGATTGTGAATGCAAAACCACGCTGGTTTTTGCCTTGTTTTGCTTTCCCCACATTCCTGGTTTGCAGGGGATTCAGCACAAGGGTGTGCAGCACTGGAGAACAGCTCCCACAGCTCTCGAGGGATGCTGCCTCCTCCCCTGTGCTGTGCCTGCCAAGGTCACTCTGAGCACAGCCTGGGAGAGGGGG
The DNA here is from genome assembly GCF_037042795.1 of Molothrus aeneus. Lineage (NCBI taxonomy): Eukaryota > Metazoa > Chordata > Aves > Passeriformes > Icteridae > Molothrus > Molothrus aeneus. The sequence goes on along the minus strand of NC_089657.1, from coordinate 5,641,200 downwards.
ATAGAGAACAGCACCCAAAACCTTCCACAAAAGACTCGATTTTAAAGACTCTTTCACAAAAGGCATTTCCAGAAGGTCAGAACTCTTGCCAGTGACTCAAGCTGGGAACCCCAAAACTCAGCCCCTCAGAATGACACACAGCCCTGGAGAGTGTCAGCCTGGGAGTGCATCATACGTGCTCAGGGAAGTCAATGCTCATTGAGGCAATTAAATATCATGCTTTATATTGCTGTCACTTGTAATTTAGTTATGCTGGAAATGAAGAATGGGTTGTCTATGCAATTGCTATCATAAACATCACTGGGTCTGTGTGGAAGGATTCACAATAAAACACTAAGTTGCCATTATCTCAGTGGCAGGTCTGTCCTCTCACAGAGCAGTAAGTAATAACTCTTTCACATTTGCAAAAGAAAGCAATATTTGCACTGCAAGGATGTGTCCTGTTAGTTTGAAAATAATGTCAATAAGGTGCTCTCCTTAGAAACATCTCCAGCATGCAATTGTTTCCCAATCACAATTCATTTACTCAAGGACTGCACTCTGCTAGAGAGTAGGAGTGATCCTGCTCTCATAATTACTGCTCCTATGTGCAAACACTGACAGCACAGAGGCAATTCTGCCTGATTTAGCCAAGTGAAAGGTTAATGCTTGGGAGCTGCAGCTGGAATATTTCTTCCAGCAGGAAGACATTCAGTGTGCAATAAAACTTTCTCCCCAGCTCCTGGTGAGCCCTTGTGCCAGGGCTTTGCTAAACGTGGTTCAGAGGGACAGCAAGAGCTGGCACACAGGGACAGGAGCCTCCCTGGACCATCCATGCCCGACACTGCACAACCAAAACCCCATGAACCTGTGAAAATATTTAACAGTTCTGATTCCCCTTTTTGTGCTGAAATCTGCCTTCCTGGCACTGCACCAAGAGGGATTTAAGATAAAAATAATTACATTTTATCCACTCCAAGAGGAATTTCAGCCAGAGAGAAGAGATTTTATCAATTATTGGTTTGGGTTTTTTTAATCTGTGGCCTCAAATACGCGCTCTCACAGGAACAAGGCAGTTACTGAACACTGGCTTACACTTTTCAAGATGCTCCATCGAAGGAAAAGCACTCAAGGGAGTCAAGTTACAAATTTCTTGGTGGACAGTTATTGATCTTTCTCAACTTTTATGGTCATCATTGGAAAGTACAGGGTATTTATCATGTCTGAAACATACTAGAGAAAAAGACTAAATTGAGTGATTAAAAAAAATAAAAATAACCAGGTTCTTGTGCTGTCCTAGACTACAAATAAATTGAATCAACAGCTATGGAGACAGTCAGGTTATATATCTCACACACACATATCATATCTCCCATATCACCTGGTGCAGGTACAGAGTTATTCACATTCACCCTGGAGCTGCATTCACACAAGACCCACACTGAATTTCAGATTCCTTCTTAGGAATACAATCCTGTCCTTCAGGAGGTGAAGGATCCTTTGGGATTTCATTCTAATCAACATTTCTCCAGGCAAGAGGAGATGTGTGGTGTCCCACATGTGATGGTTTGGAGGGGACTGATCTTTAGAGAGCATTATCCACTCCTCCAGAACCCCTTTGTGTCATGTCTCACACGGAGATGCCAAAAATGGATAGAGCTCAACACTCCTTATTCCCAGGCTGCATCTTGAAAGACAGAGGCCAAATCACATCCTGCCTTGGGAAGCTAATTCAGACTGTTGTAAACCAAAATAAACAAGGGTAGAGCTCTAATATTTTGCTCTGTTTATTGAAATTCTCAGCATCTTTCCAAGGAGGTGATGCTCTCCTTTGATAAAAGGCAACTGTAATTGCAATAGGTGTGAGGTGGCTGTCTGGTGTATCAATTGCTCCATCCTTCTCCAGTGAGATAAAGTGAAGGGAATTGAAGCTGCTAATGATCATGCACATGAATACATTAGGAAACAACTAAGTTAGTCCTCATGAGCATGTGCTGCAGCACAGCTGTGAGCAAAATGAGCTTTTTCTTTTTTTTTTTTTTAACAGTAACCCTATTTACTCTGCCATCAGGCCAGCATTTTTTTTTATCATTCTTCCATAGCCACTGATAATTACCTAATATATTTTGTAAACTGCAGGTCTGTTTTCAGAGTAGAAAAGGCACTTAGGCACAGATTGACTCCAATTGGCTTCGCTGGCTGCTCCACAGAGGAGCAGCCATCATATGACTTTTAATCTCCTATGAAACAAAATGATTAAACTGTCAATATCAGCATGAGCCACCATGACGGCCACCCTGATGGAATGGTGCCTCCACACTGCTCCTAATAATATGTATGCAAGGAATAGATTTTTCTTTATAATGCATGTAATTAGAGTACAGGACAAAATGTTCTGTTCAAATTCATGACATGCACAACTAATAGAGAAGGAGAGAATGAGGCCCTTGGCTATTTATTTGCATGAAAAGGCTCTAATATAGGATATACTTTGAAGAAATTAGTTTTTAATCTAGGTGACTAGATGAGATTTTAACCCTGAACTGGTTTTGAGCTGACCTGGGAGAATTTATGCAGTCATAAATGTGATGTCCTGGAAGCCAGACGGGTGTCACTTTTCCATTAATTTTTGAATATCTTGTGCAGTCAAGGGGAGCAGAAAAATCAGTCTTTTTAGAGGCTCACCTTATGTGAATTTGCTCTGGTGAGACTGAATCAAAAAAAAAGCAGATAGAAATTTTAGAAGGAATGTATTCTTTGTAAATTTGGGCGTTGGAGGAGTTAGGTACATTGATTCAGCAGTGATTCCCCCTGCTTGACCTGTATAAAAGCAAAACCTACAGCTGTAGCTTTCTATGAATACATTAAGTAGGGCAAGTTACTCTCCCAGCACAAGTCTATTACAGACACTATTGCTCTGCAATTTTAACATAACTGATCCAACAAGTCCTTGAAGGAGCATTTCAGAACACAACTGCTGCTTAAACAGCACTGCTCATTATGGCTGATACAGGAAATTTGTGGGTTTTGCTGTAGATCTTGTATCAGGTCAGGGCACACACCTCTCATCCCCTGGGAAAAAGAAAGTTTGAGCACATCTGAAAAGGACCTGCAGCTCCACCACCTCAAACCTTGATGGATCAGTGCTAACAGCATGAAGTAGGGACAGCAATGATTTCTGCTGTGTCAGACCATTAAACAATTGCTCATTCAGCATCTTATTAGCAGCTCTCAGCTTGAGTCAGATCCTGCAAATTATTTTTATACAAAAAAATCCTTTTAAATAATCAGCAGGGACTTGGGAGGCACCCAGTCATTGCTGGTGGTGTTTGAGGTGTTGGGTAACCCTGGACATCAGGGCTGGGATTTTTGCTTCCCTGTTCCTTTCCTCCCAGCAGTGAAATCAAGCTCCAGCAGAAACTCAGACCCCACCAGTTCTGGAAATTCAGCATCTCACCCTTGGGGGTGCTCAGCACAGTTCTGGCCACCAAACATTCAGAACCAGCAGCCAAACATTCCAGACAGGGAAGGAGCAAACCTCACGAGCACAGGAGCCTCACAGCGGTGAAGGACATGGAGACATCAATTATTTCTGTAAAGTCACCACGTTAATTAGGGAGAATGCATAATTTCCTTCTGGTTTTAGGCTTTGAGGAGGGCAGAGAAGAAAGAACCTTTGATGAGTGGGGAAAAGCAAGGGCAAAGTGTTTTCTAGTGGCTTTTGGATGAACAGGTCACAGCAGCAGGGGGAGGTCAGGGTTTCTGTGCTGGCTGATGAAAGTTTCTGTGAGCACTGCAAGGTGGGAGCAGGCCAGAGCCATTTTGGACTTTGCCTGAGGCTTGGGCAGTTTCAAAGCCAATCTATCCACAAATTTCTGCGCTAATTGCTAAATCTACTCTTTTGGGGGAAGCCCAGCTTCCAGTGTGACATTACTAAAAAAGTAATAAAATTTTTTCCAATATTTGTCTCTCATTGAAAACTCTTCCAAGTCAAGGTCTATTGGAGGCTCATGTAAATGAATGTTTTCACAAATGACTGTCTAGAAAACTGTGTTGATTCTCATTCCCTTTCCCAACTTTACCTTCCAGCACTGCCAAGAGCTTTTGTAAACATACATATTTTTAATCCTGGAAAATAAAAGCTAATAAAGATAACAGGTAATTAGAGAAGATAATGCAATGATTGATTCCACATAACATCAGGCAAGGAAGGTGAGTCCTGGAAGATTTATCCTTCTTGGGGAATTGAGTCAAGTCTTAAATAAGAAAAACAACCCATATAAAGAACCACAAAAATGACCATGAAAGTAAGATAAAAACTCTCCCCTGATACTTTATCTGAGCACATGTGAAGAGAAGGAATAAAACTAAAGTGTGGAATATTGAAACTGTGTGAATTCAGAGGGGAAAAAAATGGGAAAATTAAAAGAAAAAAAGAAAATAAATGGGAAAATAAAAGGAAAAAAAAGGAAAGTACCTGTATTATATGTTGTTCAGGCATTGTGAGACCTATGACTATCCAGAGCAAGGCTGACTTATTTCAGAGAACCCCTTAAAGCAACATCCAGCTCCTCAAGCTGCCTTTCTGGAGTTCTGCTTTTATAACAGGCAACCCTTCAAAACCCAGTACAGCTGAGTTCCCTCACCTGGGAACTCAGAGCTGACATCAGAACAAGGGGCCTCGTTACCGAGTCCTTTACACCTTTGACAACATCTTTGTATTTGGTGCCTGTGTGTTCCCAGCTCAGTGCTCACCCTCTGCTGCTCTGGAGAAGAAACATAAAAAAACCCAACGAAGTTCCTTGTGAGCAAATCCACATTGTGCAGAAACTGGTGGGCATTCCCCTCTGACCCTGGGTGGAGGGCAAATACCTCCTGATTGCTGTGAAGGCCAGAAGCAGCAGCTCAATGAGCAGCTCCAGGGCTTTCCTGAGTGCTGAGCACATCTGCAGAGCACCTGGCACATCTGTAATTTCCTGCACTGATCATGCTTGGGCCACTTGACACAGCTGGATTTTTGTTTTGTCTTTCTGTTCTGTAATTCTATGATCTTGGCTGTTGAAAATGGGAAATGCAGACAGAAATACTTTTAGGGAATGGTAATGAGGGGCCATAAACACAAGATCATACATTCCTTGCATCCCCAGCTTCCTTCATGGGCTAATTACTATTCAGGCTCATGTTTTGCTTTCTGAGCAGTTGGGAAACTTGTTGGAAGGTGTGTGCTGAAGCTACACTGTCTCATTATGCTACTTGCTTCCTCAGTTGGAAAAATCATCTCTGACAAGCCACTTTCCTGGGTGCAGAGCTCAAAAGATGCCAAGAGGCTTGGGGCTCGATGAAAGGTATTTGATGTCAATTGCATCTGACATATGCAGGTTTGATATGTTCCTGGCTTCTAAGTGATGCCAAAAATGCAGTTTATGAGAATAATATGAAGGCAGAGGACAGAGATCTAACCTCCTCCAGATAATTGCTCTGAGTTGTTGCAAGGTGACCTTCATCCCCACACAGACAGCTTGTTGGTGAGAGTGCAAAAACATTTATCTCTCCCAATCTTCCATGGGCACATCAAAACCAGCCTGTGCTGCTAAAAAAGCATCTCTGACCCTGTGTCTGCTGGGCAGGGGGGTGAGATGGTGGCCTTTATCCAGGCTCTAAGGGAGCTGTCCTCTGGCTTCCCAAACAGTTACTGCTCCTTAGTCCCCTTGGTAAGACCAAACACTGGGTTTGTAAGGAGAGAGACCTGCAGTGTGAAACCTTCCAGAGGTGTAAATCCAGCCCTCCTGTCAGCCTTGTCCTCCTGTCAGCAGCTGTCTGGGATCTGGGCACTGACAAACAGGGGCTGATGGCCAGCACAGATCCCTTTTCCTCAAAAAGGCAGGGAAGGAGGCTGTGAGAGGTGGATCCTGCCCCTCACACCCTGCAGAGCCCCACTCCTGAGTGCAGCCCCTTTCAGAGGGTGGATTTCCCCAGCTGAGCCCCGAATTAGACCATGAGGTGGTTGTAATTAAACTGGAGGTGAGGCAGGGCATTGGTAACAGGAAAGCTCTCAGTGCCTGTGTGCTGAGCTGGAGGCTCAGCTCTGCCCTGACAGACACACAGACACCATCAATCACCACCAAGGGTTCCATTCCCTGTCCTGCCCGTCCCCAGGGCTGAGGAAACACTCTGGAAAAGGCATGGAAGTGGAAACTGGATTTCCTAATTCCATAATGTCACTTGTTTGCTCAGGAGACACATCTTGCCTGTCTGCCCTGCGCCAGCACCACCCTGCCAAACACTCCAGGCCGAGCTCCCAGCCCACAGGATCCCAAAACCATCACCAAGTCTGCAGAGGGGAGGGAAATGTCCCCAACTCTCCCCATCCTCCTGGACAGGGCTCCCTAATGTAGGAATCAACAGGAAAAAAAATCAACAGGAAAAAACCAACAGGAAAAAACCAACAGGAAAAACAACCTTCTCTTTTAGTGATCCATTTTCCTTGCTGTCACAGCAGCACAGAGCCACAAGTCAGGAATATTAATGATGGCCTGGCTGGGCTGGGCAGCACTGACAGCCCCAGAGCCCCACATCATCACCAGGAGGGCAGAGAGAGAGAGTCTGTGCCTGCCTCTGCTCACTGAGCATTTCCATAGGTGTTTTCTTGCTTCCAACACTCCAGGAGTGACCTCACCTCTCCCCAGATCTCATCAGCTGCAGTTTGTTCTCAGCAAATTGCTTTGATGCTTAATGAGGGCAATTTCCATGCTTGCTTAGATTTTGCATCTCTTAGTTGGGGCCAAAATTAATCTGCCCTTCCTTTGGGAAGAATGGCTCCTGCACTTCCTCTGGGAAGAACATTTTCTGTCCTCCAGCTGTCCCTGCTCTCCCAGAGCTGCCTGCAAGCCCATCTTGCCCTGGTGAGATGCAACTGCTCCCAGAAAGCACACAGACAGTTCAGAGATGTCTTTGAAGCCTAGTTCACTTCAGAACTCTGGAAAACTGCTGCCCTAAATCTCACAGCTGGAGTCTGGCTGTGGCTGGGATGGACCCACAGCTGCTTTTTAAAGCAAAGTGTAAATACCAGAGCACACTTCAGAATCGAGCCCTGTACGTGCCAGAAGTGGTACTGCATTCCAGGGATATTTTGCTAAAATCTCCAGAGCAGGAAATTGCTATTTTCTACTATAAAATTCCAAATTCTAGCCTGTTTCTGCAAGCTGCAGTTTCCAGCTATTTGAATTAATTTCTTTTACCCATCATTGCAGTATTTTACTGAGAGTGTGTGTACTTGTAAATGCTCCACATCATCCAACTGTTCAGATTTGGTTTGGGCTAGAAATTACATGTGCACATAATAAGACATACTCCTGGTTTGAGAGATGCAGACAGATCAATGGCAGGGTACAAAACCCCAAAGTGGAATTGCTGCAGACATTTTATTTATTTCACACAGGTCCTCCAGGAGCTCCCCAGCTGGAAATGCAAACATCAAACCTCGAGATGACTTTTGAAAGCCCAGGCCAAAGAGAATGAGCAATTTGCCAAAGACACACAGGGAATTTTCAGAGCACCCAGAATGGGAGCAAGATATCTGAAGTGAAATTTAAAATGCTTGTCCCAAAACTCTCCCTGGTACAACACTGCACTGCTGATTCTCTGCTTTCTTTCTTAGGTATCTCACTCCAGCTTCTTCAATACCTTTTAATAACATTAAAAAGAATGCAGGTGCTTCTATTTATGAGTAGGAAACTTTCTTAGAAGTTCACAAGAACAAAAAAAGCAATGTGTGTTCCCAGGCACAGTAAGATTTCTGAGCAAGCCTTTTTTATTATTCAATTTAAGCCCAAGTAAAATATATAGCTGTTTCAGATTTGGTTCCTCTCTGAAACATGCCTTGTAGAACAATGTTTCTCTCCCCCTGTAATTCTGACTCCACAACACCAGTTTTATTTGCCAGGCCTGGCAAACAATGATCTATCCATCCATGTCATGCATATTATGTCAAATTTATTACGACAGCTTTCCAGCATATTTCCAGTCAAGGTTTCATTCTTCTTACAGATTCTGCAAATGAGCAACAGTTTTAGTTACAAATGCCTCCCCATGAGGCAGCACTCCTGACAATAGAACAGAACTTGCTGTATTTCTTGCAGAATTGTGACACCCATACAACCAATCATTGTGACACACTGCTGAGGAACACGGTTTTGCTCTGTGGTTGATATATTCACAACTCAAAATGAACAGGAGGGATACTGGGAGTCATTCAAGCCTTGATTAGTACTTGGCTGGGTCACTCATACATCTTCATGTCCAGACAGGAGAAGACAACCCAAAGAATCAGCTGCCCCCAGCCAAGGTCCTGAACCTTGGGAGAGGTTTGACCACAGGACAAAGGATTTTTGTGGAAACATGAATATCAAACATGCATGGAGCAGAGAGAGAGCTGCAAGGTGTTCCTGACAAATGGTGGCAGTCTAATGAGTGTCTGGACTAAAAGATTCTGTTCCCTTTTTGTTGGAGAGCACTCAGAGCTTTATTAGCTCTGACCCAGCAAAGCTTTAGCACCTGCTTAGAGTGAGGCTCACTGACTCACATGCAGGTAGATAAATGAACTGGGGTTCATTTGGGCAGGAAAATGCCCTGTGTGGTTCTTCCCAGCTGGGGAAGCACCCAGTGCCAGTGGAACATTATTTCCAAACAAGAAATAAAATTCAGTCCCCGCTTTACAATTCTCAGCTATGAAACCCTGCAGAGACCAGCTCTGAGCTGCACCAGGAGTAAAAGAACTGTCACAGCAGCCCCCAACAACACTTACAGCCCTCTCCTCCCTGCTCACAGCACTTTTCCCTTTCTGTGCCCAGGAAACCCAGCCATGCTCTCACCTCTCCTTTGGGTTTGCCTGCAGAGGAGCCTGGAGCAGCCCTGGCCTCTCCTGTCTGCTCTGTCCAGGCAAGGGGGGAAACGTTTGGGAAAAGCTGATTTTGCTTCTGCTGAAGATTTCCCAATCCTTTCAACACTGCAAACCTCCATGCAAATTGTAACAACCCTGGACTTTCTGCTGGCAGAGGTGACAGGGGGCTGAATGCTTGGGAGCATCATTACCCATCCCTGTGCTGCTCTGACAACTTGTGTCTCATGATGAGCACAGAAATGCTGCATGATCAGCATCAGGGCCAGAGAAGAGGATTAATGTGATTAGTCATAAATTGAGCAAGAAAAATTCATTCTGGAGTTTAGAGGACTTCTTCTGGAGGACTTGCAAGTGCAAAGATATAAAGCATCCAATAACTATTTAACCTAGTCTGCCAACATTATTCTGCTTTGGAAGTTTATACCAGCAACTGAAAAAAACTAGATTTAAATAGCTGTCAGAGAAAATGAAAAGGCTTCACAGCTCAAAAGTTCTGAAGAAAATAAATGCAACCACTAAGGATATTTTTTAAATCATGGGAAAATGACATTGAATAAGCTAACAATGGTGAATTTCATACAGCAGTAAATAGGAATATCACTCTTCAGCCCTGGGTTTTACAAAAGAAACCAGTGTCATTTGGCAGATAGCAAACTGAGGTACAAAGAAATAAAAAGGGGTTTTGTCCTGGTACCCCAGGAGAGCAGCTGGGAGCCAGGAGCAAAAGGCAGGTGTGGCCAGCACCCCAGTGCCTCTCTCATGAGCAGCACTGCCCATCCATGCAGCTTTGTGGCTGCTGCTGATGCTCAGGAGCACTGCAGAGCTCAGGGCTGAAGGCTCTGAAGGGGCTGAAGGGGCTGAGCCCCTCCCCTGCCCTGGCATGGGGTGAGCCCTGACTCTGGTGTCCTGCAGGACCAGCCACACAGGGCTGACAGTGCCTAACCCAGCCGCAGGGCAGCACTGAATGGATCTCCCAGATCCCAGCCCTGCCAGGACCTGCAGCAGATGCTCAGCTCCCTGGGAGGGTCCTGAGCCCTGTGGATGTGCTTTGAGGGGTGCCAGAGCCCACGGGGTGGGCACAGCCTGAACTGTGAATGGGAATCCCACCAGGTCAGATCACCCCGCACTAAGCCAGGGGTGCAGCTTACCAGAACCAGCTCTCCAGCAAAAACAGCACCAGGGTGTAATCCTCAAGCAGCAGTGCTGGGTGACAGCTCTGAGAACAGGTCCAGGGGGACAAGGTGCTCTCCCAGGCTGCTGTGAGCAATGAACTCCTTTGCAGGTCCTGGTTACAATACAGCTGGAAGTAGGGGAAAGTCAAATAAACCCCTTAGAGATAAAAATGAACTCAAAACCCCCATCAGCACCTATCCATGGCTGCTCAGGGAGCACAGCTTCCCCCTTCCAGCCCTGCTCACAGCAGAGCACATGCTGAAGTGGTTTCCTGCTGAGGGATGTGTTTGCAGAGCTGGGCCTGCAGGAGCCATTGATCACATCCATGGGTAAACAATCTTGTTTTTCACCAAGCACAGAATGCATGGATGCAGAGATGCAGCCTGGGAGCTAGAGGGGTTTGCAGCCAGTAAATTCAGGGAATAACTTCAGTATAAAATTAAAACAAAAAAAAAAAGTAAATAGTGAAAGAAAAATGTTGACTCCACCTCTCTCTGAAATCCCTTGGAACCCAACAGCTTCTTGTCCAATCAAGGACACAGAGCAGTTTCCAAAATGTAACATCACACGTTGGGTACAATTCGTGCATCCAAATCTTTTTATCGAAACAGAACAACAGCAGCAAAAAATTCCAGGAAAAAAAACCCAGGCACTGGCTCTACCGCAGGAAAATTCAGGTTTTGTCATATGAATCAATCAAAACCAGGACAATACTCCTTTGGTTTCAGTATAAACTGCTATTTCCTAACTTTCAGTGAATTACTTCCATTCCAAATGGTCGTTTATCTTCAAGAGCAAAAATAAGTCTTCAACCACAGTACTTCAAGTGCAGATTATTGTCCTCAGAGAGGAAAAAAACCAAGTCCCTTTTCCAGTTACCTATGAGTAAAACAGCTTCCTTCCTAATTCCAGAAAGGACTCTACTGAGCAGAAAGCTTCCAGTGGCTGCCAGATCATAGATTTCAGGTGGTTTAAGGCTGGGTTTTTTGGTTTTGGTTGGTTGGTATTTTTTTGTTTGGTTGGGTTTTTTTGGTTTTTTTTGTGTTACATTTAATTTTGTGGTCTTTAAATGTGGTGGTATGTAAAAGATCAGCATATCAAATTAAAACCCCCACTAATGGAAAATTCAGTAATTCCAGGGTCAGTAATGACTATTAATTTGCTGAACATAACCAGGATCATTCGAAATATTCTCAGTTTCTGAAACAATGGAGAATTCTTGGCCCTTCACAGGATTTGCCTCTAATGTTTTTTTGTTGTTTGGGTTTTTGTTTTTTTTTTCTCCAGATTTTCATATTTTTGGATATTTCCAAGACTGACAAACATTTCCCAGAGTATGAGAGCTACAGGAAATCAAGGCCAAGGAAAATCCATTAAATCCATATTTTCATATAGACTTTTTTTCCCTTCAGCTTCAGTGAAAGCAGCAGATTGACCTCCCACTCTAGCAACCACTGAGTATTTAAGAGACCATCAGGAATTTAACAAGCCAAGTGCTTTATTTATCCCATAATTAAAAGCTGCCCTTCCCAGAGGGCACTTCCTTCCCACTCCCTTGAACACATAATTTTTCTCAAAATACATGTCAAGATGTTATTTTCTCTTAAATCTCCTTTAAACTGTCCCTGGGTACAATTCTCTCACACCCTGGGGAAAGGATGTAGCTATGGCTTGGTTATCCCTTGTTACACCAAAATTGCAATGTGTTTAAACAGCAAAACACTGTGATTTTCTGTTTCACATGGAAATTGGAACCACAGCATTATGGACAGGAGCTTGGCTGACTTTTTTTTCCTGTTGGTTCCACCTCCCCTTTTCTCTTGTGGAGGTGGGGAAAATATGGAGAGCAGAAAAAAAAAAATGCCAAAAAAAGTAAAAAGAGAGAAAAAAAAATCTCAGGTTTCTTGAAATAGATTCTGCCTTGCTTTGGGCTGGTTTTGATTGGCTTCTGTATAATTAGCTGTTGCTCACAGTTTCTGTGATAATTGCACTCTCTATTAATTGAGCATATATTGTACTCCATGCAGTCAGCAAGTGATGAAGCTGTCAGTATTTTGTTAGCTATTACACTGCCTGATTCTTATGGGCTGTTTGATATTAGTAACAAATTAGCCAATTTATACGTCATAAATAAGATTCAAAAGCCCTGCTTTATCAGCTGGAGAGAAAAATACTGTTATCTTGGTTGACAAAATGCTTGTACTAAGATTCCAAGTGCCTTTTGGCAGGAATTCATCAGAGCAGATGTATTCCTTCTATCAGGCACCATTTGGTTCAATTATTCTTAATGTTTAATGGCAGAATAATTGAACCAAATGGTAATATATACCCCCATAAAATACTTTCATCAAATGCTTTAATTGCTGGATCTCTATAACTGCAGTGTCTGAGTGCTTTATTCTGCTTATTGACACCTGACAGACCATGATGTAAATACATTACTTTAATAAATCTCTTGATGAGCTTGATCAGAGGTGAGCACTAAACCAAACAGGTTCTCCACTGGTAAATGGGCTGGGGAACTGGAACAAACAGGGGGAAAAGCAAAGTGCCCCAAAGCTGCTTCCTCACACTCCCAGGCACTCCTGAGCAGCCACCCTGCAGGAGGAGGAAGGCTGAGGGTGGCCTGTGCTTTCAAAACCTGTTCCACACATCTTTCCCCTTGCTAGGGAGCATCTTGGTCTAAATGGCAAAGCAGTTCCTTGTTTTCCACTTACCAGGCTCGTGCTCAAACAGTTCTTCCTTGGGCTGAGTCTCCCAACACCCACAAGAGGGGTGACAGCAGTAACCTGGGGTCTGACCCACACTCCATGGAATGGCAGAGGCTGAGGATGGAAATGATGGCTCCACACCCTCCTGACCCTCCCCTGGCTCTCTGGAATGCCTGGACAAGAGCAGCAGGAGGATGGGCTGAGCAGGGAGAGGTGCAGAGCCGGGGGAGAAGCTGCAGGGAGGGGGTGGATGGCTGTTTGCACTCCCTGCTGGATGCAGGGAATAAACATCTGCAACTGAGGAATGATCATGACAGCAAGGAATGGTTTGCAGGTCAGGGGAAAGACTTGCAAAGCAGGGGGGGATCTCTGGCCCCCCAAAGGCACTGCCTGGCTCAGAGGGGATCTCTGGCCCCCAAAGGCACTGCCTGGCTCAGAAGGGGATCTCTGGCCCCCCAAAGGCACTGCCTGGCTCAGAAGGGGATCTCTGGCCCCCCAAAGGCACTGCCTGGCTCAGAAGGGGATCTCTGGCCCCCAAGGCACTGCCTGGCTCAAGTGTTGCATTTTTGGCTGCTGCTGGGTACAATGGTGGTCACTGATCAGGGCTCCTCAGGCAAAGGATGCAACAGCCCAGGTACTGTGCACCCAGAAATGGCCAGGAGGCAGTGAGGAGATGAAGCCACCTTCTCCCTGCTCCTGGGAAAATCCCAGAATCAATAGCAACAGAATATCAATAGCAACAGAATTCAATGGTAAGCTGAGGTAAGGGAAAAGGACAGAAACACCTGCCAGTGTTACAGATCCATGTCCTGCTCTCCACAGCACCAAGATCAGTGCAGGTTCTGGACCTGGACACACTTGTGCAGGCAGGTGCCATCCCAGTTTGTGCCAGAACAGAGTGCCCAGGAGGACAGAGCAGCAGAGAAAAAAGCAAGAGAAGTGAGTCCCTCCCAGGTCCCCAAAGAGCCCCACTCTGCTGAGACACCTTGCACACACTGAGCAAACACAAACAACTGCAAAATCCCCTGTGCAGAATTCTGCTGGGATTCTGAGAGGATTAAACAGAGCAGAAGGAATGGGGAAGAGATGCATTTTGAAAGCTTCTCAATTAATTTCTAATTGCTGGCACTCAGCCAGGCTGGAGATGCAGGGAAGGGAGGGGAACCAAGGGTTGCTCCCAGCCCAGAGCTGCCCCAATGCCAGCAGATCAGAACCACCAGGGCTGCAAGGACAGCCCTCACTCCTACTTGTGCTTCAGGCTTGAGAAATCAAACATTACACTATTATGGATGTATTCACTATTCTGTTTTAATCAGTCTGGGTTTTTTTTTTTACTCTTTCTGGGTAAAGAATTGAATGAAGATTGAAGGGGTGAAGTCTGTGGAAAAATCCTAACCCGCTGAAGTTTTCATCATGCTATGGCATTTATGTATACTACAAGAAAAAGCCCCTTCCAGTGCCTGAAGGAGGCAACAGGAAAGATAAATGAGACAATTTGTCAGGAAGTGTAGGTTTTAAACAGAAAGATGGTAAATTTAGATCAGATATTGGGTAGAAATTCTTCCCTGTGAGGGTGGTGAGGCCTTGGCACAGGGTGTCCAGAGAGGCTGTGACTGCCCCATCCCTGGAAGTGTCCAAGGCCAGGCTGGATGGGGCTTGGAGCAACCTGGGACAGTGGAAGGTGGTTGGCAGGGAAGGTTTGGCTGGATGATCTTTGAAGGTCCTTTCAAGCCAAATCATTTTATGTTTCTGTGAATGGGAATAATTGCAAACCATTAAAGCAGCACCTGCTCTTGAATTGCCAAATGAATGTTTAATTGTGAGTCACATATCCTGAATTAGGGATGGGGACCCTGGGACATCACAGAGACACTGCCCAGCTCTGTCCTGAAGGCTGGAAGTGATTCAGGCACTTTCTGAACCACCTGCTTTTAACACCCATCTTAACACAGAGTGTGTGTGGTTCTAGTGCACAGAACAGACAGCAGAACAAAGGGAACCCTACATACACATCCTGCAAACGTGGGCTCTCCTGCTGTTACTGCATTTTCAGATCTTTGAAAGATCAGGAAACAACCAGGGAAGAACTTAAGCTGTGATGTGAAACAGCTCAAGCTGAATGGTGAAACCTGGAAATCAATTATTAGAAGGAGGCAGTGCTCTGGCAGAGCCCTCTGTGTCCTTTCAAAGGGAGCCCTTTTCAAGGAACAGCCTCATGACACTGAGATGGGAATTTCCCAATCTGAAAATCCAATGCAGCTGCCATGCAGAACAAGCCAGGTTCAGCAGATGGAGCATGACAGTGAGAATCCTTCAGGTCTGAGGGCAGAAATTTCTGCAATGAATATAATCCAGATGATAGTGGGGGAAAAAACATCATCAAGATGGCTTCTGTTAAGGCAATCAATGGGATTGAAGCTCCAGGGCTGAGCTGGGCACATGGAGAACTCACAGTCCCACTGCTCTGCTGCTGCCCTCAAGAGTTTTGGATTGATGAGGAAGCACTCAGCATTCTGAACATCGGAATGAGAGCAGCAGTGTCCTGCTCTCACCGTGGCAAACACAGAAAAAAGATTCATTCTTTTGCAAGTGACATTCTGCACATCTGAGAACATTTACTTTCTGCTCTGAGTGCTCTCTGAAGCGAATGTAAGGACTGACTGACAGATATTCAGTGGACAAGCTGTGGAGGTGTCCAAGCATTCCACCAGGGCTACAAGACAATAGGGATGGAAAATTAAATGCAAAATAATGTATTGCTTCATTTTCCCCATGTTTTGCACATACTTGTTTAGAGCACATCTCAAAAGGGATTAACATCTTTGGATGACATTCCTCCTGCTGCACAATATGGGAAAATCACTTGGGAAAACAGCAGAAAAAGCCTCTGGCACTGAGGGCTTTCCAGCACTTCAGGAATACAAGATTGGACAGCATTAAGAAAGTCCAAGAGAAATAATGGGAATTTGGCTGACTTTGTATTAATACTGGATTCTTTGGGCAAACCCTAATAATTTCTGTTGACATCAGAAAGGAATGCTGCAACCAGGATTCCTAAAAGGCCCTGTTCCCCATGTCTGCCTCAAAAATGGAAAAAACAAAAGGGGCAGAGAGAAAATCACCCCACCAACTTTTCCATTCACTGTAAGAAAAAAAGGGAGGGACAAAATCCCAAACATCTCCAGGAGCTCCTTGCACAGAGCTGCCAACCCCAAATCACTTCCCTGGCACCCGTTCTGGGGCAAGTCAGGACATCCTAACGAGCTGTGCAGGGTCAGAGGAGTTTAGGCCTGACAAAGAAAACATTTCCACCTTCCCAGTAAAGTCTGAGCTTGTCTGTGCATGGCTCAGAGGGGCAGGACAGTGCTGCTCTGCATTCAAAGCCCAAGGTGGCAGAGGGAGGATGAGCCCTTTGATGCTCAGTGCCAGCACTGCAGGGCTCCTACTGAAGGGCAGCAGTGTCCCCACAGCTGCAGGGGGCTCTGTGCTCAGCTCTGGCTCCCCCCCAGCCCAGGATATTGCAGCAGTGGGGTTCAGCCCTAGTGCTGCCCACGCCCTTTGAATGAGGCCCCTGGTCCCACACTGCTCAGCCACAAGGTCACTTCTGCTGAGCAGGCAGGTGGGGCAGGGCAGCAAATGCCATTTGTGCTCCCTCCAGGGTCAGGTCTTTAATGGAAGCCCAGGGAGGGAGAGTTGTTACAGGGATGGAGCTGAGAGTGCTGCCCATGTCTGGTCACAGAGCCAAGCAGGGCAGTGCCCCTGAACCAAGTGGCTTTTCCTAACCCCCTTTACTGACCTGAAACAAAGGAGCAGCACCCCTCCTAAGGACTTGCTGCAATGCCCTTTCTTGCCTGTTGATTTTTGTTCTGTTTTGGAGCAGCAGTTGGCACCTAGCTCTAAAGAGGCTGCCACATGCAATTACAGAGAGAAGGTCTTGAAGGACACAGTGCTGAAACAGAGAGACATTTGAAATAAACTTCAAGGGAACAGCTTTGTTTAGCTCTGTGCCCTTTGGCTGCCCTGTAATTCTTTATGTCGATTATAATAGAAAGATCAAATTTCTCATTTTCTCACCTCTGTATCTAGAGAAATGCAAAATTTCTTTCACTTGATCTCTCTGAGCCCTCCTTTCCCAGATTTGCTTACCAATACTTTGTCACTGTCACCTCCTTGATGATGACCTGCTTGTATTCATCCATGATTCACAAGAGTTGCTCTGGTAAATAAAAAGGTTTCAGTTTCCAAATCTGCACATCCCAACAGCACTTAATTCATGGAGCAACCTATTTCTGTCAGTTGCTTCCTTCTGTCCAGGCTCGGCTAACTCTGTTAGATTTCATTAAAAATTAGCATGGATTTAATTGTGAATTGAGGGCCAGGATATTCCCTGGCCCATTCAAGGATATTCCATATTTCAAAGATATTCCCATCTTTGAAAACACAAGGAGGTCCAGAATGAGGGACCTCATTCCTCTGTACCAGGAATTATTATCCTCATGGCATTGCTGTTACTTGCACCTTCTGGATGATGTGTGAGGACTCCAAGGACGCAAGGAGGGCAGATGTGGGAAACCATCCCAATTCCAGTGTGAGGGATTTTCCTGGCAGGCAGAGTGAGGTACAGCAGACAGGAGAAGCAGAGCCCTTCCCATCCTCCTGCCATCCCCATCCCCTGCCAGCCCTAGGAGCTCCCTGCCTTTCTGCCCTCTGCCTGCCCATCAAGGCCACCTTGTGCTTATGAAAGGAAACGTGGCAGGGGAAACTCAGTGGCAGCAGCCTGGGTCTATCCACACTCCAGAATGGACACAGGTCCTGTCTCCAGCCTGACACTCATCCAAGACACACAGAAACCCTTTTCCCTCTTCAGTGCCTCAGTCCTGCAGCAGAGGAATGGCTCAGGACATGGAGCACCACAGGCTGTGCCATGGTCACTGTCACTGCCCAGCACCCACCAACACGGCCAGAACAGGAATGCAAAAGGCCAAATCCACATCATGCACTAGAGATTCTTCTGCAATCTGCTACCAGGTCTTGGAGAAGTCAAATCTTACCTCACAGCAGTTATCTCTGAGGAGTAACATCCAATAATCCATGCATACTTTTATTTTTAATCTTTAGCTGGTACTTTGTGAGACTGAACAAAGACAGAGACGTGTTGAGGATTCTACCAAGGGTGCATCTGTCTCCAGATGAAAGGATCCTGACATCAAGCTGACTGCAGCTGGGCTGGGAAAAGTTTTAAATCACTGCGATCAACACAAGTTTTGCACCAAAGTACAAATACACATGGCATGATTTCCTCTGGGTGACAGGCAAATCCTGTTATTCTACTTATGAATGGGCCTCATTAAGTAGGGAAAAAAATTGTTGGTGCAACCTGTTCCTTTTTAAATTGAACATATTAAAGTTGATAGATATCCCTAATTCTCTGCTCAGCCTTTTATGTGTTGCAATAACACTGCTCCCATTGTTAGGGAAAGTCTTGAGTTTGCATAATCTGCTTTTCATTTCCCTGGCAGCTGCAGATCATTCTTGGTGACTAAATTAAAAACAGTTTCTTTCAAGAATCACCAGATCTGTCCTTTTTCCTCCCTGTACCTACAAGTTAGGGAGAAAAAAGAAAACAAAACCTTCCCAACAAGCATTAAATCCTATCAAATCAGGCTGGAAGGTCACCTCATCCATCCCTCTGCCCTGAGGCAAAAATCAACTCTCCTTAAGCC
This sequence comes from Molothrus aeneus, assembly GCF_037042795.1. NCBI lineage: Eukaryota > Metazoa > Chordata > Aves > Passeriformes > Icteridae > Molothrus > Molothrus aeneus. The sequence goes on along the minus strand of NC_089657.1, from coordinate 5,622,715 downwards.
ATCCCTGACAGATGCTCACCTACCTCTAAAAAACATCCATTGATGATTTCACAGCCCATGCCTTGGCTTACCTCATGCCTACAGGTCTGACCTCAATGTCCCTACAACAGTCAAAGCTCCCCAGGGCTTGTCCTGTCCCCACTGAACTTGGGGAGATTATTTCTCCTTGCAGAAGAGTACTTCTCACTTTGGAACAGACCTTAAGGTGGGTGCCAAGCTTTTCCAGACTTTTCACTCCTCTCATTTATTCCAAATATCTCTGTCTACCGTGATGGTGCTCGCAGGGGTCTGAGGATGAGGGAGAGACGAGGATCTGACTCCATGTTCCAGAAGGCTTGATTTATTATTTTATGATATATATTATATTAAAACTATACTAAAAGAATGGAAGAAAGGATTTCATCAGAAGGCCAGCTAAGAATAGAAAAAGAAAGAATTATAACAAAAGCTTGTGTGTCAGACAGAGAGCCTGAGCCAGCTGGGCTGTGATTGGCCATTAATTAGAAACAACCACGAGACCAATCCCAGATGCACCTGTTGCATTCCACAGCAGCAGATAACCATTGGTTACATTTTGTTCCTGAGGCCTCTCAGCTTCTCAGGAGGAAAAGTCCCAAGGAAAGGATTTTTCAGAAAATATCATGGCTACAGTCCCCAACCTCAAAAACTCAGCCCTTTTCCAGAGCCCAGCACTCCAGAGCAGACAAGTCAAACACTCCTGAGCCCATTCCTGCTCCTGCTGTAATTCCTGTCCCACAGAAGTGAGTGGAGGACACAGGAGCTCGAGGTCTTTCCCTCCTGGGGCAGCAGTGGGCACTGAGAGGATTCCAGCCTGGCTTCCACCTGCACCCTGCCCCTGGTGCCAGCCAGGCTGAGCAGAGCACGGCAGCTCCCAGGGGATGCTCACACAGCCCCAGGACACCAGCCCAGCCACACCAACCCAGCAAAACCCAGAGCTGGGCTCAGCCAGCTCTGAGCACAGCGAGAGCAGTGAGGAAACCCAGGAATGGGGCTGGGTGTGGGGGGAAATGGGGGAAACCCCAGGAAGTTCAGAAGAGGAAGGGGAAAGAAGCTGGGTGATAAATTGAAATGTGCAACAACCTTCTTTGCCTCACTTTGGCTGTGCCAGAGCAGACCTTGACTGCAAAAGACACTCCAGTTTCCTGAAAGGCAAAAGAAAAAAAGGAGTGAAAAAGAATGAATGAAAAGGCAAAAAGAAAAACAAGGAATGAAATCTCACAGTCAGCTGAGGTTTGCAGCAGCACTGAGAACTGGCATTCCACATGTCATGTAACAAAGCCCTAAGCCTTGGAGTGCTTGGGGATTTCTGTAAGGTGACAGTTCTTGCCCTAGGACACAGTTTGGCCACTGCCTGGCTGTGTGCTCACATTTCCTGGCTCTCCCAGCCCACAAGGCTGCTCACCCTGTGTTTTGGGCCACCCTTAGTGCACTCAGCCAGCCCTGGGCCCAGCCTCCCTGAGCCACAAGGATGCTCCTGCAGGTGCCTGAGAGCCCAGGCAGGGCTCAGCTCCGAGGGCAGGGCAGGGCAGGGGCCCTGCCTGGCATCTCCTCTCCTCTGCTGAGTGATTTGCACTGCCCTGCTGTTCCAGTCACAGCAATTCTGCATGACACCAACTGCTCTGCCCCATGGAGGCAGCACAGCCCTGACAAACAGGACAGTAAGTGCTCCTTAAGGACATTCCTGCAGCACTCCCAGCTGTTACACTTTTGCTGGGAGAATTTAAAGGTATCTTGTTAAAGATGTAGCACAGTTTACAGTCAGCATTAACAGTTTCCTCCTGTTTTGCCTTCCAAAGTGTCCTGTCCTACGGAGTTTTATTAATACAGGTTGAAAATTCCAGATTTAAAAGCTAATTAAATCCCACTTAAAGCTTTCACAGAGGGGATTAGCTGGAACTTACCCACTGCTTATGCTGCTGTTTGGTTTGTGTGGGGAAAATGCAACTAAAAACACCTTTCCCAGAAACACCAAACCCAACTTTACACGTTTGCACATGGAGAGAAATGATCCATACAAATAAAACAAACCAGTCCACACCACCACAGTGAGCCTCTGGTTACAGCCAGTGCTCAGTGCCTGTGAAATACCAAACCCTCAAAGATACCAAACCAGAACTTAGGGAAATTTCCATTTCACATCTGAAAAATTAAAATTATACCGTTCCATTCTGTATATGGCCTAAGAGGAATAAAACTTGTATGTACTGTCATTGGCCTACATATAAGAAAAGATATAGAGATAAAATGATTTACATTTTTAGATAAAAGGCAAATATGTTGGAGTATAGCAGTATCATCCAACTGAAACTAAATTCCAATGCATTTGATTTCACTCACCTGTCACAAAATGCTGAATGGAAGAGCATAGGCAAATTAAACATTCTTTTGTTTTATAGAAAGGACAAAGTCAATAAACATGTTAATTTTTACATTTATTTGACAAAATGGTCTACACAGTATTAATCTTTGCAAAATAATAATTGTGTATGCACAGTGGATGGTTTTGAGACCAGAGTTAGGGACACAGTGTGTGACAACATTGCACAAACAGTTCTTCCACAGAATCTTAACTTTCCAGTATTAAAATATATAAAATAGAGTGTTATTTATTGTGGTGAGGTAAACATTTCTTCCTTCAGAGAAGCAGTGTGGCTTTGATGCACCTTCAAGAAAGCTGCTAAGGATACCCTTCTCCTTCATTCTGCCAATAACTACAGACCTAGAGGCATATTTATTGCTGTTCTAATGGTCACACATTTTTTCCTTGAGCAATATGTAGAGAAAGGAATGGAGAAGGAAAAACCTGCAGGAATTGATGATAGCAACCCATCTGCACTATTTGTGTCAGGAGCCAAAGATTAGTGCAGATAGTTCATTTTGAATATAACAGTTTTAATGGAAACGTCAAGAAAAATTTATTTACGTTTTTCTAAGCAGAACACGGCATTGATTAGAGCTGCACAAAAAAATCACAATTAGGAATTTATTTCACAAATTTTTATATCTCTGCCCATTTACAAGACCAGATCATAATATCCCCTCATTTGTTCACTGTTCAAATTTATTGATGATTTTCAGCAGATAATTCCTGGGCAGAGTGAGATTTGTACAAAGCTCTTTAGTTACACAAGATCTTTAGTATTGCCTTCTGCTCCCTGAATGAATGATTTGTGTAACTAACAGCTTGAATTTTGACTGCTACAAAAGAGAATATAATCAAAATGAATCTTGGTCAATACCTGAGTCCTGAAACTTAGGGTTTTTTTTTTTTCTTATACATACTTTTACTGAGGCCTGAGAAGCCAAATACTTTAAAAATTGAAAAGTTCACTTGTGTTTTATTCCCAATAAATTAGAAATGGTTGTTGGAAGGCAAATCAGATGAAGAATTCTCCATGCTCCTGAAAGAAAACTGCTTCAGTTTCTCATCTTGTTTTAAAACCTCACAGCAGTCACATTCTCACAAAGAAGTTATTTTAAAAAGTTAGCAGCCATTTCCTTAGTAGCAGAAACATCCTCCTGGAGCTCCCTGGATGGCATTGCTACACCTGGAAATACAGCAGGGAATTTCCAAAAATCAGAAAATAAATGAATCACATTTCAGTGGTTTATAGGCACGGTAAGAGTGGGAGTTCCTTTCACTACCAACTTCTCAGTCCCTTTTCCTATTGTGAGGTATCCATTGGCATCAACAAAAGAGAATCATCTTAAGGCAAAACCAGTGATTTCCAAAAAAAGAAAATAAACATCATTCATTTGAATAAAAAATAGGATTGTAAGCATAGCTTTTTACATTATTGCAAAAGTCCATAAAAATATAGGGAGACTGTTAGTTTGCTGACTCTTTACAATATAAAAAGACAAATAAAAATATTGTGAAATAGGTGACCGAAAAGTGTTTGATTAAAGAAAAATTCTGTTTACAGAAGTCAATTATTACTTATTTTGTCTTATCATGAGTTTATCAGTGACAATTTGGGAAAGAGAGACAAAAATGAACTTTAGGGAGTGAAGTATTACTTATTACAGTTCTGACTAACAAAATTATCAAAATAAGACAAAGACATACAAACTTTTGAAGATTGTAGCTGCAAAATTTCTGAAGGCCAACTTGCAAGCTGTGGCCTGGGTTGGCCAGGTATCTCCAGTTAAGTCCTGATCCCTGCTTGGGAGAACTCCATTAATCCTCTGGAACAACAGCAGGAATGATACCTTGTGAAACACAAGTTTTCCATGAGAATAACCTTCAAGGTGTTATTTTTTGGCCACACTTGCCACTGCCTTCTTTGCTGCATCCTCCAGGTCATTGGCAGACGTGATGGGGAGTCCACTTTCACTCAGAATCCTCTGGGCTTCCTGGACATTTGTTCCTAAAAAAGAACACTGACTATAATTAGTAATTAATACTAATGAGTAAATGAACATCTCCCAGCATGCCTCTGAAAAATCAGGTAATGCCTCAAACTACAGATCATTTCAGTCTAGCAGCAGATCAAATGGGTGCCTCAGACTGAGCTGAGGAGAAGGAGCTCCTAATTCCAGTGACAATTGTGACAGACAATGCAATCTGAAAATGGCACTTGTGTGCACAACAGGGGCCTGGTGGAGAGGAGAGGGGCAGTGCAGCATCCCCCAGAGCCAGCAGGGACATCCAGCAAGAGCTCTGGGGAATGGACCACGTGCCAGGCTCTTTTAAAGGCATTTATTAGCCACAATCAGCTACAGCTAATCAGTGAGTCAACAATAGCTAAAATTCACCTGTGATAACTGAAAGCTGCCAAATGAGCTGTTGAAAGGCAAAGATTTGGGTAATCCTGAATATTTAACCAGGTTTAAGCTGCTCCTGAATATGCTGTTGCATTTTTACTAAAAACAGGGAATACAGAGGTCCCTGAAGTAATTCAGCATGACACCAATCCCTCCTCTGCTGCTGCACTAAATTATGATAATCACAGAAACATTTAGGTTGGAAAAGACCTTTAAGATCTTCAAGTATGACTGGAAACCAGCACTGCCAAGTCCACCAATAAACCATGTCCCTGAGTGCCATGTCCACCCCACCTCAAGGAGAAAATATGATTACACAGCATAAGGGCTCCAGTTTGTATGGAACAAGCTCAACCTCAGTCAACAGACTAATGCAAAGGAAAGGAAAAAATACAAAGCTGAAAAAGATATTTCAGGAAAATGCATTTACCCCACTTCCCTTGTCTAAAAGACAAGAGCATCACCTTCCCATTTGCTCTATCTCATTCCTTTTGGAAAACTAACAGAAAATCTGAATTCTCCAGAGCTCTCTGCAGCAAAGCCAAGTGACACTTTTGATTACTGCTATTCTCTGCACCACAGAAGAACCTGGAGTCAGACATCCTAGTGAGGAAGCAGAATCCACACTTTGGGGTCACACACTAGTCACAAGCACCCAGAGCTGGGCCTCTTTAGAATCATTTCTGTCCTCTCCCATGTCAGGTTCCCTGTTCATTTGCCACGCCAAAATGCTTAATTACTTTGTAATTCCTCGACCTAGCAAAATGAATTTTAATTCTATTTGGAGCTATACACTAATTATACCTTTAATTATTAACCAAGCAAGAAGCATTTTCTTTGCTGTGCAACTTCCAGAATGCTCATTTTAAAGGATGATTTTTCAATTTTTTTTTTTTTCAGACTTCATAAAACATCTGAAATGGTACCACAGAAGCAGAGCAATTTCAAAAGCCTGTTTCATCAGCATGCTCAAGTCAGGATTGCCACTCCTGCAGTTGAAAGGGACCAAAGGCATCCCTGTCACAGTACTTTGTGATGGGAGAGGCAGGATCAGGAAGAGGAATGTGGGACCCATGTGCTCCCTCTGCAAAGGCTCTGGCAGAACAGGTCATGCTTCCCATGGCTGTGCAGAGGACACGCTGCAGGGTTTGTGGAGGGAGGTCAAAGGCATCTGAAATCTTTGACAGAAGGGGGATTTGGTTGCTTAGTAACACCCAGAACTGTACAGAACTTTTTATACAGGAAAAAAAAATATTACGGGCAAAAAAAAGAGCATAATATTTGATTTTTGTTCAAGTATCCTATATAATATAATGTGGAGGCTGCTACTTGTCAGCCCAGCACTGCACAGGGGAGGCAGGAGCCATTCCCAAGGTTCTGCTCTCTGGAGTCCCTCACATTTTTACACTGATTCCCAAAAGGTTTTGCCTTTTATTTAGATACAACTGTGACAAACATTTAAAACAGTCAAGAATGTTCTGATCTTTAAAATAGGATTCTACAAGACAAAGTGTTATGAGGGGAAAAAAATGGAAAGAGGGAAATTTTTCTGGAAATTTTCCCACACAGAAAAAAAGTATTGTGGTTTTTGTGATAACCATGTATTTAAAACTAAGTTTTGTTCTTCACTAAGTGGCCAATATTAATTTATTAACGGGTCAGAGAGGGAACAATACATTGGATCTGTTCTGCACTGCATTGATTGCTCTCCACAGCACTTGTCTAACATGCATTACAAAATCAATACAAAACACAGGCCCCTGAGAAGGGAGGGGGAGTTTATGCAAGGAAATGAAATTATGAAAGCTGAAAAAAAAAATCTCACTGCAGACAAAAGTGTATGGGTACATTTTGTATTTCTTAAATAAAACACTTTTATAGGCAGGCCACACAACTAACCACACTTTTCAGCAAGCATCTCCTTTGCTATAATTCTTTTTTTTTTTGCTGATAGCCTTTTATCTCATTGTGATTAAGTATTTTAGCTATGTGGAGAATATGGAAATTATAATGAACCTGTTAAAAGCAGAGGTAAAAGATTTAAAATTAAACATTCCAAAAACACTGGAAACATTTAGGAATCTACAAAGAACACCACCTTGTTGCAACAGATGTTAAAATAAACAAATAAAGAATCCCACTATTCCAGCATTAACCTCCTGCCACTGGATGGTGTCAGAGAACTGTGAACAGAATCCCATACCCAGGAATATCAGAATATCTGCCCTTCCCCTACCCTGCAGCCAACTGAGAAAATTCACAGGGCTGGAGGCTGTGGGGCTTTTGTTGTTGCTGGGTTTTATTGTTTGGGGGTTTTGTGGGTGGGTGTGTGTGTTTGTTTGGGTGTTTTTTTTTAACTGGATTCTATGAAGAGAATGGTTTTCTAATTAGAAGTTTTTGTCTTCTCACATCTATTACTGTCAACAACACACCCCAGAAAACCTGGGAAGATGTAATTTTATCAGCATGCACCTTCAGGCTTTGTAATCTAAACATCCTCCTGCTGCAAGCCTGGCTTCTGGAGAACCTCAGTCTGTGTCAATGCAATCTCACATTTCCACTTCTGTGGGCCTGAAATCTCTGCTACCAGTAGCAAAGCACATGTACTCATTACCAAAAAAAATCCTAATAATAAATTTCTGTCTAAGCATGTCTCTACCAGTGGTAAGGTTACACCAGCACTCACTGGGAGAGGCTGAATGGAAATCAAACCAATAAAACACAACCACATGCAGGGTTTGGATTATGTTCCCTTACTCACTTGGCCTGCCATAAACCCATCAGGAACAGGCTAAATGGTCACTGCTCAATGCTGATGCTTAGAGAGGATGCAGGACTCTGCAGTGCCATTTCTGGCTTTTTAGGTAAATAAGCTATAAGGGATAAGACACTGTTATATACATTTGCTATGTGCTAACAAATAGATGAATAATATAAAAAATACTCTGATTGACCCAAAACATTCTGCTATGACAAAAAATGTCACAATATGCAGAATGTCAATTATTATTAGAGACATGAGCAGGTTGTGCCCATGGTACAGGACCCCTAGCAGGGGTCCAGCTTGGCCATGCTGCACTGCTGAGTGCACTGAGCCACAGGGATCTCCCCAAGAAGGGATCCAGGCAATGAATGCACTCCTGTCTTCCCCCAGCCTGGGAAACTGGGGCCTCTCAGGTCCCAAAGACAAGTATTGGAGAATCAGGTTTGAAGTTCACCTTCTTCAACAACATTTGATTTGAGGTTTGGCTGGTGCCAGGCTCAAATGAGTGACCTTTAGGTAGGGAACACACAAAGTTTTGGTGGCTCACACATCTCCCACCTCTTGGCTCTGCAGTCAAGAATAAACCAGCTTCCACTGGCTATCTGTAAAAGACAATTAAACTCTATTTTATTCACTCCATTTGCCATTTCCTACCTTAAACCTTCCCCAAAGAATATTTAATCTCTCCCACTACTTCATGTTTACATCCTAACAGGGAAGGGCACATTTAAATTTGTGCTGAATGTTTAAACCCAAGATGTCTGCATAGGCTGATCTAAATGAAGCTGTGTGACTTTGCAATATCCCATTCTTCTCTCTTGACAGGCAATTTGGGACACTAAAAATCAAAAAATCAGGCACACATACTAAACTATACCTGCAAACAAGATACACAAGCTGGAGCAAAATTTCACTTGTGTGCAAAAGATTTCTGAAGACATTAGAATATTTCAGATTCTGAAGAACACACAAGGTCACTGATCACATGAATGAAAAATATAAAAAAAATTTGCATTCAGACATGTGAATAAAAAGCAACTTGTTTCTATCTGAATTTCAACATATTAAGTAGCTATGATTCCTCCCAGTCCTTCTTGCCCTATGACCAGAGCAGAGAATTCATTTTCTGAAAGAGAGAGGATGTAAAATTTCCAGCATAGGAGGCAGATATCTAATTCATAATTCCTTTTTTATTCTTTCCTCTTTTCATCTAACTCTGAGCTACATAAATGAGAAGCAAGGCTTGGCTTCCCTTCATCATTCCTAGTCAGTTTTCACAAAACTTAAGTGAAGTGTATTACATTTTAAAGGGAAAAAAATCCTGCATAAACCCAGCAGCAGTTACTTTTCTATCTGTAGAAGATGAAATCTGGAATATGTGGATTCTCCATTTGTCCATGAGCTTTTTAAACAATAATCCTGTGTCTCAGCTGGTGAGTTCTTTACTGATAAGGCAAGCAAACATATGTAATTATGGAGTTACCATTTTCAAAGAGGAGAGTAATCCTTTCTTTATCCACTGGTAAAACGGCTTGTAACTATTATACAACTGAGAACAAAGATTTGTCCACAGAATCCTACTAAATCAAGACAGATTTGACTGATTAAAACCCTCGTCATCAAGACACTTGTAGTACAGTGCATGTGGGCAAAGAGTCTTTAAAGTGCAGGTCACAAATCTGTTAGATTTATGGGAATAATCACAAACCTTCTGCTGGGAAAATGTTCAAAATGGAAACCCAAAAGAGTGCTTGCTCCTTTTTCTCCTTTTGAACTGTAAAATGTAATCAGGGATGTTTTAAAAAGTCTTGGATAGTCTTATTACTTCTACAGTGCTCATTATTAATTCAAAATCCTTATAAGTTTAAATAACCTGGTATGAGTTCAAAGAACAATGAAGATGGTAAGGGATGCAGAGGGATTGATTTCTGAGGAAAGATTAAAAGGACCAAACACACATGTATTGCTTGGTTAAGTGATTAAGGAGGCAGAGAAAACAGCAGTGACTTGCTAACAGTTCCAAAATACAACATCTGAAGGTTATAAACATCACAGCACTTTGTTTAGGATGAACATGAGGAATATGAGGAGGAATTTTAAAAAAATGAGATAAAGATTATGCAAAAGTGGGAGTTTGCTGTATTATTCTGGGAGAGAGCTTCCTAAAGAAAACGTGGTACTGCCATTTCCAGAGTCAGCAACCAGCCTAGGAGAAACATTATCACAGCTCTAGGGAAGAGTGAGCAGTCCTGGGAAGATGGTAACCCAAAGATGTTTCCATTTAAGTCTTTATTTGACACTCTGAAGATTCAGCTTTGATCTCTGTGGGTGGAGCAGCAAATGACTCAAAGGTCACAGACACAAGAGGAACAAGCACCTCTGCAGGGCTTTCACTCCTCTGTACAATCATGGAATTACCAAAATTACAGGAGAAAGGCCAAGCAAACACAGTGGCAGACCCAGCAGACTGCAGTTTAAAATGACCAAGTTGCTCTTCATGTTTCTTTTATAACAGTTTCAAATATCACAACAAAAACATCTTGTTCACAGGAAAAACTAATGGCTTTTGCAATATCTTCACTTAAAAAGCAGCACTTACAACAGTTGAGAAGTCTCACAGATCTGACAGATAAACTTTTTCCCAGCTGTGAAAGACAGGAAAAGTTTTTTTGCTATGACAAAAAGTGAAACAGCATTGCCTAAAGCTGATAAACAATGAGATTTTATATAATGAAACTTTTCTGCTTCTAAGCAACATCCATCAGTCTCCTTCATCCATATTCAACTTTTTACTCAGTCTCTAAAGGTGTTGACTGGTGCTACACCATCCAAAGAAAATTTTCACAATTTGTTTCTAGAATCCATTTTAGGGCATTTAAACTTCCAGCAGAAGCCACGCCAGCACGTGCAGTGCAGCATAGAATGAGGGAGGGGAAGGCTCTGCTTTCTCCTGAAACACAAAAGGAGCATCCCCCTAAGCCAGGGCTCCCTGGGCACTCTGCATCCTCAGGAATCAGGGGGAGGGTAATTTTTGGAAAGTAAAAAGCCTGAGGTACTCAAAACATGTTTTCCTCTCCCTATCACAGTGTGAAAACCACCTCAGTATTGCATCTCATGTCCATGAAGGGATGCACTTCCTCCTTTCATCACCACTGCAGAGTGACAGGACATTTTATGCTCTTTAGACACACACAGACATGAATATGGATGGTTTTGAGTAAGAACCTTAAAACTCACCCAGAAATCCCTCTGTTTTCCAAACCTACTTGGCCAGAATGAAATATTTTCAGCTTACCAGGGCTGTGTGCTGATTGCAATCAAGGCACTTTTCACTCAGTGGCAGAAGACTCTCCCTCCTTCAGGGCACTTCTCAGAAATTACAGGCAGAACTCCACACCCACTGCCATTAAAGGCTGTAGCTGCCAAAGAGTGCTTGTCCTCCCCTCTCTATGGCTTTTCTGTTTCTTGTGAAACAATGCTGGATGCACTAAGGAAAAAATATTCCTTACCATTACCAAATTTTCTGGTTTTTATTGGATTTTAGCTGGACTGGGGGTTTGGGCAGAGGAAGACGTTACAGTAATTTCTCTCTGAAAAATACTGTTTCTAACATCTTTCTTTTAATTGGCACTGGTGTAAATTAAAAAAAAAACAACCTATATTTTGCTGCAGGTTTAGCAATAATGGAATTGCATTCAGTAAAAAAAAAGAAAAAAGAAATACCTCCCAGTAAACATAAACTTGCATCAAAATAATTCCTATTTGCATTGCAAATCTTACAGGCAAACTCATAAAGCTTCCATTGCAAAATTGCATTGCTTCCAGTACCATCAGGGTCCATAAATGCAGAAATATGAGTTTATTGACTTCAGGTTGTGCTATGGCTGAAGAGTTGGACATTTTCTTATTGTGTGGGAGTAATATGTAAAGTAATTTCTTCTTTAGGAGAAGAAGAAATTCTGAGTGAATTACTGAGATCCTGAGGGATGATTTTGTCTGAATCCAGCAGCACTCACCTTCCAGTCTGACCACCAGAGGTACTTTCAGCTCGAGCTCTTGGCAGGCTTTGGTGATACCATTGGCTATGATGGCACAGTTCACAATCCCACCAAATATGTTCACAAGGATTGCTTCAACCTGTAGGAAAGAAACCAAGGAGGAATTGAGTGGGGTCATGTTTATGTTTTGCCTTTGTGTTTTTAAATAAACACAGCTAAAAGATCCAAACCAGGATACCAATTCCTCTCTGTCAGGCAGATCCTGTTTTATGGAAGGTACAAGCTTCACCTCTGCACTCAGAGAACTTGAGTCTGAGTCTATTATTGCTCCAGTGTACAGAAGTGATTAATTGTCTTGGTCTAGTCTGGCATGGTAATTAATGTCATAATTAAAGTATTTACAAAAAAAAAAAAGGGAATTTCTACTTATAAATATAAATAAAAAGATCTTATACAAGCAGTAGTTTGATTATTTTTAAAATGTATTGAACAATCATCAGAGGTTGGAGCTCAGAAAACACAGGGCATGAATGTGTGATGTACATGCAATGAAATATTCATGTGGACACTTCACAAAACAATCTGGATCTTCACTTCATCACAAGCACGACAGAGGAAAAGGTAATAAACTTGCCCTGACTTGATAAAGAGGAGTAAAAATCCCTTCTAATTAACAAGAAGAGGCATGTAATGAAGAGCATTCATTACAACAGGTTAACTGATAACCTCAAAAAACTGCTATTCATCAGTTTCTGGAAACTGCAATTTCTCCACCCAATTCACAATTAACTTGCCCTTCACAACATACAAGACATTAATACACAAAAGATATTAATATGATTTCTTTCCACTTGGTAAGGCAGCAGAACACGAATCCAAGGCCATTTTCCAGGCTCCCAAGCATGCCTTAGCACCTTGAGGACACCCAGGGGATGCAGCCCTGCTGCTCCTCATCCACCCTGGGGCTAACCCACAACATTTGGGGTGCTCCACAAGAAGCTCCACTGGGTGTCACAAACAAGCTCTGCCAGAACTCTGTTGACTCAAAACCTGAGAGGATAAAGAAGGGATTAGGTGTGAAGGAATGAAATATCAGTGCATTGCACTGGTGCAGGATGTCAGCTGCAATTACCTCAACTCACTGCACCACAGGAAGGGACTCAGCCTGCCCAGCTCCAGCCAGCCAGGCTCATACCAGCACCAGGAAAACTCCCTGAGGCCACCCACGTTTATAGCTCTGCACAATCAGATTTTGCATCTCTCCACAGACAAAATGTGACAATTCACTCCTGGGATGTGCACTCACACAGAGCTCAGCACTGGTAGCAATATTGCCATCCACAGTACAACAGGAAAACACAACATCCCAGCAAATGCTTTACTTCCCATAAGACAGGGACACCTTTCACTAGACCAGGCTGATCAAAAGATGATCCAGAGCATTTTGAGTTCATGGAGCCTGTGTATGGCTCATGGCATGCCTTCCTCATCCCAGGCAGAGCAGAGGCACCAGAAGGAAATTTATAACCCAGTCAAACAAGAATATACAATTTAATTGATTTTATAACTCTTCCTTATACTCACATTAAATGCATGCATTTACCAGTTAAGGGTTTTGTGGATTTTCAGTTGGTGATGCCATTGCAGTCATTTATTTCACCTTTGTGTTACAAAATCCTCAACTCTGCAGAAGCTACAAGAGTAAAACCATAGAAGGCCCCTTCTCTGCCTTTTTCCCACTGCTTGTGCACACACAAACATTCCTGGTGTCAGCAAGTAAAACCTAAGAGGAAAAACAGAGCCATTCCAACTCTTATCCCATTAACCCTTATGGCAGAGATGTCTCTGTGCAAAACCCTTTGGTGTCAGAGCACCCTGGTGATGGATTCTAACAGTGGGACACGCCACAGACAGCACTCCACCCTTCCAATACATCCTCCTAATTCAGGGACATTGCAGCAGACATGTGACAGATCAACTTAACCAAGTGTGTTTACATTAGTAGAGATCAGGAGGAGGATTTTATGCCCACTACAGATATTTTAATTCCTAGCGCAGACTTTTTCATTTAGGGATCTGCTTTTCAGCTTTCAAGCTGAATTCTAATCATGTCTTCTAATCCATTGGCAGCAAGAGGAAAAAAAAAAAGAAGGAAATTAGATGCAGCTTGGATAATTGATGTTTGTGTACTTGGCTTTAATAAAAATACACTGTTAAATTAGAGAGGAGTCTAAAAGGATTCAATCAATAAGAAACTGAATCAGGTAGGGAATTCGATCTTGGGTTTTATCCTAATCTTCCAAATAAGCCAGAAGATCAGTTCCAATGATGCTGAGATTCACTTTAACTCTGCTGAAATCTGTGAACATTGTTTATATATGCTTCTGTAGCCTGACTAGATCCTGCATTTCCAGCTGAAAGAACTTTAGCATTCAGACACAGTGGATGGATGAAGGGGTTTTCAGTGTTTCATGTGCACAGAGAATGCACTGTGTCTGTATTACTTAAGTCTGTGAGAAAAATAAACCTCCTGTAGCATATCAGAACCATTATATACCCACATGCTCAGCATCTAATGCCTGTGGACTGTTAGACATATCAAGGACAGGGCAAACTGCCTGCATGCAAGACAGGTTACTAAATAGCATCATTATTCTAATAACCATTTTTACCTTCCAGAATGACTTATGTTTTTTTGTATTCCAGCAACATTGCTAAGGAAACAAAAGGTAGTAGCATATCCATGGGTCAAGACTTTTTAATGCAGCAAAACAACTGACAGATGTGAAATCCCCACAAAATGTACTTGCAACTGATTATGGATTCCTCTGGAGAAATAAGGGAACCCACAATGGCATGGAAACATCAGCACCAGTGTTGGTAAAAGCCCACAGTCTCCTAGGCCTCAGCACCAATGCTGGGAAGCCAAAGGAATGGAAACTGAGTGCTGCACTATCACTGTTTTCATGTTAGATTTGGTGTTAAATCCTGGCAAATACTGGGATAGCCATTAATCCCACAGCTCCTAAGTGCTGTATGAACAGCTATGCAGACTCAGAGAGTATTTTCTCTATAGATGAAAGTAGATATATTTATGGATAGCTATACCTATGTAAAATCCATGTCACTTTGTTACTAAAACTTAATAGTGAATACTTAATAGTTAACTTAATAGTTTTAATTTCCAGTCACTTTTTGGTAAAGCCAACCTTGACAAAGCCTGCAATTCTGCTTTGAATGTTTGGCACCAACAAAAGCCCCACACTGCAAATAAATGTAACTGTGTACTAACCAAAGTATTGGTGTTAGGAGATGACTGCTAGAACTTTATTGGATCACCAACATCATCCACAGGGCTCCCAGGTTCCACAAAACTAAGAGCATTTTAGGTAGCACAGAAGCAGCTTTAGCATAGCTGGCTGCTCTCTAAAATCAAATCGAGTGTGTGTGCATTTACTATATTCTCTTCTTATTATTTTCTCTAGAAATGTTCCCAGCTTTAACGTAATGTAGGCTGAGATGTGATCATCACACACTTAGGGATGAACAGAGGCAGCACCATAAAGCATTCCCCCTCTCCACAGCCCACCTATAAATCCATACTGGGGCTGTCTGCTGACCTTCTGAGCCTCACCAACCACACCAGCCCTGCATGCAGCAACAGAGAGGACAAAAGCTTCACACTGGCAAGCTGCTGTTCCTATTTCCCATTTTTGCTGTCACCACAGAACAAGAACAACAGGTGTAGGATTACACTGTGCAGCACCAACAGGTCCTTCCTACAAGGCAAACTCTGAACCTCACATAAAGCAGACATCCCAACACAGATGAGGTTTCATCAGCACTGGGAGATGACCTAAACATGGGCAGCCCCATAAAGAAGATGTCCTGCTCTCCTCCCCAGCACCCAAACATCCCCTCTCCTGTGTCTAATTTCTGCTCATGTCCTTTTGAGAACCTTTTTCACAATCCTCCCCACATTACCTCATCTGCTGACACCAAAGACCTGCAACAGTTTCCAGTTATTCAGTGTCCTTTGCATGCCTTGAGACTTTGTACACATCTCCTCACACAGATGCATGAACATCCACAGAGTGAATATAAATATTACAAAATATTATATTTATCAATGCAATCTCTGAGCTTGCTGGAAATTGTGACTTTGAAGTTCAATCCATGCATTTTAGATGAAAATAAACTATTCAGCAACTGTCAGTAAAACTACATCTGCAGCACATTAAAAGCTGCACTAGCTAAGAACGTGCTCATGGTTTGTCTCTTGAAGCCTGAAAAAAAACATCTTTTATTTTAAGCAAACTGAATTAATTTATTGACCCCTCCTAACTCTTTCATCACCTGTAAGTGTATCCAGAGATTGTATTAGTAAGGTTTCCTTCTCCAGGATGCCACAGGACACATCTGTGTGGAGGACAGTGGCTTTGCATGGTACAGCTGGCAAACATGGTCCTGCCTGGAGGCTCCCAGCATTTTCTAAGGTTAAAACATGCATTGCATCTCCCAGTCTTACTGGTCAGCACAGTCATATTTTGTGTCTACAAAAGCACTTTCTTTCACCAAATGAAGTCATTAAATTGCCAGGAAATGAGTAAGAAAAGCAAGTTGGCAGCTCACTGCCAGGCATTTGTTTCTTCCCTCGTCCCTCCAACAGAACAAACAGCAGAAGGATGATATCAGATCACTCAAACATGTCCCAGACTGGGGATGCTCACACTGCTGGGTGCTGGCACACAAGCAATGAAGATCCAGATGTATTCCCAGCCCAGGGAGGGGGAGGAAAGGTGCTGTCACCTACAGCTGGAGCCAGACACCCAGTACTGCAAATCCAGAAGCCTGACAATCACTGTCATGTAAAACTTTCATATTCCCATTCTGATTTTCAGAGATGTTTTATACCTGAATCCCAGGAAATCCCAGTTAAAAGAAGGGCATTGCCTTTTAAGAGGTAAATAGCAACATTAAAAAAAAAAACAAAAAAACAACAAACCACTGGGATACATAGTTCTTCACTTTGAGCCTAATGTAGTGCATTTAATCCTTCCTACTAGTCCACTGGTGTTTAATATTCATTCATTCATAGTTTACCAAACTTGTTTCAATGTGAAAGAAGTAGATTGTATTCAATTCTCAATACAAAGTAATAAAATGCCCACAGTTGTGTCTTCACTCTTTATCCTTCTGCTCCAACAGATAAATACATTTTTATGTATCTCTGTATTATTACAGCTTGGACCACAGGTCAAATGTAACTTTTTATTATTTGGTTTTCAAATATTACTCTAATCCTCTATCTTTTTATATCAGAGAACATTTATGGTTCATTTGAAAATAAAGATTAAGCTTTCTTTATCTGAGCAGTATGAAAGATTTACAAACACAAAAACATTTCCTTAAAACATCCACTAGAGGACAGTGCAATTCAATGTGGGAAAGGGAAATAAAAATTTCTTTGGGGAGGAGAGCAGGGTTATTTTTTCTACTTAAAGCCAAACGATATGATTTAACTTTATAGTAAATATGCAGAATCTCATTCTGCCTCTTTGGGATGAAACTTTGAAAGTCTGAAAGTGATAAGTGTAAGAAGGTTGAATCAACAAACAGCAAAGCAGGAAAGCTTGCAGTCAGGTGAAGAAATACTGACACAATGCAGTTTTGAATGTCTTGCACTACTCTAAAACAGGTCAAGGTTTATAATTCACTGGCGATGCACCTGTTGCCCTGGCAGGAAAGGAACTCCAAAACACAATTCAGATTTTTCTGTCTGGGGCACCCCAACTACTAGGTAAGAAAAGCAGATTAAGGATTTTGCCTAAAGCTAGTTTTTGGTCTGTATTCAACAGGTTCTTGAGCAATGTAAATCTCACTGAAAGCAAACACCTGGTTCTGCCACATCCACTGTTGTATGTGGAGCCCCATTCTTGGATGGCAGATGAGAGGGCAGTGCCTGGCTGGCACTGGGGGAAGCCTTTTTGAAATGCATCTCCTTTAGTGCTGTGCTAAGAGTCCCAAATTCCACATTTTTGCAAAGTCAAAGCTTTGTAGGTTCAGTTTCTGGCGTGCTGAAACAGCCACCTACAGTTTTCAGTCCTTTCTGCTTACAGCAAATCCAGGATCTAGAACAGGACATGAATTTATTGGCTTTTGCTGGTTTGAAAACAATTCAGCAACAATCCTCTGCTACCTGAGCAGACTCCAGGGTGTGGCCGTTCCTTGGGGTATGAAAACCAGGCAGGTCAGGAGGGTTTGGAGCAGGGAGAGCTCTGGTGCTCTGCAATACCAAAGATACCCCCCAGAATGGACCACCAGGAACATCCCTGCTGTGGGATTTTGTCTCAATTCTCTGTAGCACTGACACAAAAATAAAAATTAAGGGATCAGAGCTCATTAATGGAATGAGATGAAATGATGAGTGGCAAATTACACATCAGAGTACCACAGTGGAAACAGTCCCCAGAGACTCTCTTTCATTTCATTGCCCAGCTCCAAGTAGTGCATGTTTTGGAAACAGAAATATTCCAATTCCATCCACACAGCTTCCTTCAAATTCCAAAATATCATGGCAGGAACCTCCATTTCAATGAATTTCAGGGTGAAGTCTCACACCAAGCCTGTTTTGGGAAGGTTTCCTCACCTGCAGGACACACACTCTGCCCCGCTGAGCCCTGGCACAATCACATCCATCACAATAATCCATCATATCCCTTGGTCTGGGACCAACTTGAGGTGAATTTAGGAAGCTGCAAACCATCCCCTGCCTCCTGTGCCTGTGTTCCCACCTGGCCAGACCTCAGTCAGGTCCTGCCCAGAAGCCACATCCCCCCCAGGTTAATGCAGAGCAGAGCTAATTAATGTTCTTCCACTGATAGGAAGCACAACCAGTCCCTAATATAATCCTTATTTATGATAATAAGGGTAAAGAATAAAGAGAAGGAAAATAAAAGGTTGAGACCACAAAGTACCATTCTGAAGTATACTTGAGAATAAAGACAATGGCCTTTAGTATTGTTTTGGGGACATAATGCAGCAGGCAGTTGATAGAAAAATTGCATTTTTGGTGCAAATATGGCAGGATACCTTTTCTACCAGATCATGGGTATTTGGAATAAATTTGTTCTGACTCTCATTTAAATATCTGAATTCAATGTGATGAACCCCTAGATGAACAGAGCAGACTTCAGAACAATCCAGGGAAGACAACTACTTAGACAACCACATTGCAAGACTGAAATAAGCACACATTGCCAGCTCATGTGTGTCAGATGAGAGCACAGTATTTCAGATTGCCTTTAAATTCCTCTTTGTGCACCCAGAACTAAGGGCAGCTGCATGTTTGGACCTGATTTGGGGCATATTAATCCAGCAGAACCAAGAGGCACACACACCACCCCTCTTAGGCACAAGTAGTGCACACTGGTCATTAAATACTCAGGGAACTCCTATTGACTGCTCCATATTAGCATGGTAAGTTATAGACACCCTCCAAAGCCACTCATCCAAGGCAGTTTATACAGCAGCATGACTGCAAGTAGTTCCTCCACAACAGCAAAGTCTATAAAAATTGATCCAATATTTGCTGAATTTTGCCTCTGCACTTCAGATTAATTTCTCAGAGGCACATCATACACTTTCTCTAATGTTTTCACTGCCTGAAGTTTCAATTAGATTTTTGCTAAGCAATAATCAGCTTTCTGAAAAATAATGCAGCATTATTGAAGCATGTGACACAGGAGGTAGCAAGGTGTCCCTGTTATTCCAACATGTTCTGCCCTGGGGTGCCTTTGCACAGTTTCATCATCCTTTAAGGGGTGTTAAAGTCAAAAAGGTCAGACAAGTTTAAATGATTTGAACTAACTGAAATATTCCTCAAAAGAGGGAGCACCTGGAGAGCATGGACATATAGATATATATGATGGATATATGGATATAATGGACATCATGGATAAATGATAAAATGGAGCTGGTGCAGGACACAATCCACAGGGTGGGCTGCTGCCAGATGAGTTTTTCAAAGGGTAAGTCACACTGGATGGTGTGCTGTGGTGTGTGGCACAAACCTGGCAAATTAGCAAAGCCAGTGCTGTTAAATGGCACAATCACAAATCTCCACAATGAGGCCTGACTGAACAGAACTGCTGATTTGATCACTTTCTGTACAAGTCTTTCTGTTGAATTCAACAGCCAGTTAAAAATGAATGTGTTATTGGTTTGGAGACATCTCAAGGTGTTCCTCCTTTCTTCCTTCTGGTTTGACTTTCTCCTAAATCCAGCTAGAATGTGCCTTGCTCCAAACAGAGAGTTGCTTCATAATTCAGGCAAGGAAAACACCAAAACCAAATCACCAAAAAACCAAAGCCCCAGTAAGATCTGAAATCTTGATGTGAATAATATTTGAGGTCCACTAGTAAAATTTATTTCCTGAAACAGAAAGTCACCAGAACCTATCTTTATTTTCTCTTTAGAAATAGCCTTAGAAATACAAATACTATGTTTATTTAGAGTATCAAAGTACTAAGTAAAAGTGCTCATCACATGGGAGAAGAGAGATGAAGAACAGTTATCCTTGTGCTCTAGAAAGACTTGGGATCTTCCTTTTTGTCACCTGAGAAACATCCTTGACTTCTACTCCCCATGCAGAAGAGAATGAAATGCTATAGAAGCTACTATCTAGGTCAGGCTGCATTTCTTACTGAGACAATGGAAACTTTCAAAAAGGAATTCTGTACTTCAAGAAGCTTAATTAAAGTACAAAAATGCATTGTCATGGGTACTGAACTGCACATACACATCTGAAATCTCCAAATAATTAAAACACGTTCTTTTACAGTAACATTGTAGTCATCAAAAACGGGAATTGCTGTCCTCATTAGGTTCCAAATTACTACCACATAAAAATCAGCTCACTTTTAACATGTAGTAAACCAAAGCAGAACTAGTAAAACTCAGAAAGGTACTTAGAAGAGTGATAAAGACACTGGGCAGGCTTTGTATTCAGAACATTCTAAATAAACCACAAGTTTCCATTTTAGCAGAGGAAACAGAAGGAGGATTCAGAGCCAAGCCTGCAAATAGCAAGGGAAAAAGGGAACCAGGTGCAATCATTTTGTACCTGCCTCCAGGTAGTTTTATTTCTTAGTCCTTAATTGTTGAAATGAGACAGGGAAGGTACAAAAGGGGTCCTTTTACTGTTGTTTTCAGACACAGCATACAGCCATAGTTAGAAATGCTGCCACAGGATATTGGTTATGTCAAAAGCTTACACGAGTTGAGAATATACAGCAACAAATTCCTGGAAAGAAAACAACCAAAAACTTGTAAATACAAGAGTATCAAAGATCGCTAGGAAGCATCTTCAGACACTTGTCCTCTTCTTGAGTTCCTCTTTACCTGCCTCTGGCTGCTGCTGGAGAAAACAGATCAGATCAAGACAGGTCCAAAGCTTACTCAATGCAGTTGCATTCTTCCAGTAAAGCACAGCTTACATTTCTTTAATATATCTATGCAACCCTTTTCCAAATTAAATCACAAAATAGTTGGTGCCTGAGTCATATGTTCCTTTATCATTTTCACTGATTACAAAACTGTCTGATCTCAGCAGTTACCACATAGCATCAGGATCGTGGCACTGGACTAGTGATTTGTGATTTTGATTACTCCTCCTTTTATTTTAATACAATTAATTCCTTGCTCTTTCCTATCCATTTGAGGATCAGATACCCATCAGAAGGTGGGAACAGAAATTAATGCCTATGATCTTGTCCACATGTGGAACAAGCTTAAGAAGAGCTTTTGTGCTCTCTTCCTCTTGCTTCATCCAGCCTCTGGTGCTCAGCCAGAGAGGGAAGAGCTTGTTCCTGGGACAAGCTCTGGATGGAACATAGCCCAAGTAGAATTAGGAAATTCTCCTCCCACCTTGCTAAACTGAGCCTGGAACATTCCCTGCCCACCCAGCAGCTCAGGCTTTTCCCAGTGGTCACCAGCAGGACTCACTGCCACCTCAACATCAGGGAGAATTTTTGTTCCAGAAATGCCTCTTCCAAAGGCTGGCATTACATTTAAAGACATTCAGCTCTGGACAGGACTGCTGAAAGACAAAGAATGATCTTCATCTTCCACAAGGTTTATATAAAGGAATTTAACTAAAAAAAAAAAGAAGTGCCACTTTAAAAATTAATGACCTGTAATAACATCCCCACAAATAGGATGCTAAGCTAAGAACTGGATTATTGCAAAATGGGATGACTCAGGAGTTGACAAAGGGGTTCTACATACTTTTTTGGACTATATTGCTACTTGCAAAATCATAAAATGCAGCTTAACATTTTTTCCTTATAGCAAAGGGGAAAAGATTGGCCTGAATCATTGACAAGTAAAAATCAGTGATGTCACTTCAGTCTTCCTAATAATTTAATCTACTGTCTTCATCTTTACTAAACTTTTTCCACCTATTTTCTGTTTTAAGAAGGGAATCACCTTCAGAGAAATAATTATTCGATAATAATCTCCCATCCACTTTTCACAAGTTTATCAAAGTATCTTGTAATAAAACCAGAGCTGAATGTTTTAGCCACAAACCCAAAGTGATATAATCAGCAAATCTGAACTGTGAAAGAAGTTATAGAGCTACATTAAGAAACAGATGGAGTGAGCCTAAAACAATCACAGATAAGCCAGCATAAAGGAACTTAACTTTAGATTAATCAAGGTTGAAACGCTCAAGGCAACCATGGGAAGCCAGGCACATAAAATTAACAGGAGACACATGTAAATCACAAGCTGCTTCTTATATCTCACCCCAGTTCTGTACAGAACAACACATGGAATTGTAGGTGTCCCTTGCTTTACAAGTGATTTTGCACGCTGGTCAGGGAAAATATCTATCTCAAAAAATGGCTCTCCTAGACTTGTTAACTTCAATGAAAATTGGGAAAAGCTTAGGATTTAAAACTCCCACATTAAATTGCCAAAAAATGTCAGAACAAGCCTCAAATGTATGCTCTCATAACACTTGAAACTAAGCATGATGAAAACAAACAAATAGCCAGCACATTCTCAGTTATACAACCAACCACATTTCACACAGCCAAAAGCTGTCACTTGGCTTCAGTAGCACCTTTTCTAAATTCAGATTTTCTGCTGGGTATCAGCAACTTAAACACAATTCCTCGGTGTAGGATTCCAAAGATACAAAGAGGCAAGTCACCAATAAAAATTAATTCAGAACCTTAATACAGTGCAAAATTCAATGGCAATATTTAATGCTAAGCACACAAGTCCAGGAGTGTCTCATACCTTTTAATCACAAAATCAGATAAGCAAGTACATCCAAAGCAGATTACTTATTCAACTATTTGAGAGCATAAAAGTAAAGTTGCACATTTATATCTTCACATGGCGACTTTTTTTTTTTTTCATTTCCTCCTGGATGATTCACAAAAAGGAAAAATTCCCATTATTAGAATATATTATTAGAATATATTTCCTCACCTGAGAAACATGCCTTGTTTTCCAATACACACAGTACCAAGACAAACTTATGATCTGGGCTAAGCTGTAGAAGTGAACTGAAAATCCATATTTCAAAAGAAAACAATGGAAATGGTTACAACCAAGGAAATTATTGCAGGCAGACACAGTTTAATGCATGCATTGCATGTACTTTTTGTTAATTACTTTTTAAGCACTTACGCAGTAGTGGCTAAAGAGGAATTACATAAAAGGGAGATTACATAAAACCATTTCCAAGTGGGTGTTTCATGCTGAGCCACAGTCTGTAATAGCAGTGCTGATTAACCAGGACAGCCTTGGCTTCATTTCCAAGGCCTTTAATGGCCCAGCAGAATCTTATTCATGGAATGGCTTGGGTTGGAAGGGAGCTTGAAGGGGATCTCATTCCAGCCCCCCTGCCATGGGCAGGGACACCTGCCACTGTCCCAGGGTGCTCCCAGCCCTGTCCAACCTGGCCTTGGACATTTCCAGGGATCCAGGGGCAGCCACAGCTTCTCTGGGCACCTGTGCCAGGGTCTTGCCACCCTCACCGGGAACAAGTTATTTCTTCTGTCTGATCTCAAAGCACCATCTCTCAGTTTGAAGCCATGCCCTGTGTCCTGTCCCTCCATCCCTTGTCCCAGGTCCCTCTCCAGCTCTCTTGGAGCCCCTTTGGGCACTGGAAGGTGCTCTGAGATCTCCCTGGAGCCTCCTCCTCTCCAGGCTGAACAACCCTCATTCTCTCAGCCTGTCTTTACAGCAGGGATGCTCCAGCACTCAGATCCTCTTTGTGGCCCTCCTCTGGACTTTCCCACCTTTTCTTTTTTTAAGCACCAACAGCACAGATTCCTGCCTAGATTCTGTCTGGCCAGGAGATGACTGAACTGCTTTGCTATGAGTCCCTGTTCCAGATGTCCCTTTTTGCATGGAACACATCACAAATGCATTTGTGTGAGATGTCAGCCCAAAGAGTTCTACCACACTCTGACAAACCAACACACAGTCAAGGAACTTGAACTGAAAAAGCATTTCCTGAATTTGTTATTTGATTTGATAAAGCCATCTCCCAATGAAGTGTGGACACACTACAAACCTCAAGCTGAGCACTCTTCAAAGCCAAGATGCCCTGCAGCACTCTCGACAGCTCTCACCTCAGTGACACCTTCGAGTGTTTACACAGAGCAAACAAAAGGACTCTGCTTTACTTCTGCCTAATTAAAATGTTTTAAAAGAATTTAATTATAAAATGCCAAACTACACAAATGCAAAGATCTTTCCTACAGAGAATTAGTGATGAATTGAATGATTTTTTTTCAATCAAACTGTTGGCAAGCGGTGTGGGTTTCCTGTTTGTAAACAACCGTATGAATGCTAAACATATTTATTCACAACTTGACACGAAATACAGCTCTGTAATTAATCATTTCCCTATCTAAGTCAGAAAAAATAAACCCCCAAACTTGTACCCCCTCTTATTATGAAATAGTCAGCTACACATAAATGAATAATTATCTGAATTATCAACTATCTACAGATGTGCAGCTCTTTTCAGCCCAGACAATGGCATTCCCCTGATGCAAACTGCTAATCCCACACACATTCTCTTATGCTTTGTTTAAAGTGAGAAAATCTCCTTACTTATTAAATACACTCAATCATGGGCTATTAAAGCTATTGTTTCAGGTTATCTATTAATTGCAGGCTCCTCTGTCTATATTCACTGCTAAGATGCCACCCCTCTTATAAATTGAAAAATGCCTGCCTGAGTGGCTAAAATGTTAAAGGCCATGGGTTAAGACTAATTCTGAAAAATGAGGTAACTCTTAAGCTGTGAAAAGTTGTCACTGGAATTAACTGCTTGAAATCCTGTCTTATTTCAAGAGGCTGAGTTTCAGATATAAAAAATACTCAGTAGAACTTATTTAATTTCAGGCTTAAATAATTTGCAAGAATATTTTGTTTTCTATAGCAACAAGATGTTTAGATCTGTAAGGCTGTATGATTGCACTCCCTGTAAGACCAGACTTTAATCTTCTCGAATGCCAACAATTAGCAGTCAATATGAAGACAGAGGAAACCATATTGCTCATGGGAAAAGACTAAATTCTTTGTGGGAATATTATATTAATCCAAAATAGATCAGAAATGTAATCTGCTGCTTGAATAGGGTTCTGAAGGTAATGGCAGCATTTGTATGCTTTTTTTCACCACTTTAATAGGGAAAAATAAATGTACAAGGTCTTTACAAGCTCAATGCATTCAAATAGAATAAAAGTAATATGCAGTCATAGTGACCAAGTGACATCTGTGACAGACAAAAAACTGCAGGTAAAATAAAAACCAAAAAGCTACAACACACACAATGCAGGACATGGAAGATGTGCTAAGACCTAGACTAGAACAGTATGATGCCTCCTGCTCTTGAAAGATCTTTTTCATCATATTGAACCTGGAACTAACAAAGCACCACATTTCTTACAAACTTAATGTGAGATTGCTCCAGAAATTTAATACAGTAACTTAAGAATCAATGATTTTGTTTAGATACCTGTAAGTCATGTACAGCATTGCCTTGGTGTGATGAGAAGTGGGAAAGGTGGAGAAACAATTTAGCTTTATAATCCATGAAATCAACAAGAATGATTCTTGAATAACAACAGATAATAAAACATTCATTATCAAAGTTTCACTTTGTTGTTTGTCTTCAGTGTCTGCAGCTGACAGATACACTCATTTATAATCCTCTGCCAGTTGCAAACTGGCAAACGCTTTTGAATTAGTCCCTTGACTTGAGCCTACAAATGTAATTGTTTCCACAAACAACTGGGCAATGTTTCAAGACTTTGCTTCAAGACACCCAAAAAGTCCCATATCGTACCTAACAGAAAAACCAGCAGCCTGTTCCTTGGCATTTCCTGGAATGCTGGTTCTGTTCAGAATTAAACACAACCTGGATGAAAAATTTAAGAAGTATCACAAGTAATGTATCAAGAAAACCTCTCTGCCTAGTTCTAATTTTGATCCAAATTAGAAGCATCTCTGAATGTCCAAGGACCCTCATTAAGTAGTCAAAAAAAAATTGTGTGTGTTTAAATCTGCTCTACTGTATGTAATTCACCAGGAACACTTTAAACAGAGTAAAAGCTGCTGTTCACATCAATGAAGAAAAATGGTCTCCTCAGTTTTGTTACAAAACTAAGAGTGAAACACAACTTAAACTGCATAAAGAAAAATTTATACTTAAACAGAAAAAAATTAACAAATTAAAGCCAAGGTAAAAGGTACAGTGATTACTGCATTTCTCCTTTCATTTGGGACTATTCTGATCATATGGGATTAAATAGATTGTTCACAAAATCTTCTGAGAGCACATGATCAAAGCTATCTCAGAAACACAATGATTACCAGTCACAACTCCAGGAAACACATGGCTGCAGACAAAATTGATGTAAATCAGAAATGAGAAGCACAGGAGAAATGTGATGGATCCTTGTTGCAACAGTCAGTACATCTCTCATAATACATACATAAATACTTTATAGTCAATATTTCTTTTTTTTTTTCAACCAGACTACAAACCCCCAAATATTTGATTAACAGTATATCAAGAGGCCTTGGAATTCAGAATAAAAGAATTAACTGTGTCAGCAAATTATGGCCCCTCATGCATTATGACTGAAATGCACAAGCATTTGTACAGGTCCCTTTGCAAGAGGTTGCCAAAGGAGTAACTCAATGTGGAAGAAAGAGCTTTGCCAGAGATGAAGAACAAGACAAGCTGGATTTGGAAAGCAAAGTGCAAAATGGAAAGGGTCAGTTTTCACTTTGGCAGGTATGTACCAGTGAATATCTAAATTGCCAAGGCAAGCCCAAGGACAATGACAGTGTCAATGACAGTTGACTGTCACCAGGATGTTTGGATTCTTGGTCTAAATACTTACACCTCACACTGGCCACTGTTTTCTGCACTAACTCACAAAGAGCCCCCATTCAATGTCATGACCTCAGTTATTTTCTGGCCTGGACTTCAAGTTTCTATAAAATCTTCCTTCCTGCAAAACAACCATGGTTCAGTTAATCACCATCATAGCCAGCCTCTATTATTACCTGCTAGGCTTTGATTACCAGGACTTCAGCAAATCCAATATCCCTGATTTTCTCTTATGGCTGCAGCTGTGAAAATGACTTCTGGAGAACACTGGAACTGGCAGAAAATGCCAAAGTGGTTCTACACTGAGAGCTTGCTGCTCTCCCTCTGGTATAACATTCACACACAAGTTACAAAGCCTGAAATAATTGTCTACTCTCCAGGCCTTGAAATCAAAACCCAGCAAGTCCTTCTTGTGTCTGCCCAAGGCCTTCCACCCCACCCAACACTGAGGAATTACAACTCTACCTCATGCCCCACATTTTTGATTTGACAAATGAACTTCACCCATGCAATGGCAGAGCTGTGAATGCTCACAGTAAATAATGCTTCATGTGAGGAACCAACTAGAATTCTTTCCAACATTTTACAGCCAAGCAAACAAGACTTACTTATTGTTAAATCCTCAGTCAGGATCTACATTTAGCTACAGCTATTGGTAGGCAGGACAAACTATTTTAAAGCACAGAGTAATGCAATAGTTTGTCCTGCTGAATGTGGATGCCACCAGGATGTTTGGGTTTTTACTTCACTCACTGAAGTGAGCTATTTTCAGGCCTTCCCATCTATGGCAAGCATTTGTAAGCATTCTTCTAAAAGCATGTTGGTCCATTCAAAAAAAAGTCAAAAAAAATGCACGGACACTGTTCAACATTGCACACAGCTGCAAATGGTAAAGACTTAGATGTGTACAAACCCTCAAAGAAACAAAACCCATTGTATTGATTTCTGGATAGGTATTTTGGTTTCCCAATTATGAAAAAACTACAGGTAGCAGTTTTCAGTATAATGTGATGCTGCAGTTGTCGCCTGTTTCTCATTAATTTTTCATTCCTACAAGAAAAAGTCTTTCCTGGGAGCACTAAGTGTCAGTGCAAGTCTGTTTCATTCACTTTTCAACACCAGACACGTATTTATTCCTAAGTTTTCAATTCCATTGCATAGCTTGCTATGCAACTTGCACACATCAACCCCAGCAGCAGACAGCTTTTCACCAAAAACTTGTAACTTGACATATACCTTGTCTTGCCTTAGGCTTAAATTGATTAATTCATCTTTCACTTGAGGTAAAGTCCCCCATTTAAAATGTTTTAGTAGGAAAAGGCAGATTTTACAAACTGAACCAGAAAAAGGACTTTCAGCATCTTTGTCACACTTTCAAATTTGATGGTATGCACAGCCGTTAAGGAAGTCTTTACCTTAATTTTGCTGTTGCTATCTACAAGTTTCTGCTTTCCAGATACTCCTTCCTGTGCAAAATATGAGGGCTGCAAAGAAATGGTTGTCTCACTCTTTTCTCCTCTTAGAATTCAATTTAAGTCTCACATTCTCAGATTTTTGGAAAGAAAATGGAGTCAGAGGAGCTACTCAGAATATCAAAAACTCACTTAAGAAACTCATTTTAATACAGCACTGAGTGGAACACCACAGAATAACTTGTGACAGGAGACAGCTAATACTTCAGAAGGTA
This sequence comes from Molothrus aeneus, assembly GCF_037042795.1. Lineage (NCBI taxonomy): Eukaryota > Metazoa > Chordata > Aves > Passeriformes > Icteridae > Molothrus > Molothrus aeneus. The sequence goes on along the minus strand of NC_089657.1, from coordinate 5,594,045 downwards.
ACAACATACTACAGCAGGTTAGCTATGGAAAAGCTTTCAGGAATATAAGTGGTCTCTGCCTAAACTAATGATGAAGATTGAGAATTTCTTCTAAAAAAGACATATGCTAATTCAAACACAGAACTCTGACCTCAAGGCAGGGATTTTTGGTCAAATGTTTGTGGGAAGTCAGACTAGATGATCTTAAAGGTCTTTTCTAATCTTCCAATCTGTCTCAAGGAGCACATAACAGATTTGGGGTTGTATAACCTTCATGTACAATGTTTTTCACATATTATGGACATGAATTTGTTTTAACTCTAGAGTAACAGGGCAGCTGATCATCAGAATATCCATCAGCTGCTCCCTTGACAGCTCATTTTGATGGTAGGACACAAGATAAGAGCAGGGAAAAGAAATTAAGAATATATGGAAAGCTGTGCTGAACGAGCAAAGAGAGGAAGAACCTCTTGCCCCAACTGTTTTGCTCATGAATTTGCTCAGTTTTGTAACCCTTATAAAGATGAGCTGATTTTCATCTGACATTTCCCCTTTAATAGCATAAACACTCCTCATGAGCAGAATTTGGGACAAAGAGCACATAAATCAGTGCATCTGGCAGGTTGATGGAAAGAATCATTTCCAGGTTAGACTGCAAATGTGCATCCACTTTTCCAGGTGTCACTGTTCTCTGTCCTGCAGCTGAAGGCAAGGAATTGTGAACAGCAGCAGGACTGCCAGCTTGATTTTCACTTGTATTTGAGGCACACAGGCCACTTTGAGCCCTCTTCATCCACACAGCAAAGCTGACTTGCAGCAAATGAAATGCTACATCAAGTTGTTCTGTGAAGAACTGCTGAGAATAACACTGCTGAGCACTTAAATCAAGGAAAGGTACATCCTTTGGCAGGGAAACAAGACACAGGGATGTACCTACCATGTGCCTGAACAGGGGAAGAGGCTGCAGAACAAAGGGTTTTAATGGAGGCCACACCACCTCCTTTAAAAATGAAAACAATGTTAGAAGCTCCATTACATGGCCAGTTCTCTGACCACCCAGCTGTACACACCCTACAGTCACATTTCTACAACTGTAGTTATCCTGATGTTAGGAATTTTACAGTCGAATTAATGAAAAAAATAAAAGCACCCTCAGCAGTAAAAATTCAAAACAATTATCAATCCAGTAAATTAATAATATTAGTGACTGTCCACCTACAATGACATATAATAGAAGGACTGCTACTAAACCATTCAAACCATATATTTTAGAAGTCTGTATAATCCTTCCTCTCTCCCACTCCTCAAATATTTATTTTCCATACAATAATGACCTCAGTATTCAAGGCAGCCTTTGAAGATTAATGACCAGTGGAGGTTAATGGTCCTCAGCTATTCTTCAAACCATCAACTCCTCCCAGCCAGTCATTAATCCACAAGAAATGCCTTAATGCTTCACTTATTACTGCTAAAGCATCAAGCCTGTAAATTTTCAGGGCATTAAATCTCCAAAAGTAACCTTTTTCTCTTCACAGACCTCTATTTCTACCAAGCAGACAGATGAGATGAAAGTGACTTCGTTTTGCAGGGATTCTCCTCAACTCTACAAAAGAATAGCATTTATTTGTGTTTATTTGCATCTATTTGTTTTGAGCACTAAAAAAATAACATCTCCTTTCCTGTCAAAATATGGATACCAAACCTCCTTCAGCCAGCATGTCTCTGATACCTCCATAAACAGCTGTTCTCCCTCAGCTCAGCCCAGCAGGGACCACGGTGGAGGACGTGGCATTGCACAACTCAGGCTACACAGCCTGGTTTCTAACACAAAAAAACCCACTTTTTCTCGGCCTCTGGCTGTTGGGTAACTTGGGAGAGTATTGCCACCTCCAGAGAACGTCTCCCTTTCATTCTTTACCTGTTTGGGTTAAACTGCATAAGGAAAGGAAGAGTTCTACTGTAGGATGAGGATGGAGAGACCTCGATTTCAGCCCAGGTTTCTATTCCATATTTCAGCATAAGCAATCACAACAAAACTCTCCCAAGAGCCTGTCAAATTCAGCATTCCCCTGTACATAATTTTGTACACTGAAGTGGTACATGAAAAATCAAGGAATCACAGAATGCTTTGGTCTGGAGGGACTTGAAAGCTCAGCTAGTGAACCATGGGCAGGGACACCTTCCACTACCCCAGGGTGCTCCAAGCCTGTCCAGCCTGGCCTTGGGCACTTCCAGGGATCCAGGGGCAGCCCCAGCTTCTCTGGGCACCCTGTGCCAGGGCCTCAGCACCCTCACAACAATCACAACTCATCACCTTTCCTCCACACCATTTATTAGTCTTTTAAAATGTCATGCCAAATTATTTGCTTTATTGTTCCTGGATGTCAACAGAATAAGCCATCAAAAATGGCAAAGAAAATCAAGTCTTTCTTTAAATTGTGATACCATCAATCACACAATCTATATCCATTCAGAATCAATTACACAAAAGTATCTAATTTAGACACATTTGATCTAGGCAGCCCCTCAATCATCTAAAGGGTAGCCTTTCTTCACCCTTTTCTTTCCCTTTCTTTTATTCTTTTAAATGGACAGCAAGTTTTACATTCTTTCCTTATTGTAATGCTCTAGCTAATAAAATGTGTTTTACAAAAGTGCTCACAACTCTGATGTTCACAAGAAAATGAAAAATTCTTTGTAGGATTCAGTGTCATATGACAAACACAGCAAGATTTCATTATTCCTCAATCATTTTCTTTAAGGAAAACACCACACCACAACAGAGTCAGAAAAATGTTGACACTAAATTTAGAAAAAGACTAGACATAATATCAGACTATTATCATGCTCATTTATATTGGCACTCAACGAGCATTAGTTGTGAAGGCAGCAGGGCTGGCTGTCAAATGTGAGCAAATTGACAAGCTATTAGAGTGCCAACTGGAGGGATTCAATTAGAATATTTACTCCAGCACCAGCAAAGCCTTGCTTTTAAGATAAGGCAGAAATGTGGTGTGTGTTGACTGGGAAATAAAGATAGAAAATTAACAGGCATAGACAGAAACGTATCACTTCCTTTCTGCTATAAAAGCTACAAACAAAGAGATTAGCTTGAAAATATTAACTCTAAAAAAGGTAATATCCAACAAAAATCAAAGGAAAACAGTGTGGGCGAGTCTGTGTCATGGTTCTGTCCCAGAGACTGACAAGCTCTGTCTCCTCCAGGCTACTTTGGGATCCCAGTCTTGGAATCAGCCTTGGACACTGATGCTTTGACACTGACTTTTCTCCCAAGTACTGAATAAATTTCAGGAAGAGCTGGAGAGTTTTTAACAATCTTATAAGACAAAAGAACATAAAAAACCACAACCCAAACCTCACAAAACCCAAAAAAAACACAACCCAAACCTCACAAAACCCAAAAAACCACAACCCAAACCTGACAAAACGTCACCCAGACACATCTTCCCAGAATATTCTGAGTTGTAAGGGACCCACATGGATCATCGAGTCCAACTGAAGTGAATATTGACAATAAATGACACCATTCCCATTTCCTTACTCATCTTCTCAGAGTCTCTGCTTCCTCCACCAGCCAGGGGTTGAACAGAGATGTACCTGCTTGCCACTTCCCACCAGGGAGGTGGATTTGGCTCTGTTCAGAAGAACCACTGCAAACCAGGGCACAGGGGCTGGAAGGACAATCCATAAATAAGGAATGGAAAGATGTTAGGAATGAAAATTCCCACATGGGAGAGGATGAAGACTCAGAAGAAGAGGGAGGAACTGTACAAGTATCTCCTGCAGAAGTTTGGGCATAGTGAGAGAACACATTTGAAGCCAGATCCTGTTTCCAGATGCACATCTGGAATTATACCACAGCCTAAGGAAACAGCATTTCCTACCTGCCATCTTCTGTGCATGCAACCAGATCACTAATCCAGCCCCAAAAATACCTGCAAGGAGTTCGTTACTCACTTGACAGACCATGAAATATCTTTCCTTTTTCAGCCTACTTACTTTTAAAGCTTTCCAGAGAGATGGTTTGTACTTTATTTCAAATATG